>NW_018742738.1:9900370-10375370 GCF_001683475.1 Chenopodium quinoa | reverse complement strand
GAAACAAGAAGGTTGGTGTCAGTTTTAGAGCTGGGAGATAAGATGGTTCAAAATCGTGAATGCAACAACACAGGCGGAGTATGATCATGCTCTAGCTGCCATGCAAGTGAGGTGGGGAAAATATCCGGCAGTGATTCAGTATGTTCAGAGAACATGGCTTTGTCATAAGGAGAAATTTGTGAAATTTTGGACGAACCAGGTTCTTCACTTTGGTAACACCACCAACTGCAGAGTTGAGAGCCAACATTCAGCAGTGAAAACTTGGTTTGAATCATCCACAGGTTAGTTGTATTATTTTAATAGTTGTTCTCGTTGTTACGTAATTGTAATTATAATAAAAAAAATTAAAAGGTATTTACTAATTAGAATAATTGGTAGGTTCTTTGGATACCGTATGGGCCCGAGTCCATTGTCATATCGGTAATCGCATCATACAAATTCGTAATGACTTGGAGGCATCAAGGTCTAAAATTGGTCAGATGTACAGACAGTTGCCACTGTCACGTATAAATGGCAAAGTGTCTCAACATTGCTTGAAAGTACTGGATAACGAGACGAAAAGGATGCGGGATTTGAAATACCAAGTCCATGAACGGTGTGGATGTGCTATGCGTGTGACCCATGGTCTTCCATGTGCTTGCCGGATACATGATTCGATAGTTGCACATACAGGATTGTATAGCAGCCAAATTCATTCTTTCTGGAAGACACTGGTTATTGGTTATGGTGTTAACATTCCTGAAGTGGTTAATGATTCGACGAGGAGGCTGCACATTTTCGGTCCCTAATTGATGAAGTCATGGAAAGTGACCCGGCCGTACGTCGAAATGTAACGCGAATCATTGAAGAGGAGCTACATCCAGATCATACACACCTTGAAGAACCACATATCAACCTCAACACTCATGGTCGACCGAGGAAAAATGACACCAGGCGTGATCGTAGCTACTTCGAGCATGTGAACCGTCAACACACTCAACGTGGTGGTGACCCAGAACCAGGTAATATTAAAATTCTATATGTAATATTAAAATATGTAAACTTAATACTTGTAGCTTTACTAATAATATATCTTTTAATTTTGTGTTGTAGATCCAAGTGACATTAGTCAATGTAGGTATTTGAACTTGCTTCCAGGCCCAATGTTGCCGTACATTTCGTCTTGGAAGGATGTCATTGGTGATGGGAACTGTGGCTTTCGTTGTGTCGCCAACTCTTCTTTGGCGATCAAAATCAGTGGTTTGACGCTCGGGAAACAATAGCAAACGAGATCGCTGGTCATCCTGATTTGTACGAACGGATTTACGGGCTTGGGCGACTTTGGATGAACGTAGTGCGTATTCGATGGGATGGTGGGGCTGTCGGGGAGCGACATTGGATGGTTACAATTCAAGATTTATTTCCTATTGCTATGTGGTTCAACGCAAGGGTGATTTGTCTTGGGGTAGGCCTTGTACCAACTTGCTACTACCCATGCATCACACTCTTACCGGTGAGGGCACGCAATGGGGTTCGGTCACCGACTCGAGAGTTAGTGATTGCTACAGTTGGTGGATCACATTTCATCCGTCTTGACCTTGTACCTGATTCACCTCTCCCGCCGATCGCCGGTTGGTGGACGGAACACCACGAGGATAGTGTTAATGGATGGGATCAACAATATCAATTGAGAAGGGACATGTGGGATGCATTAGTTAGGTAGTTTGTAATGTACATTCACTAACTTTGAACATTTGTAAGAAAATTAGAATTATGAAATTAATTTTAAATGTATTTGCTTTTAATTTAACATGATATGCAACAAAACATCAAAAATAAAAATAAATAAGTGTCCAGTTTATACATTACATTTAAAAAAAAAATAAGTTCATAACATAATTAAAACCACTAACACAACTTCTAATCAAAATAATCTAGAGTCCCATTTTTTACTTCCAATCAAATACAAGCTGCTCAGTCATTGTTCGAGTCTCACTCGACATTTTAGGATACTCAGCCAATGCTCTTTGGTGAATCTCCATGGACCGACCCATCCACTGCAAATCAAACAATAACATATTATAAACACAAAAATTCATAGAAGTCATTGTTAATATAATAATAAGCATAAATACTTACATAATCAGTGTTACTCCGCTCAGGCAGGTTGCTTGTAACTCCTGCACCTGGAGATACCCGCGGGTGAGAAAACCTGTATAACCACTGCATGTAACCAGGAGCAACCGAAGGAGCTGCAGCACTAAGCCTGGTGAGGGCACCTAAAACTACACTCTGAGATACCCCAGGGACAAACCTCTTCCACATCACATCTGTCATCTCGGTCGGGAAGTCTACCCGATACATCTTCAAGTTAGTCGGCCTCTTGGCCTTCTCTGGCCTGATGATCTCGTGGGGAATGCCTTGCACGAAACCAAGCTGGCGCACCACTCTATCAGGCATGTACGACTCAATGATGTTACGGTACTGGATGCAGCCAATGAATAAAGTGGGGGGCAGTCGTAATGCAGGATCAACTCTGTACGGTAGCCAGTTCACCTCACGGTTAGTAAGCGCATCAATTCTAGTACGAAAAGATAACAGGCGCTCCAGGTTCTTGCTAGGACATCCCGTTCCAACATCCCAAGCAGACGCACGAGGCATTTGAAGGTCCCGGGTCAAGGTACCCTGCTGTGACCGAAAGCACGGAAAGTACTCGTAAATCCACGCTTGCAGAAGCGTGAGACAACCAGCAATCGAATCATCACCTTTCCGTGATGCCGTGCCCAGTTGCCGATACAAGTAGGCCAGTGTAGTTGTTCCCCAAGCATACGTTAATAAGGACATCCATGTAACATAGCTCGTGGAGGAAGGAAGGATGCGTACGGTTACCACTCTTCTCTACAAACAGTGTACCTCCAAGCACTAACCACAAGTATCCATCAAGCTGATCACTAAACTCCCGGTCAACCGCCAATGTCGACTCAAAAATCTTATCAGTCAACACCCCACTACCCTGCCAAATGGTCTTTGTGCCACAAATCTCAGACAGATCATTTGGAGTCATATCCATGGTGATCGAGCACGCGTCCCGTAACACGTCCGTGCTAGGAGTAGTGGTGACCATATTGCCTGCGACCCGTAACCCAAGTATGTTGTACACGTCGTGCAACAAGATCGTAATCTCCCCAAATGGCATGTGAAAGGTGTTCGTATCTGGCCGCCACCTCTCAACAAAAGCAGAAATCAACGGCCAATCAAGTCTTGTAAACATCAGGCCGGGCAAGTGAGACAACCAACTAGCATCAATCGCCGCGAGGTCCTCCACAGATTGACGACCTCGCCAAGTGAACAAGTCAGAACATAACTTTGTCCTACTTAAACAGCGCAAAACACTACACTCCTGCTCGATCTAGATATACCGTACCACGTGACCGCCAAAACTAGGGATAACAGACCCATCCTCAGGCCCACCCGGCATCGGTTCCTGCACTAACCATGCCTCTGCAGAGCTGGAAGTAGGCTGACTCGATCCACTACCAACAAATCTCCCAAACTAACCCCTATATACCATATGGTAATCCTGAGGGTCCTATTCTTCATCCTGGTCACCAGCATGACTAGCCAAACATTCGTCTTCCTCGTCAGATATGGGTGCTCCACTTGCAGAGTACAAGGGCCGACTACTACCAGACTGTTGGTCTCCCGACCAACCACTAGTAGACCCGTATTGCTGCTGCTCGGGCTGAAGCGGTGCTAAACGAGATGTCTGTCTCCTAACAGACGCATTCAGACGTCGTGAAATTGCATGTCGAGCACCAGAACCCTCGATCTACATAAAATAAGAAAAAAAATCCGATTTTAGTAATAATAATAATAATAATACTAATACTAATAATAATAATAAACAATAATCAAAACAACAACACCAACAATCATAATCGTAATAACAACAACAAAAAAAAAAAATTAAAATTAACAACAACAACAACAATAACCATAGAAGGCCAAGAATAATAACAACAACAACAACAACAAATAAAATTAACAACAACAACAACAACAACAACAACAACAAATACAAATTAACAACAACAACAATAACCATAATAACAATAATAATAACACTAATATCAACAACAATAATACTAATCATAATTAAAAATATTAATAATAGTACTACTAATAACAATAATAATAATATTATTATAACAACAACAACAACAACAACAACAACAACAACAAAAAATAAATTAAACAACAACAATAACCATAAAAACCCTAATATCAACTTAGTTTAATAATAATACTAATCATATTTTTAAAAATAATAACACTACAAAATATGCTAACCATAATAATAATAACAATAATAATAATAATAATAATAATAATAATAATAATAATAATAATAACAATAATAATAATACTAACCATAACACTTCAAAATAACAACAAAAATAACAAAATCCAAAAAAAAAAAAAAATTAACAACAACAACAATAACCATAATAACAATAATAATAAAAACCCTAATATCAACAAAATAATAATACTTACCATATTTTTAAAAATAATAACACTACAAAATATACTAACCATAATAATAACAACAATAATAATAATATCAACAATAATTATTAACGGGAAAAAAAAAATTGGAACTTCCTCCCAAAAAATTCGGAAGTTCCAAGGAGGATCCGCCTGGAATTTCCGGATCCTCTTTGGAACTTCCGGATTTTTTGGGCGGAAGTTCCACAATCCGTAATTGAAAAAAAATTCACTTGCTCGCCTCCGTCGCTGCCTCCACCGCCGCCAAAGCTCATCCCTCCAAATTTCAGCTTTATCCGCCTCGAATCACCCATTTTTTTTTGTGTTTTTGATGATTGTTGTTTTTTTTAAAATGAAGTAAAAAATTTAGAATTTTTTTTTCCAGATTTTTAGAGTGTTTTAGATAGTTAGAGAGTAAGAGAGTTAGAGAGAGAAGTAAGAAAGTGAGAAATGTTGGTCGGGAAGTGGAAAAAACCGTATTTAAATGTTAAGGGTAAAATTGGAATTTCAAGTAAAAAAGGGAGCGTTACTCGGTAAAATGGGAGCGACGAATAACAACACCCTTTTACAACATGGATAAATTTTACGTGAAATTACATTTTTGCCCCTGATATGGCCCAACGAGCCCATACCTGGTAGTGCTCTATCACTACTGGGAGCTTATTAGTTTTGTTTAGTTTTAGTTTTATAATCAGCTTTCTTGATTCTTGCGTAGAATGGTAGTAGGAAATCAGCTTTTCATAAATCTTCTCTTTGTTTTAGTTTTAGACTTTTAGTTTGGTTCTTCCGTAGTTAGTTTCCAACTTTTATTAGTTTAGATAACTAATTTAGTTGACGTTGACTTATGTTTTTATTAGTTGCTTTAGATTTTGCACAAATTTTTGTACGTTAGCCACAATTATAATTATTATTAGATGAATGCCGTGCGATGCACGATTTGTTTAAATTTTATTTTAAAAAAATTTATAAATTGTTATGAAAATATTGTGTGGATATCCATTATTCTCTTTGTATGTTTCCAGAATATTCTAGCTCTAGGGTTTATTCTTATCTAAGCAAACCCTACTTATAATATTCTATGTATATATATACCCCGATCATATGTAATAATATGAACAGATATATTCTCTATCAATCTCTCTTATATTTCTCTTTATTTTACAACACGTTATCAGCACCAAAGCTCTAATCAATATGTAAATTTTATTGTTGATTTCTTAGGTTAATGATTAATTCGTTGTATACTGAATGTGCTAAATTATACTCATTATTATCTTATTGTGTCGCATCTTGGGAAGAAATTAGAAGGAGATTAATCTTGATCATGGGTTTTGATCTTCTAATAATGAAATCACACGTTTCAAGAATGTCATATCATTCCCAATCCTCATTAATTAATTTGGGACTAGTACAAGGAGTCTCACGGTATTATTAATAATTTGGTTACAAAGAACTACTCGTATTATTTTTCGATTGCATTGGTTTGTTTATCTTGAATCATCTTTCTCATCTATCCATAATATAATAGATTAGCCTTAATCAAGGGCTATACTTTATTTTCTTTTCATTGACGTTTTCGTGAGTTACAGGCTAGCAGATGACGTTGGTAACATGAAGTTGACGATAAGACTGGTTTTTATAGTGGGAAAGGTTTTGATATCAGGAAAGTTCATTCTCAACTATCCTGTTATTGTTAATTTAAAACCTTTACATAATATTTTTATATTGTTTCCCAAATTTTCGTATTTTTATTATTCCTGGAGTTCAATGAGCAATTTAGGAATAGTTGAATTTGATGCAGAATAACTAATTAGTAGTTTTGTTTTGACTATGAGTTTTGTTTAGTTTGAATCTAAAAGGGTATTTAGAATTATTATTGAGGTTAATTTTATGAACGTATGGTTTTCATGAAATTGTATTACATATATTTGCTAGATTTTGGTATTACTTTTCCTATCCGTAAATGAGTTTGGTTATTTCTCTATGCTTGATAGCAAATATGAATGGTTTGATTTAGCAATTATTTACCCATATAATTTGTTTGTGAAATCCTATGTATAATGCCTTGAATGTTTGTAAATTGTATGAAGTAAGCCTAAGGTACATGTGAAACTATTTATAATTTATGTATTGAATTATGTTTTTATATTTCAAGTATGATATGAAACATGTGGTTTTCCACTAACGTGAACGTGTCAATTTTGGTTGCTTATGTGCTTGTTTGTATTTTCTAATTAAGCTTTATCAGGAAATATATTGATATAATTGTTCCGACAGTATAGTTGATTCAATCAATTCAGGTATGTTTTTATTAAAGCGTGAAGTAGTAGATTTTCATATTTTTACCTTCTCATTCAATTATAGTATTATATACCTACTTGAAGTTAGATTATTGGAATGAATGTAAATTGAATATGATGTGCGGACCTGAAGTTCCTTATATTTATAAAAGTATTCACACTAGCTTGAACATATAAATGGCTCAAAACCCTCAAGAATAATACAAAGAAAGGAGTGGATCGAATAAGGTATGTTTTGATTAAAGCTCGAACTGATTATGTCATGTCTTATTTTTACCTTCTCTTTCTGAAAAATGTAGATGGATTGGTATATATTCTCGTACATATGGACTTGAAGTTACTTAATTAATTAAATATATAGCAAAAAGTGTGTTATGAGTTCAAGTAATTAAACATGACATTGTGAGAAACTATAATCAACGTTTTATTATGCCCTTAAATATAAGAGATTTTGTTTTTTTAAGATGAATGTAATTGGGCATGAGGAACATGATAAGTGTTCTATACGTATAATTTTATATAAGCATGTTTTTTCCAAAAGGAACATGTTACTTGATACATGACATTGCCAAAAGAATTTATGGCTTAAAAGTTGCAAGGATTTTAAAGGTTGTTGGATTGATTCATTCCATACCCTCATATGCAAGGATTAGGGGGAGATTGTATGTAACCCTTGCATATAAATAATAAAATATATTGATGGTCAGTTTGATACATACAATAACTTAAATATCAACGATTTATTTAATAAAAGTGACCACATGTTCATTAAATATTTTGAAATGATACGATCCTGAAGATGGATATAAACAAATGACATTTATCATATACTAATTGTAAATGCTCTAATTTAAAATTGATGTCCTAAGAGTACAACATCAATTGTTGATGAACCTATAGCATGCCTGAAGCGTGATAAATTAATAGGTTCTAAATATAATTAAGTATCTTTGAAAAGGAAAGGAGTCGCTATTGACAATGACAAATTTGAGGAAGTGGTAAATATCATTACATTTCTAGAAGAAATCACTTTTAATAAAGTTCATACGTTTCATGATTATGTAAAGACTCCAGAAGAGTATGAAATATCCAAAAAGATTAACATGTATCAAGTTTATAGTTTAAACTCCAGTAGAGTATGAGTAATTACTGGATAAAATATTAATTGATTGTCTTGCCAATTGTCACATGTTGGTGTTCTAAAATCACATCACATTCATGACCATGCATATAGTAAGTTTAATAAAGTGATCACTAGTATTGAAAACTGACCAGAGTTCAAATTTAGAGAAGTGATTGGATGTGATAATTAAATTAGGCCATCCGGGTTTAATAATAATTACCTGTAATGGAAACCTGAAGTTTCATTTGATAATGTGCTGACGCTTTCTCAATGTTAAATATATAAAATGAATTGAATGGTAAGACGTAATATTGAGATTGAGTTATATTTGGATTGTGAGTTATAATAATTTGTATTGATGAAAATTTCAAGATTTAATATGTTTTGATTTTTTTTTTATATAAAAGAGTAATGGCTGATAAAGGAGTAATGGCTGACCTGAAGTTCACCAAAATAACTTATATATTATTGTCAACTATCAAGTGATCAGAAGCTCACCAAATACACTATTTAAGTCTTTTACGATTCAGAAGATCATCACCTACTAGAATTACGAGCAAGTGATTTATGCTTGTATAACAATTCTTTTGTTGGGGCTATTATATGTCAGCACATATTAAATTGGAGAAGAAAAAAAAAATGTACAACTGCACAACATATGTCTCCCCATTGACATTGATCTCCAGAAGAGAAAATATTATTGAAAATTTAATAATAAATACACATGAAATATAAAGTTAATGAATAAATGATTCTTCATCGAAATTGTTCTCCAGAAGAGATAAATTTTGATTGTGATCCTCCCAATGAAATGAATTTTAATGCAAATTTATTTACTAAGTTGGTATAGAATTAGACGCCCCTATAAAAGATATATATTACCAACTTAGTGGGAGAAGAAATAGCAAAAGTTGGGAAAATCGAAATAAATAAATAAATAAAGAATATATATTATCCCTACAATGGTAGTTTGAAAAGTTATATATATGCCAACTTTTGTATATATATTATCAAGATATGTTGCACATTTATGATTTAATTTGTATTCAGTTACGACTCATGTTGCATAGCGTTGAAGATACATTTTGGTCAATTAATTATGTGTATATATTGAGATAAAATCTTGCCAATTGTACTTGAATCACTACACCTGAAGTGTAGGTTGTATATGATCGGTTCCAAAATAAAGATATGTTTAATAAATATGATATTTGGCAAGATAGTGCAGTTGACACTAATAGTGTAATAGTATATAAATACCATAGTGTATGAAATACCCTAAAAGTGGTATAGATATCTGAATTATTATAATAGATGGCCTATGATGTAAGAGAAATTATGATGATACCAATGAGAAATGTATTCAGATATCATAGTAAAATAGCATGCAGAATGTAAGTTAAAGAAATTTTATGATACCGGTACATAATGGAACCGATGAATAATATGCATATGCATAATGGAATGGACTAATAAGTAAGGGATCTGAAATATATGTACATTTTGATGTCGACATAATGATAATGATCATAAGTTTATCATGGACCCGAAGTCCAATGAAATATGGATTTTTATATCCACACAGTATAGTGTCTTGCATTATTTCGATCGAGTCTTATGTATGTTCATATGCATGTGTGAGTCATAGGTTATTGGATTATTCATTGCATATGTTCGATGTTGTGAATGCATAACTCATTGTATAATTTGTTTATTATGTTATCATATTTTTATATCTCATATTGTATGCTTTAATTTCTATATCATAATTGTGGTGTATGTCAATGTTCATTCAAAGTATAGTAAGACATATTTACAACTGTGATGGAAAATTAAAAGGAACTACTTATGTTCCAATGGGCTTACACTTGTGATGAAATTATTAATGACGTTGATTGGATAACATATTATGAATCATATAAGAAGAGTTCCAGAAGAACTTATGTACGACGCATTTAAATATTCCACTAGTAGAAAATAGTTAATGGGAAGCCCCAATGGCAAGCGGTTATGCAATTCCGCTTCCAAAATTATAAATGGCAAGCGATTTGGGCTGAACCGCTTGCATAATTGTAAATGGCAAGCGGTTTGGGCTGAACCGCTTGCAAAAGCACAAATGGCAAGCGGTTCGTACGAACCGCTTGCCTTTAAAAAAAAAAACCCTACCCATTTTAAATACCAATCTCACGCCCCTTTTTTACCCTCTCATCACTCTAGCTGTTCTCTCTCCTCTCTTTCTCAGTTCTCACTCTCCTCTCTCAATCTCTTTCGTTCTCACTCCTCTCCATTTCTCACTCCCTTCATTTCACTCTCCTCTCTCAATCTCCATTTCTCATTCTCCTCGACCAAAACCTGCATAAATGTCGAATAAATTCGACCCAAAAACCATATAATTTCGACTAAAATTCCGAGCAGCTTTGGAGCAAAATTTCGAGCAATTTTTGAGCAAATTCGTGCAAATCGTGTGGGTTTTCAAGTTTTTTAGGTCAAATTCGACCATCAAAACTCTAGATCTAGTGTTTTCATGATCTAGTGTTTTCATGGTCGAATTTGACCTTTAAAACCAAATTTTCAAGTCAAAATTGGTGTTTTTCTTGGGTGGGTTGCGGGTTAGGGAGGCTGGAGGTGTGGGTGGGTTTCGGGCTGGCTGGAGATGTGGGTGGGTTTCGGGCTGGCTGGAGCTGTGGGTTTTTTTTGGGTGGGTTGCGAAGGGTAGAGGTGTGGGGTGGTGGGTGGGTTACGGTTTGGGTGGAGATGTGGGTTTTGTTTGGGTGGGTTGGGTGTTACGGAGGGTGGAGGTGTGGGGTGGTGGCTGGGTACGGGGTGGGTCAGGGTTAGGGCTTCTGGTGTTAGTGAGGGTCGTGGTGGATGGTGGTGCTGATATTTGTGGGGGTCATGGTGTGGGTCGTGGTGGGCCGGTGGTGTTGGTGGTCGTGATTGGTGTTGGTGGTCGTGGCTGGTGTTTTTTTTTTAAAGTATTTTTTTTTATTATTTTTATATAGAGCTGATTTTATTAGTTGTATTAATTTTATTGTTGTATTAATTTTTTTTGATGTAAATGTAATATTACAACAAATAATTAATAAAAATATTAATGTTTTTACATATGTTTGGTTTTGTAGGCGTCGCTCGAAGTGCGCCTACGTTAAAAGCATGTTGTGAATATGCTTGACACTTATAGGAAGTGGGAATTGACATACGATTAGGGACACGATTAGGGACAAGGAAAGTAGGGAGCCGCCAACAAGTTTTTAAGGAACTTGTAAACCGTTCACGGATCATCATAAGGCAACCACGAAAAGGGACAACGATAGGCAACAACGATTGACCCGTGAAGGTTACACCTCATTCATAATCCATGAGATTACTAACTCCATATGGTTCGGAACCACGAAAGGAGGATCGGGGATGATGGTACGAAGTGAGTCATGGAGTCACATTCGCCCGTATTGGCCTCTACTCGATTCTTATATTGAAAAGCATTCATGTGATCTCAAAGGCATACAAACAAAGATTCAATTCGCTCCAAACTATTATTTAACTAAATTGGTTGAATATTAATCACACATTATTCTAAAATATTTGTGATCACTTGAATTAAGCAACAAGATTAAAAGGAACCTAAACCCGTTGTCCAAATTATCTTATTAGTCGTGATTTTCAATTACATATTCCCTTTAAACATGCAATATGGTGATCATAAAAATAATAGAATAAACATTAATATTGGAAGCAATTTAATCACAAGTTCAACAACATAAAATCGTTAGAAAAATAATAGAAATAAAAGGAACATGATTCTTACTTTGATTCTGTTTGTTTGCAACTACAAAATAATAAACGAGTTAGTAACTTCAAGGAAATAATAAAACAATAATTAAATTAAATCAAATAAAGTAGAGTTGATTTGGGGCCAAACCCTCAAACAGTTCTACCTTTCACGCCTTGGCTTAAGGATGGAACCACGAGTAAAGTATGGACTCCTTTGAGCACTTGAAGAAGGAATTTTGAAGTGAAAAGGGTAGGCTAGTGTTTAGGCTAAAGCATAGAAGAGAGAAAAATAAATCAGAGAATTCCTCGGTGCCCCGTACATCAGAAATGAGGGGGTATTTATAGGGAAAATGTGCTGAGGGAGCACACGGAACCCTAAAATGATAAAAACCCTAAAAAAGTATCCCGTGACACGGAAAACTGTACCGTGACACGGGAAGTCCCACCGTCAGACGACACACTTTCTGTGTCACGGTACATTTTTAGTGTGACGCGGGAAATTTTCAGAAAACGGGATAGAAAACGCGTTAAGGGTTTACGCGGAAAAGACACGGAATGTACCGTGTCACGACAGACTTCCCGTGTCACGGGAAATCCCACCGTCAGACGGGAAGGATTCCCGTGACACGGTGGGTACCTGCCGTGGCGCGGGAATTTCCAGCCTATTTTTCCGTCTAAATACATTTTTAACCCTAATTTCATTCGGCATTTTAAGTGCCGATTGATAATTTTGGGCCTTTTCTGACTTATTATTATTTGGGCTAAAATAAAAAAATAATTAAATAAAAATAAATAAAAGGTTTGGGCCAAAATTAAATAATAAAACAATAAAATAAAAAAAGGTTTGGGCTAAAATTAAAACCAAACAACAAGACTAATCCATGGACTGTTCAAAAGTATGAATTTAATCAAATACGATTTTTTAAGCACTCTCGGGATTAAATACTAAACCCGACCAATAGTGGCGGTGAAAGGTTGTTCATCATCGGGTTTGGTTTTGGTGAGACATTTTTAGGTGTCTACAGGTTTGTGAATCAATTTATGTGAAAAAAACCAATTTTTTTTTTAAATTTTGTATACCCATAATGGGCAGCGGTTTGGCGCCAAAACCGCTGCCCTTTCTCTAGTAATGGCAAGCGGTTCTGAACCGCTTGCCATTTAAATGGCTAATGGCAAGCCCCCTAAGCCCATGCGGTTCAAAATCGCTTGCCATTAGGGGGTTTGAACCGCTTGCCATTACGTTTATTCTACTAGTGTTCAACCCTACAAAGTTTATATCTTGAATATTGCTATTCAATTATTATCAAACTCTTAATAAGTCAATGTGACTACTGACATCTCAACCTGAAGATTGAGCATATGAAAGTTAGTGAGAATTACTATTTGCAAGAGAACTATCATGTCAATTATGAATATTCTAAAGAATATCAACGGAATGCTTGTGCGTGAAACTGTTTTAACATGGTCCAGAAGAACCATGATCAATGTATATAATTACATGTGCTATATTATTATTTCATACAAGATTGAAAAATCAACATTAATAATATCATGGGTTGCCATATTATTATTAAGGAATGATATTATTCCGCGTCATGTGTGAAGACACTCAACTATATTGGATTCATTGCATTAGAAGACCTCAAGCTATACATTCACCAGGGGGAGAAATTACGCGCTGCACTCTTTTTCCCTTAACCATGGTTTTTGTCCCATATTGGGTTTTCCTAGTAAGGTTTTTAATGAGGCAGCATTTCGAGCGTATTACGAAGAATGTTGTACTCTTTTTCCTTCATTAGGTTTTTATCCCATAGGGTTTTTCTTAATAAGGTTTTAACGAGGAACAATCTTCGATAATGGACATCCAAGGGGGAGTGTTATGAAAATATTGTGTGGATATCCATTATCCTCTTTTTATGTTTCTAGAATATTCTAGATCTAGGGTTTATTCTTATCTAAGCAAACCCTACTTATAATATTCTATGTATATATATACCCCGATCATATGGAATAATATGAACAAATATATTCTCTATCAATCTCTCTTATATTTCTCTTTATTTTACAACATAAATATATTTATGTGCTAAAATTTCTTATATATTTCGTGTCATTTAAATTATTTAATTCTAAAAGAAATTAATAATCTCGTATTTAATTGGCTACCACTAAAATTATTTATCTTACGTGGCGCGCTAAAAAAAATTAAATCCTACATGGCTCTCTAAAAACTCCAAAAAACTCCCCTATATATATACTTATAAATCCCGTGCGATGCACGGTTTGTTAGTATTTTTTTTTTAAAAAAAAATCATATTTATGTGATTAAAATTGTTATTATATTAGTTTTAAAATATTAGATAAAATTCCTAACCTCAAAAGATAATATTTTGTACTTAATTAATTTAAACTTTAAAATATCATTCGCCAATTTTGCTTACGTGGCATTTGAATTATTTAATTATAAAAGAAATTAATAATCTCTTATTTAATTGGTTACAACTTAAATTTACAATCCTACGTGGCGCGCTAAGAAAATTAAATCCTACGTGGCTCTCTAAAAACTCGGGGAAAAACTCCCCTTTATATATATATTAGATTATTTTTAAATACCACAACTCTTCTTTCTCCTCTTTTCTTAACTTTTTTTTCAAGCCAAACAACACATCACCAACAACTATTTTTCTACTCCACCCATTTTCTCTTTCCTCTTTTCTTAGCTTCTTTTTCAAGCCAAACCACACATCACCAACGACCATATCTTTACTCCACTCATTTTCTCTGTCCTCTTTGCCAAATTGATGCAATTAAAGCCCGAAATTGTAGAAATTGGGTGCCAAATTGTTGTGAAAAATGTGATTAATTTTGCTTAAGATCATCAACAACATTTGAAGTAGTGAATCGATGAGAACCAAAGAAATTTGAGCTCGTTTTCTTTGTGGAATCTAATTAGATCGAACATTCTACGTCAAAAATTGTAGAGTGTTACTGGTTTGGTCGGGGGTTACATGTAGGGTGTTACTTGTTTGGTCAAGGGTTACATGTAGGGTGTTATTGGTTTGGTCAGGGGTTACTTGTACGATGTTACTGGTTTTGGTAAAGGGTTACTTGAAGGGTGTTACTGGTTTGGTCAGGGGTTACTTGTAGGGTGTTACTGGTTTTGGTCAAGGGTTACTTGTAGGGTGTTACTGGTTTGGTATGGAGCCTACAAGTAACCCTTGAATAAGTAACAAGTAACCATTGAATAAGTAACTCATACAAGTAACCCCTGAATAAGTAACTCATACAAGTAACCCTTGAATAAGTAACTTATACAAGTAACCCTTGAAATAACCCATACTAGTAACCCCCAGAAAAAAATAAAAAATACAAGTAACCCGTGAAAAAAAATACAATAACTCTGAAAAAAATACAAGTAACCCCCTGAAAATACAAGTAACCCATGAATAAGTAATCGATACAAGTAGCCCCTAAAAAAATACAAGTAACCCCTGAACAAAAAAATACAAGTAACCCCTGAAAAATACAAATAACCCTGACAAAACTAGTAATCCCGTTATGCGCGTGAATAGTAACCCCGTTATGCACGCGTCTGAATCCGTTATTTTACTGACTTGGCAGCACTGCCACACCGTGTGGCCTGCTACACCAAAGTTGTTAGACTTAATGATTTTGATGATGACACAACCTCACTTACTTACAAACTAATAAGTGCTTGATTGTTTAAGTGTGTACTCACTTACAAAGACCAGGAGAATTAAGTGTCTTGTAAAAATACCATGAGGAACAAGAAGGCCAGAAGCAGAGCTATCCATATAGAAGAGTTCCCTCATAGGAACTGGCGCTTCAGAAATGAAGATTTGAGAAGAGAAGGTTCTCCTCAGGGAACAGAAGCTTCAGAGAAGAAGCCTCATCAGAGAAGAGAAGTTCCTTCCACGGAACAGGAAGCCTCGGAGTAGAAGCTTCATCTGAGAACATGAAGACTAAATATATTTCTATATTTTATGATTTGTGTAAGTATAAGAAGTTAATTAAACTCGAAAATTCTGTGTGGAATTGGTCTTAAGAGAAAATATTGTGCATGCTAGAAATTAGGAAATTGGTTAAGTTGTTAAATGATTATCTTTTCTTAACTTAAAGATTTTATTTATTTTCTGATTTTCGAAAATATCTTGAGCAAAAATATTTTATTTTATTTTCTTATTTTCGAAAATATCTTTTGAAAAAAAATAAAATCACCATGTTTTCTAAAACTTGCGGTCTACTCTCCCATGTTCTTCTTCCGTCATGGTTTTGCACATTGAGGAGTTCATGGTTCCTTAATTTAAGGAACATGATCCTCTTAGTGGGTATAAGTAGTGGTATAATAGTGTTGCTGCACAAAGATGATTTTCCAAAACGTTTTACAATCTATAAATAGCTATTGATTTCAGATGGAAAATCTCACCCTTGCTCACATAAGTTTTCTAGCTTTTATTTGAGTCAAGTGTCAATTCCACACAAGTTAATTAGAGTGTTCTTAATGTCCTTATACTAGAGTTTTTATCTTCTTTCGAGTTGTAATTTTGGGAACGGGGAAGTAAGAGTTCAGTCCTCAAGGAACGGGATATGGTTGCTAAAGATCTTAACACTTAAGATAATTCAAAGTCTATGGTCAATTTGGGGTTTGTCAAGTAGACAAACAAAATATGATTCTAAATAGATGGATTAAAGACACTAGAGAATGGGATTAACTCAACCAAGGCAATCAGCAAACGGGGAGTAAAATAGACAAGGTATAGCAAGGACTATATGTAAAATCGACCTCATGCAATTAGAAAACAACTCACACTACTAAACTTAGATTCCTCATTAGTCTAGAAATAGATGATACATAATCAAATTGCAATAAGTAATGACATACTCAATTTACATTCCCATGTCAAACTAAGCATATCATGCTATCAAACTCCTAAGTCTAGGGTAGCTAATCCTATCATGAAGAACTAACAAGCAATCTCATATAATCAATTTAATTGAAATACAAACATCAATGCTTCTCCCACATTTTCATAATTAACCCAAAAGGTTGAGCTTCACCCAACCCCTAGCAAGAAGACTACTCACAACTCATGTTTATCAACATGCAAACAAGCATTAGGGTTCTAACTTTTTCAATAATTGGGGAAAAGTGATTAACAATTGAAATAACTATCATCCAATAACAAAATATCAAGAACTAAGAAGATTTAAATATCATGCAAGAACAAATAAAATCAGAAATTGAATGGAGAAAAGTAGAAGGAAGTTACTAATTGAATCTTGAAAATTTTGAATACAAAGTGCCAAATCTTGAGGATGAATCTTAAAACCAACTATTACAAATGATTAATTTGATGAAAACTAAGCTAAATTAATGTTTCAAACTAAGAGAGTTTCTAAAAACTAGGCTATTTATGTGCCTCTACAACTGAACTAAAGGGGAAGTATTTATACTCCCCGAAACACATAGGGATAAATCCGTCAAAAGAAAATGCATTCCCAGCGAAGAAGCGCCCGCTCCACTGCGAGGATCGCTCGCTTCACTGCCAGGAGCGCCCGCTCCAGCTTGCTGCACGCTCTCTCCGGCTGACTTCAGAATACTTATACTTTAACATGACTATGATTATAATCATTATTATGGTTATTATTATGTTGCTTGATATGTTATATTATTGTTATTGATTGATCACACCTTTTATGCATGTTTAAAGGAAATTTGTACTTGTAATCACGCTTAATAAGATAATTAATAATCTTATTTAGGGTTAATTTGATTATAATTCAAGTGATAGCCAATAATAGTTTTATTTGTGCATTAATATTCAACCAACATAGATAAACAGGTTTCGGGTTAATCTATTGATTGCATATTAGTCAGAAAGCGCACATGAATACGAGAAGAATAAAGTAGAGGCCTATTTTTAGAGCAGATTCAATCTCTTTTAGTTTGGATTTGTACCTTCATCCCCGAACTTCCAGTCATGGTTCCAGACCTATTGGAGTTAACGATCTCCTGGATTGTTAAGGGGTGTAACCTTCACCCTGTGAACGGTTTACAAGTTCCAAAAACTTGTTGACGACTCTTTTACTCTAGTTTCCTTCCCTTTGGACGACACCATGCTTAAGTGTATGATCACAGTGGGGCTCAAGTGTAGGATGGCTTGAATTATTCTCTACAATAGTCAATATTTCGATTTTCATTGAGATGTTGTTCGTGCCTGACTGGGCGTCTATGCCTGCCAGTTTTAACATGTTTTCCAAAGTTCTTTGTGCGCCCGATCGAGAACCCATGTCCTATCTGATCGGGCGAAGTTCAAAACTGACAGTTTTTTTTACAGTTTTTATACGGATTGTTTTGTAAACGAACATATCTGTTGGATTGTAATTTCTCTTCATATTTACATTTATGATGGATGGGAGAAGAATTACAAAATCATTCTTGCTTGCTTTGAGAGACATCTGCAGTTTTTTTATTGGAGTGAAAACAAACTCATTTCCACACAAACTTTGTTGAATTAGTTTTGTAAGAACAAGCAAAATGTACCTCTATAGTTTTATCATGTAACTCAGTTGTACTAAAGAGAGTCGATAGCAAAGCGTTTATCACGTGCCTTGAAGAATTTATCCGATCTCTTTGCACATCAATTTCCCTTTGTTTCTCTACATATAAAGTATATTTAGGTGGAATTTATTTTATTGTTAATAAGAGAACAAATAAAAAAATAGTGTAAGTTGGGTTAGTAGGAAAGAGAAATAATACACATAGTATTAGTTTGGGACTTTGAGTCCTTATAAAATAAGGAAGTATTGCAATTATTACGAAATAGATAAATAATGAATTTGTTACGATTATTACAAATTGGAGAGAAAAAATTATCGATAGAGAATTTCTCGAGTTTTCATTCTTTATGTATATATCAACTTATTGAAAGACAAATTAAACATAAGAAACATTGACAAATGAGAACAAAATATTCAAAATGTTGTAGTTTATAGCACCATCAAGCTTTGGATCATGTTTAAACACATATATGGCTTATCCCTAGACAAGTTAAGTACAATCTCAAAAGTACAATCTCATAATGAGTGCATTATAATTAGTGACACGTGTGATTAGCTATTAAAAATAGCGGTATTAAGTTTTAATATTTCTGGGTAGTAAAATATAAAAGTGATTTAAGAGAAAAAATTGTAGGTACTAGATTGAACTATGATATCCCTCACAGCACCGATAGGGGCTAAAATAGTTAATGAAGCACCAAAAATGATAGAGAACTGCAATGGCAAAAAGAATAGCTTATTAGACTTAAATCGAATTATTAGGAAGAATTGAAATTTTTAGATTCAAAATAAGCTTTGAAGTAAACTTACCCAGTTACAATACCAGGATAAGCTATATCTCTTGGGCTTGCATATTATCAGCCATATTATGCAAGGTAACTACATTAAATAAAATTAGCGCGCGTTAATATTAGACAAGTAAAATACAGGTATATGACCTATGTATGTATTAATATTAGAGACTTACATAATAGGAAGTGGGTGCGAAAGCAATTCCCCCCAACACACTTAGAAGGGAACCAAAGAACGGGAATGCAATTCCCACAAACATGGTAAAACCTACATAAAAGATCATAAGATAATTCATAATCAAGCTCTTATTAGGACAGTTAGGATAAAAGAAAAATCGAACAAGATCACCACATACCAATAATTAATATTTACAAATTATAATTTACTTAATCAATATGATGCATTATTTTTTCAAAAAAAAAAAAATCAATATAATGTAATACTATTTTTATTTTAACTTATTTTTTAAAAGATCATCATAAAATAGGACGTCAACATATCGAATTTTATATAATATTTAAAAAAACAACTTACCAACATATGTAGAACGAGTGACAAGACGAAGTGTGCTACTAGGTTTGAATTTCATTTTCATCACAAGGAAAGTTTCCATCATATCAAAAACCGGCATTGCAAAGACCTGGCATATATTAAGTTTAACTAGATTAGTCCCGTGCGATGCACGGTTTTTAAATAAAAATAAATTATATACTCTTAAGCACATGTTGACTGTTGAGAGAAAACAACTACTTTCTCTGTAGTACTTTCTAATTAAATATGAATATATAGTTTCCAAAAATCCATTTTTTCATATTTTTTTTTTCAGATTCAATTAAACTATATTATTAACTATTTTTAACAGCTACTTGTAAATAATAAAATAGCGTAATATACGTAGAAAATTTAAATTTTAAAATTCAATTTGAATTTAATTTTCAAAACAATGTTAAATAGGGTAGCTCAAAAAGGAAAAAAAAAACAATATGACATCATCATTGCATTATGACGGGAAAAAATTAAGTAAGAAAGTGACATGTAAGCAGTGATGACGTCAGCGATTATTACTTTAGTAATATTTATAGATGACTCATTCAAAACTATAGAATTAAATAAAACTACATAATAATTTTGACTTACCTGATAACTTCCAATAACATGAATAACAACAAAGATATTGGCAGTAGCAATGAGCCAACTAGGCTTTTGAAGTGAGATCAAAATGTTATCCTCCACGAGTTTGCCAAACACAAGGTAACCAACAAAAGCTACTGGAAAATAACATAATGCCACAACAATATAAGCAAGCAGAGATCCTTTCCACATAGGTTTTTTGGAAGGTTTTTCCGGGGTAGAAGGAATTGTTGCTTGGATCTCCAAGACAACATTGTGACCAGAAAAAGCGAATGCAACCGTTCCTAACCCACTTAAAAATCCAAATACTTCTCCTGCATGAGTGTTGTACCTACTGCCATAACTTGTGTCTGGTTGTACACCCTTTATCAATGAAGCTATCCAAGCAATGGCAGAATAACTGAAATCAATACAAATCACTTTCTCATATCAGTATTATATACTTTTTCTGTGATAAAATAATAGTAAGGCTTTTTATATTTTAGCTATTTCAAGATAATGGTTTACTCTTTTACTTTTCCTTGTTTGAAATATATGACTTATTATACTACCTCCATTTCTTTAGTTAACACGTTTTAATATTTGTTTGTTTACAAACTTTATTTTACTAACTTTTGCTATAGTTTCAATGTTGTTTTTATTATATCAATTGTTTGTTAAGTTTCTTTGTCGCTAATTATAGACATTAAGAGTTAAATTTGTATATTGATAAATGTGATATAAAAAAAAACTTCAACTAAATAACATAAGATGTATTATTTTATTAGATCACTTTTCTTCCAAAAATATATATGGTTACGTTGTCCTATTAGATGATTTCATCCGGTCTTTCATCGAATAACAAAAAATGTAACCATCGAAAAAAAAATCAAGGGTGGTGGGTAAATGGGTAATATTCATAAAATTAGCCAATAATGTCAAATATCTTGTAGAAAAAAAATAACAAATGAAAGAGTAGGAATAGAATATTCAATAGAGATTTTCTTAAAAAAAAAAAGAATATTCAATAGAGATTTTAGAGAAGTTAAAGTCAGTATTTGATTCATACAATAAGTCCAACAAATATGCATTCAAAGTCTTTTTGATTACGTACTTTTGTTCCTTTTTAAAATTGTTATTTTTTGGACTTTTCAAGTTTTAGTCCATGTTTCCCTCGACGAATATTCAACGTAGACAAGGGTTATAAAAGTCCTAAATCCTTTTGGTTTACTCACCGTTTACTTTTCATCATTATTTTTCACGTAACGAAAAATCTGAGGAGTTTCAGCCCAAATGGATTCCCGTTTGAGGGGGCATGATAGAGTATAAAACATATTTTTGGATCTCACCATCAGCTTAACCTTTTGATTGACTTAGTCCTCTAACAAAACTATTACAAAAACTGAATATTAGACTCTTTACTTTTCTTGGACAGTTCATAAGCAATGTAAATCCAAGTTATAAACATAATTCACTCTATTATTCCACAAGTAGCTTCTCCATTTTTGTTATACCACACTATGTATACTTTTTAATCGTTCATCAATATTATAAGTAAAAACATTCTTTAATGACTAGTTAACATGAATCAAAGATTTTATATAACTATATTTTTAGTTATATATTGGGATAATATAAGAGATTATAAATCAAAGCAAGAATTTAAAACTTTTATATACACGAAATATGAAATTCTAAAATATATATAACAAAATTTAAAGGGTACAAAAACTTACCTGAGAGACATAACCGCGGCAGCAAAAGAGACACCAGTGATGGAGTTAAAGTTAGGTAAATTAGAAAGGAAGAACTGAACGGAAGCAAAGATCATAATGAAGTAAGTGAGCTTGATGTGTTTTCCATGCGGACAAACAATAGTATAGAACTTCTGGAGTGAAGTACCTCCTGTAACCATGTAAACAATGTCACAACCCGCCTGAACTATCAATTGTTGCGGCACAACAAGCCATAATCCCAATTTATCTCCAAATGCGTATTGCCCCAACTCGTGATACCTATCAAACCTCTTCCCTGGTATCATCTCATGCATTTCTACCATTTGCCATAGTGTGTATAGCGTTACTACCCATGACATTACTAAGATTGTCACACCTGCTCCCCTGAAATATATTAAATCATTTCTCATCATACAATCAGTCATACTTTGTTTTAGAGAGTCACAATGGAAATGATATAGATCCACTAATTTTGATTTTTGGATGTCCACATCATACAAACATACACTATGATGCGAAGCTATTGTCATTTACAGATTGCCCCAGATCAACACCTAGATGATCCACGACACTTTAGATTAGATCACCGAGTGAGTTGTATGGAAACTAACAATCAGAATTGAACGATATAATTAGATTCTAAATTACAAATTTAAGGTGAATCGATCCTTTCCATACATATTCCCAACTTTTAATAACCTTGATGAAATTTAGATATAGAATTAAAATTATTCTTAATTATTACATCAACTTATTTAATCATCTAATAATCAGAATATTACTTCTTTAAATTCAAATTAAGTCAATAACCTTCATATATATGGATGGAATATACATCTCATAATTATATAGATAAATAAATACGGAGTAGGAAATTGCAATATCATGTTACCAAGTATCGGTTAAGAATTAATTACAACATAAAAAAATACTCCCTCTGTCCCTTAATACAATGTCTCTTTCTCTTTATTATGTGAGGAATAAATGCTCAAAAGAGACATTGTATTAAGGGACGGAGGAGATAAATAATAGTGGTTATGTAACTATGTAATAAGGCCAAAACCACCTTTTTATAATTTTCACTTTAATGCAAATGTTAACTAGATTTAACTCTATTATTAATTAAAAATAATATATAACTACTTTATCAAACATTAAATAGGTTGCTATATGAATAGGAAACTATATAAATAAATTTGGCAAGAAAATGAAAAAAAAAAAAGTGTACATACCATCCAAGTTGAGCCATAGCATAAGGTAAACCAAGAATACCAGCACCAACCATACTAGTAACATTATGAGTGGCAGCATACCACCACTTTCCCTTCCGGCTAGCCGTGATCGGAAGCCAATCATTAAGAGCTTTTTCTTTCTTTAAACTATTCTCATCCTTAAGAATGTTGCCGTTCTTAACGTTCTCATTCTTCTCAACCTCCATGATCGATTGCTCGATTGAGTTGCTACCACCAATATGATAGTCTAGCTACCTTATATGATATAAAATATGACTTGATCGATCAAGTTTAATTTCTACTAGCAATATGATGGTCTAGCTACCTTATATGATAGTACGACTTTTTTGAGGTAAGTTTGTGTTAAGATTCACATATTTATATATGTAGATCTAAAGACTTAGATGGTGCAATGACTTGCTTCTCTTAACAACCTTTGTAGAATTGTAGGTGTTTTCTACAATATGACATACTCTTTTATTGTGTGTGTCATTTGTTGACTTTTAGCTTTGACCAAGAGATTATTTTACATAAGTAGTTTAATAATTGTTTACTATTTAAGTAATTTTCTATGACTAATTACATGATTCAGATAAAAATAATGATTAGAAAAAAAATATGATGCCTCCCATAATCCCATTATTCAATCATTCTGACATTTCATGTCATGACAAATAATATATAATAATTTATCAATTTTATGCCAAAGAATTTGCATTGAGTCATGATCCAAAGTCATTCAGCAGCTACTTATTAAATTAGCTTTATTAATTTAAGGGCTAATTTACTCAAAAAATACATTTTTAATTAGATACCCACGTTAACACGTTTTGAAAAAATAATAAATTGAAGAGAAATTATGATTGGGTAGAAAAGAGTATATTGAAAAAATAAGTACACAAGAGAGAGGAATAACAAACTTTTGGATTATCATCAATATGGGATGAAATTTGTAATTATTTTTATGACAAAAATTTGCAGTAAAAGTTAGATTGCCGTACCTGAAATTGAAGGTCTTGAACTTTTTGTTTAAGCTTTAAAATTTAAATTGAACAATATGATAGTCTACCTTCACATAATTTTTTGTAAAATTCAATTACTATTTCCTCCATTTTATTTACGGAGTAATATTTTAATTTATTGTTGAATAAATTTTTTTAATTTGTTATTTTTTTTTTCAAATCATGCATTAAGACAATTCTGACAAAACCTATGTACAAATTATTACAAAAGATTATACTAGTAGAAGAGAGAGAAATGATACTTTGTATTTTTTGTTTTCTTAAAGTACACTTGATTTGGATTGATAAAATTGGAGAAAAATGAAGCGGAGAGGAAACAAAACACACACACAAAAGGAAAAAAAAAAAAAAAAAGGTGGGACAGGAGCATTCCATCCCTCCCTTGTTTAAATACCTAGTGCCATTGGTACGTAGAAGTCTAGGAGGAAAGGGAAATGAAAGAATTCATTTGTTCCCGCCTTTATAATAAAACAAATTCTTTCAACATTAGAAACATTTGGATGGAAAGTACAACACTATTTTCTCCTTCCTTTTTCTTTCCGCCCTTCCCTTTTTATTCCACTTTGCTATCTAAACAAACCGTAAATGATGATGATCCTTCTATTAATTTTCATTTCTTAAGTGATGATCCTCTAATAAGAAGAAACCTGTCGTGGTTGAGGTCCTTGTTGATGATGCTCTCACAACCTAAAAATAAAAATAAATAAATATTATGTGTAGTACAAAAATAGATTAATGAAAAATAATAGTCAAAGTTCACATTTTCACATGGTTAGATTCCAATATTGGTTTATGTAATCCGTCATTTATCCTGCTTAAAGAAATAATATTATGATCGTATGATTGGAAATTTGCAAGCCATGACGCCTAATCGCTTATAATTGAATTGTCAAACATAGTAGTATGAAAAATTTAAGTCAAATATTGTTGTTTTTGATGTTAAATTAGGACCAAATGACCAGTTAGGGGTGGGACTAGTTTGATTAAAATTAAATTGAAAAGGTAGATCAAGTGGTGTTATATTAATTCCAAGGTCATGTTTATCATATTCACTTCCTTTGACTTTACAAATTAATCACTATATACGTTTAATCAGTAAAATTAATAAATTTGATATAAGGCCCGATTTACTTCACCATAAAAAAAAAAAAAAAAAAAAAATTAGTTCAGCAAAAATAAATTCAGTTTAATAAAAATAAGTTCAGTTCAATTCATTTCAAATAAAATAATTTCAGTTTAGTATAAATCAATAACTTGAAAGAAGAAATATAATACATTATAGCAAAAATAATTTTTGTTCATCAAAAATAATTTTAATCCAGTAAAATTAATTTTATTTCAATAAAAATAATTTTAATTTAGTAAAAATAATTTTTAGCCATAAAAAATAAGGTGAAGTGAAGTACGGGGCGTAAGTTGTGTTTGTCTTTAGTTCAAATTCTACAGTTTGTAATGTTCGAGAATCTCTTTTCGCTTGGCCTATGTCACTAATTTATAAAGGTGAGGAAAGAAGGAAAAAAGAAAGGAAAAAGGAAAAGAAAAAAAAAAGATTAAAATTTCATTTTTTTTACCTTTAGTGTCGAAATTTTTTGGATTTCTTTTTATTATGTAGAGTTGGTTACAGAAGATTTGAGCCTTAAGAACCATATATATATATATATATATATATATATTTTGAAGAAAAGCAGGGGAATTTTTATTTATTCAGAAGAGGATAATTTGTCCATTAGTACATAAGAAGCTATATCGCTAGGACAACAATTCGACCATAATTGCTCTGTATCATACGGGATGACACGAGCTAAATGGTGAGTCACAAAATTCCCTTCCCGCTTTACATGAGACCAAGAGATAGAATCAAAGAAAGAGCACATATCTAGAACATCATCAAGCAAGGTATCAAGATCCGAGAGATACGTGGAAGCCTTTGAAAGCCGAGAGATTATGGTGCTATTATCAGACTCGAGGATAACATTTTTGAACCCATGTTGCTTTGCCAATCTGATGGCAAACACAGCGGCTTTACATTCAGCAAGCTCAGGGGTCCAGTGAGCCTTGTATCTTCTCACTCCAGCAAACAAGACCTCACCCAAATTGTTACGGGCAACAGCACCAAGCCCCACCCACCCCTTGATGTTTAGAGCTGCGTCGCAATTCACCTTAATGCAGTTATGAGAGGGAGGCTTCCAGATTTTTGAGCTCCTAGGAGGCTTAGGGGATTTGTAGCCATAGATCTTTTTGTTGTATTTGTTGTAGTCCTCCACGAGATTCATCATTCGCATAAGAACAGTGTTATGAGAAATTTCCTTGTTATTAAAAATCTTGTTGTTGCGCCTCTCCCATATAAGCTAAAGAAGAGCTGCACCTCGTTGTTTGGTCTTAGTGTCCTCGCTCCCCCATGCTTCAAACAGGTCCTTGAAGTCGGGGTGTTCATCAATTTTCACCAGCTTGTCACACTCAGCAGTACTCCACAGATCATAGACAGCAGGGCATGTGAAAAAAGCATGATGCAGAGTCTCACTTTCAGCTGAGCACCAGGGACAGGAGTCCACTTCTACAATGTGCCTGTACTTTAGCAGGGCACGCAGAGGCAGCGAGTTGGTGATGACCCTCCAAATCAAGTGCCTAACCTTGGGGGTTGTTTCCAACTTCCACAAATTCACCCAAGTGCGATGGAACGGGTCGATATTACATGATTTGCCTAGCATGTAGGCAGTTTTCACGGGTAAAAGCCGTCATTAGAAAATGCCCAAGTAATCCTGTCCACCGGATTTCTTATACTAATTGGGATCGAGAGAATGCACCTTAAGTCCCGATCATTGAAAGTGCTAGCCAATAACTCATGATTCCAATCCATTGTCTCAAAGTCAATGAGATCGCTGACAAACTCCACTGAATCCAAGCGAGGGGAGAGAATTTTTGAACCATTTTCATCTGCTACCCATTGGTCCTCCCAAATATTAATGCAACTGCCATTTCCCACACGCCAAATCAGCCCCTCCTTGACTAAGGCCTTTGCACCCCAAATGCTATTCCACGAGTAGATACAAGATAGGCCGAGAGAAGATTCCAAAAAAGAGCAGTTAGGAAAGTATTTCTTACCCAAGACTTTGCTCAATAACGACTCCGGGTTAGAGATAAGCCTCCAGGCTTGTTTGCCAAGCAGAGCTTCGTTGAAGACTGCCATATCTCTAAAGCCTAGGCCACCGAACATCTTCGGGTTGCACACGGCGTCCCAGTTCACCTAGTGAACCTTGCGGCGATTACTCGAATGACCCCACCAACATTTTGTTGTCATGGATCTAATATCATCAATAATAGAGCTCGGTACTCTATAGACCCCCATGATGTAAGATGGAATGGCTTGGATAACCACTTTGATGAGAGTTTCCTTTCCGGCTCGAGACAACAGTTTCTCCTTCCAACCTTGCAATTTTTTCCAGATTCTATTCTTGAGAGCACAGAACACCGCTTTCTTCGATCTACCAATAATAGTCGGGATGCCAAGATATTTCCCATGTTCATCAACAATCCTCATACCCAAAAATTCCACAATGTCTTTTCGAACTGACTCACATACACCTTTGCTAAAAGGGACCTCCGATTTCTCATAATTAATTTTTTGTCCGGAAGCTGCTTCGTACTGGTTGAGAATATCAACAATCTTCGAGCATTCTCTTCGGTTGGCTCTAGAAAAAAGCAAAATATCGTCAGCAAAGAAAAGGTGTGAAATTTTTGGGCCATTCCTGCTAGCCCGAGCACCATGGATCCCTCCCTACAGAACGACCTTATTGATAAGACTAGAAAAAGAATCAGCGACTATGATGAAGAGATAAGGCGATAGAGGGTCGCCTTGCCTCAAAACCCTCGATGGCCTCACATCCCCACTGACAATGCCATTAATGACAAAGGAATAGGAGACCGTCGAAACAAAACTCATAATCGTCTTCACCCAACTAGCAGTAAAACCCATCTTTAACAGTAGCTTCTCCAGAAAAGGCCACTCTACCCTGTCATAGGCCTTGCTCATGTCCAACTTCATCGCTATCGTCCCTTTTCTACCTTTGTTCCTCTTCTTCATGGTGTGAAATAATTCCAGAGCTACAAGGGCATTGTCGGTGATCAATCTCCCTGGAACAAAGGCACTTTGATTTTCAGAAATAACATTCGAGAGGATAGACTTTAGGCGCATTACAATGGCTTTCGAGGCGATTTTATACAGCACATTGCAGAGAGCGATCGGCCTAAATTCAGTCATACTACGGAGCTCTTTTACCTTAGGAATCAACACTATGTTGGTGCAATTAAATTCTGCCGGAGAAACAGTGCCATGAAGAATGTTGCACACAATAGTAGCAATGTCATCCCCGATGATGTGCGTGAATTTTTGGTAGAAGATAGCATGAAGACCGTAAGGGCCGGGGGCTTTGCAAGGGTGCATCTCGCAAATAGTAGAGTAGATTTCCTTCTTTGTGAAAGGTCGTATAAGATGAGTATTATCCTCCTCCGAGATTGAGGGGGTTATGGCTTCAAGCACCTCATTACATGAAGTTTCAGAGTACAAACCCGCAGCAAAGAGATTCGAGTAATATTTTTGCACTATATTTTCAATATCCTCATCTTCCGTACACCACTCCCCCTCCTCATTGAGCAAACCCGCAATTCTATTTTTCTTCCACCGTTGGGAGGCTTTGTGATGAAAAGACTTGGTGTTTTTATCACCATCTTTTATCTCTGCTGCCCTTGATCTCAAATACCAATAGGCTTCCTGTTGCTCATGGACCCCATCAAGTTTCTTTTCTATTTCTGCCCCGAGGCGAATGTTTTCTTCTGTCATCGCACTATCTTGCACCACTTTGAGTTGTTTTTCTAGATCATCAATCTGTTTAGTAAACTGAACAAATTTTTTGCCACTCCTACTCCGAAGTGACCAAGTAACCTGCCCAATCTGTCGAACATGAGGCACCCTTCCGTATCCTTCCAGGTTTGCTTCACCATTTTTTCACACTCAGAGTCAAGAAGCCAAGCAGTTTCGAACTTGAAGGATTTTTTACCTCTCCTACGCTTCCTCATAGGTCGCCTTTGTCTCACCAAAATTGGAGTATGGTCTGATTTAAAGCGGACAAGGTGTTCAACATAGACATTCGGAAACATAGAGAACCATTCCTCGTTACCACAAAAGCGGTCCAATCTTTCATGAACACAAGTGGCTAGGGTACGACCTCTCTGCCAAGTATACCACTGGCCTTCATAGCCCAAATCTCGTAAGCAACAATCATCAAGCACATCACGAAAGACATTGATTTCTCTACGCTCAGAAACAGTGCCCCCTTCTTTTTACTCCATGCTAAAAATTTCATTAAAATCCCCCCTATAAGAATCGGACCATTTATGTTTTCACAGAGGGAACGGATAAACAGCCAAGTTTTGTATTTTTCGGTCGAAGCCGGCCAACCATAGACACCAATAAAGTACCACACCAAATCAGATTGTATTATTTTTCCACAAATGTGGTGATCAGAATAAGACATAAGTTCAAAATCTAACAAACTTTTATTCCAGTACAAACACAAGCCTCCAGAGAGACCTCTACTACTCACACCAAAAGCACAGTCAAAGCCTAATCTATGTTTAACATTTTCAGAAGAAGCTTTATTTATCATAGTCTCCGAAAGAAAAACAAGATTAGGGGCAAGAGAAGCACACCAGTTACGAAGTGCACCAACAGCTCGAGGGTTTCCAAGTCCTACATTCCAGCAAAGGGTATTCATTGCTCTTCGAGGGGTTGGTCTTGGCCAATCCCCTCTACTTGATATAAGCCGTCTCCGGCAGAAGTAGCACCAACAAACTTCCCCTTCTTCACATTCACGGCCTCCAAAAGTTCTGTTCCTGCTTGTCTCTTGCGATTTTCTTGAGCTGCTGTGTGGGGTTGAGAAATTCGCTCCTCTTTGCTTCGAGGAATGGTTGTTCTGTCTTTTCTTTTCCACACTCCCGCTTTATGCACATGAGGATTTAACTCTTGCATTGTCTCATCCTAGTAAGTTACATCAACACTAGTTGTGTTAAAGCTGGGGTCAACAAGAATTTCCCCACCGCACCCCACACCATCAATAGTTGGGAGTAGCACAAATTTGGTATTTGTCGCTGCTCCCTGATGAAAAGTTGCCGCATCGCTCACATTCAGCTCGTTGGTGGGGTCAGTAGAGGCAAGTTTGGACACATGTTAGACTCAATCTCTTCAACGCGCTTTCCCCTTTTAATCGAAGCACCATTGTCGAGTTATCCCCTGATTTTTCAGCCACCAAACGCGCTTTCCTCGTGACTTGCATTGTGTCTTTTTCAGGAGTGTGAGAGACAGAGTGTTTTGGGGAGTTGAAAAGAAGCTTCCTTGCAGCCCCTGGGGGTCCAAGCTTGATGACACCTGGATCGTTGAAGCCTTTTGGTTTGACAGAAGAGAAAACATTCAAAGACTCTCTCCACTTCCATTCTTTCTCCCTATCAGCTATACTGATTTTTGCACGCTTCCTCGGTGTTGCTCGAAGCCAGGGGCCATATTGAAACACCAATTCTTCTTCATCAGACCTTGCTAACTCCTTTGCGTGGCATTCACGGTCAGTGTGGTCAAGCATACCACAAAAGAAACAGAACTCAACAAGCCTTTCATACTTGATGCCAATCCACTTCGATGAAATAGGGCTAGTTGCTAATTTGAAACCTCTACGCAATGGTTTATTGACATCCACGTTGATCTTTAATCGAACAAATTTAGTCCATCCCAACGGGTCCTCCTCGTCCAGTTCGATGAACCCCCCAAGGAATTCTCCAATGTCATACATAGTATTAGAGTTTCGCCTATTAAAAGGCACATCCAATAGACGAATCCACATAGGTGCATGAGTGAATTCAATCTCAGAGGGTTGTTCGTCCCCTTGTAATTCTTTGAGAAGCAGAATTTTGTCATCAAAGAACCACGGGCATCCCTCGATCACACGATCCTTATCACTTTCACAAAAGAATTGGAAGACGAAGAGGTTCGTCTCCACAACCCTAATTGCAACACCGTCCTTCAATTTCCACACAGTATGTAAGGTTCGCTTCATAGCCTCCGAGTTATAGGGTTTACTAGTGCATAGTCTTCCTACCAGTGTCATCTTCAATTGGATGGTCGAACCCTCAGTATCAATTTCAAGGGATTCGCCACCAATAACCGCAACTTCGTCCTCCGTAAGCTTCAATTTTTCCCAGTCCTTCACTAAATCATTCGCCATAGTTGAAGAAAAGGATCACAAATCAAGAGAAAAGATGAAAATTCACACTGAAATCACAAACTCAAACGTACTACTGAACCCTAAGGGGGACTACTAAACCCTAGGCGAGGGACTTTATATATATATATATATATATATATATTACCACTCATCAAAACACCCTATTTTGATTTCACAAGCTTTTAAAAAAAATCGAGTGTACATTAATTATTGTACATCAATTATAAAGATAGCTTGAGAGTGAGGGATAGTTCAAGTGATTAGAGCTTCCCTTCCGATTTTAGGAGATTTTGGGATCGATTCTCATCCCGCTCTTCCGGCTCTTTTAACACACAAAAAAAATTATAAAGATAGCCTAAAGTAATCAAAAGTTACCCCTGAAATGAATAAAAGTTACCCCAATACGCATAAAAGTGACCCAATAGAAGTAAAAATTATCTACGCTTTATTAGTAAAGAATAACATTTTAAATGACTAAAAATCAATTATTAGTGATTGAATGTAATTAAATTACCTTTATAAAAATTTTCTTGTTATTTATTTATAAAAAAAATTGTATTATGTTTAAAATTATCTAAAAAAAGACAAAAAATTACCCTAAAATTGACTAACAATTGCCCTTATACTGCTCGATATACACTAATATTGGTGTAAACCGGGTGTATACAAAACATTTTTGATATAAATATCCATTTTTTTTAAACCTCCCCGACAAAAACCCAAAATGTTAGATTTCACCTACCACCACATCATAACAGTAATTTCCAATTTTAAAGATAAAAAGATCGATTTTTGCGCCAAAACTTGTTTATATTAAAATTTGGACCTTCGGTTCAATTCGAGGTCATAGTTAATAAAAATATAATATGGGAAAAGTCTTGTTTTGGGAAAAGGCTACACATACAACCAATGTATGTGGTCCTAATGTACAATTTTAGATGGAAGCTTTAATTGGTTGTTCAACTGGGCCCTAAACTCCACTAACTTTAAAATTTTGTTTGAATTTCAAATGAAATTTTTAATTAATTTAATATTTGAAATTCAAATAATTTTTCAGTTCCAATGCACATATTTAATTTATGAAATTATTAAAAAAAATTATTGTTCATTTTTCACCGCCATGAACAATAAACCTTACAAAGCAAGGGCCATGGAGGTTGAAAAAAACCATGAATTTTGTTTTTGTTAAATTATACATTTCATCCTATTCGAAACTTTCATCCATATTAAGGTAGCAATGGAGGCTGGTTGTCATTTCTTTGTGGTGGAATTGGACTGTGTGGCCCTCCATTGCCTAGGAGAAATAAAGAAATATCGACTTTTGACATGATTTAAAATGATATAAGGAGATTGGTAATTAAGAGTATTGCTATTTCTTTTGCTTTCATTAGGAGAAATGGGAATAAATCTACTCTAGCTAAGCTTGTCCCTTGAAACTCTTAATGTATGGTTGCAAGAAGGCCCAAGTTTTGTTGTTATAGCTGATGTTGATATAGCTTAAATAGACAATTCGTTGATGTTGCTTAAATAAATTTGCCCATGTTTTATTTGTTGTCAAAAAATAAAATAAAATTCTCAAATAAGATGAATTTTGTTTTTGTAAATTGGGGTTTTGTTGACAAAACAATCAAAATTATTGAAATGGGTCTTCTTCCACTATATATATATATATATATATATATATACACCGTAGTACTCCATATTAAAGTATTGAAATTGATCTTCTCTTCTTGTTCTTCCTGTCATTTTCTATTGAATTTGGATTTTGGGTTGAAATACAATAATTATTAAAGGGACAAAAGAATCCAAAGACATTTTTTAAAAAAACTTTATACATAGTAACACAAGCTGATATGTTTGGTAAGTACATATCATAAACATACATGTGTTGACATAGTGTTTATCTCGCAATCTTGGTTATTAACACTAAGCATAAAATTGCATTACTGTTAAATTGTTTCGAATATGATTCGTTGCAAGCACATAATTTTCCCTATATTCGAATTTTTTTTGTATTTTTACCCTTATAGCGGATTGGAGATTCAAATGACATCAGTAATGGGTGAAAAAAAAAAAGTTTTAGACTTAAGGATACGATGTAGAAAATGCGTATATAATATCTTCTAAAAACGTCGAATACTTTAATTTGTAAATTATTTAGTAATACAAATCAACTTTGGTAAGCAAATATCTTAAACCAACATAATAATTAAGAATAATACAAAGTATATTTTCTTTTATTTATCTCGTAATCCTTGTTAATAGCGCTGAACATATAACAACATTGATGTTACATTGTTCCGATTTTGCTCCCTTACAAGCACATAATTCGTCCCTTTTTCAAGAAAAACTAGCCTTCTAGCCCGTGCATTGCGCGGTTTGTTTATAGAAAGTTGTATTGAAAGGTAATGATCGAGGAAATACCAATAAATCATTATGGGGTGTAATGTGTAATCTAAAATATAATTACAGAAATTAGATTTTTAGGGCTCTAATTCAAAATGAGGCTTTAAAAAAAAGAAGGTGAAGGGACTAAAATTAAAGAAAGAAAAGGAAAAGGTTGAATTGAATAAGGGAAATGAATATGAAGCGTGTATGAGAGAGATGAAAATATGTGTTTAATGAAATAATTAAGATAGTGTAATAAAAGATTAAAAATATATATATATATATATATATATATATATATATATATATATATATATATATATATATATATATATATATATATATATAAGAAGACATGTGGCACATCTAGTGTAAAAGAAGCTAGAAAAGTGTAATAGAATGGAGACATGTGTATTTTCCGGTTAGAGTTTTTATAGACTAAGTATAGATATGTTACCGCCCTTCTATGAATTTTCTTGTTGTAACATAAAATATATAGTAACAAAAACAAAAAATACAATATCCTAAAATATGTTATAATTAACTTATAATTGCTTCACCAAAAAAAAATATAACTAACTTATTATTTCAAAATAGCATTTTTTTCTAGTAACAGCTATTTAGCAATAAATTGATTTTTTGAATCTAACTCTCAACTATTTTATTCAAACCCAAGTATGGATATAACTTTGATTATCATATTTAATTATAAGTGCCAAAATTGCAATTTTGGCCTTCATAATTTTAATGGATAACCTTTCGTGATTTCGTTTTAACTATCGATTATTTATTTTAAACCCTTCAATGGATGAATTAAATCCTCCAATGTACGAATTATAAATTCACCCGTACACCACTTGATAATTTTATAATTGTTCTAACACCTATTTATTTTTATACAATTACTTTATGTAATAAAAATAATAATTTATACATTTTTTGTATAAATTATAAGATCACACACTATAGTAAGGTTGAAAATGTCCAACTTCATAATTTGTTCGGAAATATATCGATATGGATGTCTATAGAAAAATCTTTATAAAATAATTTTATTGGTTTTTCTATAATATTTTTTTGATTTGTAGTTTGTAAAATATCGTCTAATAAAGTAATATATATTTTTTTGGAGAAGCAATTTTAAGTTAATTATAACATATAATAGGATATTGTATTTGTTGTTTTTGTTACTATATATTTTATGTTACAATAAGAAAATTCATAGAAGGGTGTAACATATTATTGGAGTTATATTTTATGTTATTATAATTGCTTTACCAAAAAGCTACACATACAACCAATGTATGTTGGAGCCACATACATTATTGCATGACATTATTTTATTGGTAGTTAATATGGGCCCCAAACTCATTAGTAGAAAAAATGAAAAAGGCACCCCTTAATGGCCACCGGTTCAGTCCAAACCGGTGCCAAAAATGGTTAAAAATGGGCGGGGAAGCTTAATGGCACCGTTCAGTTCAAACCGGTGGCAAAAATATTTAGCCCACCGGTTTGAACCGGTGGCATTTTTTTTAAACAAAAAACCCGCCTTTTCTCTCCTTCCCCCTCCTTTCTTCCTTCTCTTTCCTTTTCATTTTTGTTCGAACCCTCACTGTTGCATTCGAAAACACAAAACCCTCACTGTCCTTCTCCCCTTTTCCCTCCACCACAGCCGCCACCTTCAACGCCGACCACCTGCATTGTCGTAGGTTCGAAAACCCTCCACCACAGCTGCCTTCTCTTTCTCCCCTGTCCTTCTCTTTCCCCTTTCTTTCTCTTTCATTTTCGGAGGTTCGAAAACCACTCCACCACAACCGCCTCCACTACTCCAAAGCCGCCACCACCACTCCAACGCCGCACCACCACCGCTGGTTCCTCCACCATTGAGGGTCGTCCTCAATCTCTCCTCCCCTTAGCTTCCACCTCCAACTAGCTTAGGGTAAGTTTTAATTTTTTTGTTAAAAATTGAACAATTATTTTGAAATATGTACTTATATTATTTTCAATTGCATTTTAAACAATTGTTAAGCAAATTAAAGTTAAGGTTTGAATATAATTTTACCCTAATTTTTTTAAATTTTTGGTTGTTTATTGGGAAATTTTGAATACATTATAGATTAGATAGTACTTAACTGAAACTGATTCTCCTTGTAAAGTTGGTTGGTTATGCCCCGAGTAGATATCCACTCCTAGAATCTCAGGCAACTCCCGTGACGTGTTGTATTATGTTGAATAGAGTATCAGGGAATCAATGCGTGCGAAAGACAAGTTCATATTTGCCCCATGTTATAAAGAGTATGTTTAACCATGTAAAATTCAATCGTTTAGCCTCATTATATGTTGACTCCTAAATATTAATTTGTTTGTCTATTGTGAACTTATGTAGGGAGCATTGGAGCCTCATGGTGATTTGTAATTCCAGTAACACAATCTATCACCTTGATTCAGCTCGATCATCGGAGAAGTGGCTTGTGAAGGCTATATTGCAAAAGTAAATATATATAGCTATCTAGTGATGTTTATTACTAACTAATTTAGTAGTTAGACGACTAATCAAATTTGAATGTACTTTACTACAGTGTTATGAAGAAGCTACATTATCGTGCACCTTAAGGTCCAACATGGAAGTCATCGATGGTAATTTACACGATATTGTGATTATCTTAAAGATCTATGTTAGTAAATATTTTCTAATTTGCTATGAATGATTCACTGATGTGATTTGTTCGTCATATGCTAGTGCGCACAACAAGAAAAATGACTTGATTGTGCTTTGTATGTGATGAGATTCATGCATGACATAGTGACTCATTGTACGGACAGTCAACAGCTTGATGAGGTAAGTCCTAAAAGTTAATGAAATGCTCTTTTGATACGGTTTCAAGCCTTAGTGTTAGAATCCAACTCCTTTTGATGTATTAGATTCCCTTTAGTTGCTTTCCTAGAGTTTAGTTTATGTTTTCTTAGCTTGAGGTCTCATTATTGTATTACTGTCAGTTCAGTGTTCACTAGGGATTCTCTTTGTAATCAATAATTTAAAGCTCTTTAGAGAGTGAAGATTAATGAAATCTTAAGCCTTCTACCAAGTGTTGCTTTGCTTTTATGCTTGTTTGTTATTAGACCTTTATAGATATTGTGTCTTACTTGCATAATAGCTCCCCTCCAAACCAACTTGATGCTTTAAGAACTCGTGGTTCGGACCCGCTTGTGCTCGCCTTGAAGTATCGGCCGTCACAATCCCCGACCACCCGCACTCCATTGCCCAAATAGACGTGAGTGCTCCGTTGATTTAATTGCCCGCTTGTGTTGCTTTGTGCTCATAAACCCCTCTCCCGCTCAAGGATAGCGTTCTTGCCACCAAAAGGCTAGAGTGTGTTGTACGTTTCAGGGTCCAAACTCCCGGGCCATGAAAGTTGGTATCAGAGCCGAGGCCCAAACCTTGTCGCAAGCAACCCGTGTAGGCACGAAGGAGGGCTACACGAAGATGGAATTCATAGAGGAAAGACTCAGTTGCCTCGAGACGAAAGAACGGATGGTCCCAGTTGCAAGTCATTGTGCGCGAGCAAGCCGAGCAAATTGTGAAATTGATGGAAGATAGAGATGCTCTCCACGAACAATTGCAATTTGTTCAAGGACAAGCCGATGAAGCACTTGAGAAATGTGCTACCTTAATGCACGCTGTGGGCAGAGACACACATGGGGTTGGTGCGGCGAAGATCAAGACGCCCAAACCTCGCGTCTACAGTGGCGCTAGAGATGCTAAAGAAGTAGATAACTTCCTCTTCGACATGGAGCAGTACTTCCGAGTGTGTCAATTGAGTGACGATTATAAGGTGGATACTGCCATCATGTACTTGTCCGAAAATGCCAAGCTTTGGTGGCGCACCAAACATGCAGACGTCGAAGCAGGAAGAATCAAAATTGATACATGGGCGGAGTTGATCAAAGGGGAACTTAAAGAACAATTCTACCCCGACAACACATAATTTGTTGCTTGGATAAAGTTGATAGAGTGCCGCCAGAAGGGTTCCATTCGCGACTATGTGAAAGAATACTCGGCGATAATGTTGGACATCACAGACATGAACGAGAAATATCGAGTGTTCAACTTTGTCAATGGGTTGAAGGAATGGGTGCAGCGAGAAGTTTTAAGGCGGAAGATTGATACCCTCGCTGCTACAATGTGTGCCGCTAAGAGATTAATGGACTACTCAATCGGGAGAAGCCGACAATCCGAGAATGATTCAAGTGGGACGTCAACACGCTCCAATAGTCCGACTCCAAGCTCTCCAAAGGGCGCAGAGAACGGCTATATTACCCAATATTTTCATACGTATTTTCTAATTAATTAATTAAGAAGTATTTTAATGAAAAGGGTATTTTAGTAAATTTATTATTTGGAGCCAAAATAATATTTGAATTTTGGCGCCAAAAGCATTTTGAAAACTAATCATTATTTTGGATAAGATTTATTTATTATCCATTTATCTTATCTAAAAAACTGTATTATTTACTTATTTAGGATATTTTAATTAAAGCAAAATAATATTTTACTAATTATTTTATTATGGCTAAAATTTTCCAAATAATTAGCTAGGATTTTTGTATTTTCCATGTATGAAAAATCTGATTTTTCTTGGTTATTTATTGGTAAATAATTGGTATTTTATTAATTAATTATTTAATTATTTATTCTATATTATTTATACAATTATTTTATTCCTTTAAAACCGATAAAAATCTTCCTAAATATATTTGTTGACACGTAACTCTTTCTAGAACTTCGGATATGATCAAAACAAGTTGACTCTTGTGCAGTAGACGGGAATAAAAATCCGGGTGACTCAAAAAAAAAATCTATGGCTCGACTCTAATAAAAAAAGGGTTTTGATACGAGAAAAATATAAATAAATAAATGAAAAGTAAAAAGAAATGCACACATAAGCACATTGTCAGGCATGATGCAATGAAGTTCGCAACCTAAAGTCAAGTTCTATGTTCGACTATGGTCAAGCTTATTTGGGTGTCAAAGGGTACCATGGTTAAGAGTTTGGACGCGTTAGCAAGGAAGCCTCCCTTGTGGGTGTATGTCAACGGGCGGCTCTGCGAGTTCGTGATGAAATCGAACTCGACTCCATGGTTTGGGTGGATTTAAAAACTCGGATGAACCCTTATTGCCATGAACTTTTTCGGGTTCATAGAGCTTAAATCCCCCGAGCTAGCCACATACGTAGAACACGTACTATTGTGGCATAATAGGTAACCTAAAAAGCATATGCCTATGTGACAATGCCAATTAAATTGCAGGAATACAATTCAAGAATCTTTTAAGTCTCATCCACTCATCTTCATTAAATACCGATCACTCAAATCGATAAATAACCAAGAATCCTCCCCAATGGAGTTGCCAAATTGTAGGCGTCGCTCGAAGTGTGCCTACATCAAAGCATGTGTGAATATGCTTGGCACTCATAGGAAGTGGGAATTGACATTACGATTAGGGACAACGATTAGGGACAAAGCAAAGTAGGGATCCGCCAACAAGTTTTTAAGGAATTTGTAAACCGTTCACAGATCATATAAAGGCAACCACGAATAAGGGACAACGATAGGCAACAACGATTGACCCGTGAAGGTTACACCTCATTCATAATCCATGAGATTACTAACTCCATATGGTTCGGAACCACGAAAGGAGGTTTCGGGATGATGGTACGAAGTGAGTCATGGAGTCACATTCACCCGTATTGTCCTCTACTCGATTCTTATAGTGAAAAGTGATTCCTGTGATCCCAAAGGCATGCAAACAAAGATTCGATTTGCTCCAAACTTTTATTATGCTAAATTGGTTTAATATTAATGCAACATATAATTCTAAAATATCTTGATCACTTGATTTAATAACATGATTAAAAAGGAACCTAAACCGGTCGTCCAAATTATCTTATTAGGCGTGATTTCAATTACATATTCCCTTTAACATGCAATATGTTGATTGTATATTGGAAGCAATTTAACAATAAATTGTTAGTCAAATCAAATAATAATAATAACCCTAATCATGATACTAGCAATAAGAATAAAAATAAGTGTAATTAAGTGATTAATTACTCACATTCGGCGTTTCCTTGAATTGCTACATCATGAATAAACTGTTAGCAACTTCAATAAAAATATAAATCATATTGAAATAATTAAATTAATAGTAGAGTTGATTTGGTCCAAACTAGCCCTTAAAATTATCTTTCCAATGATATATTATAATATCAATTCCTAGCTATAACGGAAAAGATATGAAATGTCAAACTCTATCCAAAACTAACACTGTCTCACTATTTCGGCCATATCTTGTATTCTTTAAAATATTTTAATCCGTTTCTAATTAGGTTAGAAAGTATCTTCAATATCTTTCCAAAGATATCTTATTTATCTTATTCCGATTTCTGGATCAAAAGATATGATAAAAACAAAAACCGCAAAAACTGCTGTCTATCGAGTTTTATTCCGATTTAATTCGGATCTTATCTTGTTTTTTCGACCCTTCTTTTTTCTGTATAAATAGAGGTCATATCTCCCCTTTTTCAATCATCAAAAATCTTGATCACAAAATAATTTTTTTCTCCCTCTTTAGTAAACACTAGCCTCCTTATTCTTTCATTCCTTCCCCTAAGCACTCCAAGGAGTCCATACTTTACCTGAAGTTCTATACTTAAAACCAAGGCGTGAAAAGGTAGAATTAACTTATCCAACCATATAAAATTTGGATAAAAATATGAGGCACAAAAATCATATCTGACTATCTTTGAATGTCTTTCAATTCGGATAAAATTAGGACTTTCAAAAAAAGGAGTTTTATTCAATTTCAAACTCTTTAATCTTATCTTTTCAAAAAGGATAATTAGGATCTTTTAGAAACTTATAGAAGCTTCCAATTAATCTAATTGGTTTAGGAATGGGATCAAATAATTTGGACCCTCCACATGATCATTGGGTCGTAGGTAAGGTGGGCTTAGGTTCGGTTTGGGCTTAGTTTTATATTTTGGCCATAACTTATTCGTTATAACTCGGATTTCGGATTATAATATATAGTTGGAAAGATATTTTCAAGCCCCATCCAATTATTAAATCATTGGACCCATATTATGGACCAAAATAAACTGGATTAAACGTGTTTATAAAAAGGACACGAAATGAATAATTTTAAAGGACACGAAATGAATTATTTTTGGTTTAAAGGCACGAAAAGAGGAAAATAAGTGATGGTTTATGGAAATGAGCTAGGAAATGGGATAGGAGTTGGGTTGGTTTTATGAAATGGGAATATGGATTTAAGCACTCAAAGATTAAATACTCAACGCGACCAATAATGACGGTGAAATGTTGTTCATCATCGGGTTTGGTTTTGGGGAGACATTTTTAGGTGTCTACACCAGTCAATGGTTCAAGATATTTTATTATAGAGGGATATTTAAACCCAACATAAATTGTCAGCATTCTTTGTGGACCCATTTTTGTTCGTTGGGGTGGAGCAATGGGAACATATAAAGCAAAACCAAAGAATTTTAGATGAGAGACACTTGGTTCTCGACCACAATTTGTAATAGTGAAAATTTATGATAAGCCGTAGGTCTCAATCTAATAAGTGTTGCTGCATAAATTATAGCATGTCCCCATGCAGATGATGACAAATTTGACCTCATTAATAATGGTCTTGCAATTAATTGTAATCTCTTATTTAGTGATTCAGCTAGAACATTTTGTGTATGGACATGAGCTGTTGGGTGTTCGACATCAATTCCAATTGACATACAATAATCAGTAAATGATTAGGATGTAAATTCCCTAGCATTGTCAAGTCTTATTTTCTTTATTGTATGCTCTGGGAATTGAGCTCTTAATTTGATAATTTGGGCAAGTAATTTTGCGAAGGCAACATTTCTACTTGCTCTACAAGAAAACAGGTAAATTGCGACGGAAAAATTCTGTCAGAAACAATGTAACTTCCGTCGGAAACCGTTGTCGGAATACCTTTTGTAGGAAATTGGTCAGATTTCGATGGAAATGCCGTCAGAACCTTATATTCAGATGAAATTTACGACGGAAACGGTTCTGTCAGAATTCAGTTTAACCCAAACTACAATTCCGTCGTAATTTTTCGACGAAAACATTTCGTCGAAAATAATTTTTTACGACGTAAAAAATCCGTTGGAACCATTCATTTACGACGGATTTTTCCATCGAAATTGATACTTTTCTAACAGAATATGCCGTCGCAAGTTGCAAAGATTCCGACGGAATTTTTTTCTTCCATTAAATTACGAGGGCCAATTCCGTCGCTATTTTCCGACGGATTTGATTTCTGTCGGAGTAGTGTGCTTTTTGCGACGGATTATTTCCGTCGAAAGCATGTGTAAATCCGTCGAAAATTCTTCAATAGTATAATTTTAGATTTGTATTTTTTTTTCTTAATAAATTGATGTAAAAACTGAACACCCGCAACAAGTTTTTTTTTTTAAAAAAATTAATTAATAAAATGTATATATATATATATGTATATATATATATATATATCTTAATAGAAAAGATAATCCAAACTAATTTTATGTCCATACAAAACAAAATCTATGCTAGGGTGAAGATATACTAAAGTGAAGCTATGCTAAACAATCACTGGTACCGTGGCCTGCTCTGCCACTACCCGGGTCGTTCTTAGGGTCTTGATGTTGAGGACGAATGGTGGAACATGTGTCGTTGTTGGTGAAATGACTCATCATCTCATTCATACTCTATTGTATCTCCTCTCCATTTCGGCCATTTTGGCTTTAATCTGGCTTTGCATCTCGACTTCCATTTGAGTTTAGAGAGCTTGCACCCTATGCTCCATCTGATCTTGCATCTCAGAAATGAAGGACGACGTCTATTGCTGTGAAGAATTGGAAAGTCGAACCATGAGGTTGCCATAGTACAACTCTTCACTTTGGCCAAGTCCTTTCACACGACCCTAGCTTCTTATTGCGCCCACCCACTGTCTCCCAGTACAACTCATTCAGACTCTTCTGAATCCCTTAACTCCTTGATTCTTTGAGCTTCTTCTGGTAGGTATCTTACAAAATATACATGATATAAAAAAAATTGATAAAAAAAACTACCAACAACGTAAGGTAACGGTTCTTATTCTTGAACATTCAAGCAAATTTAGCCAGCAATGTTTTCTAACTTGCCCATTTTCTATGATTTTGATTAAATGACCTCATTCTTTCTTCTAACATGCCAATAATACATATTTTTAGGTGCCTATAATTTGAAATCATATCAAATGAGCACTTAACACATTTTAGGGATTACTTTCATCCAAATTCAGCCAATTTTGGCCTATATGGCTTCTACCCTGCCCATTTTCTATGTTTTTAATCAAATGACCTCATTCTTTCTTCTAACATGCTAATAATATATAGTTTTAGGTTACTATGGCTTGAAATCAAATTAAATGAGCACTACTTAACACATTTTAGGAACCATAGTCATCCAAATTCAACCAATATTGGCCTATATGGCTTATACCTTGCCCATTTTCTATGTTTTTATCAAATGACCTCATTCTTTCTTCTAACATGCCAACAATACATAGTTTTAGGTGCCTATGGCCAGTGGCGGAGCCATGATTTTTACGTTGGTAGGGCACAGTATCATCTAAAACCCTTTTATCAAAGAATAATGTTCATAATATCAAGACTCAAAATTACAAAGCAATCGTATTTGTCAAACCTTTATTATTCAAAAATACATAAAATATTACCCCTATTCAAGGCTTTAAACACTAACCTCGCTCATATTTTTTAGATCTTTTATAATAGGTTTGGAATCAGATAGATCTTTTGTATCAAATAGGATTATCCAAAATACTAATTATCAGGATTTATAACTGATAATTCAAGTATACTCATACATGTAAAAAGAATGTTAAAATTAAACTTGACTAGTTTTCAAGTTTTGAAAGCATATTATTATATCATCAATTTCATTATCTTAGGTAGAAAAGTAATCTTTCCCAATGTGATCAAACTTTTATGCTAGTAAGTTTTTGTGTTAATTAGGAAATTGGATAGAAATGGAAAAAAAAAGAGGGGGACATTAAGAATAAACAATGAGAGGGAAAAAAGTAACAAAATGTTGGGCAAGAGATTAGAACCCATGACCTTTGATTGAAAAGGTAAAGCTCTAACACTAGGCTACTAGTAAGCTGTACCATAATGATGCACTTTATATTCTATTTAAACAAAATTTTGACAAATTTTTTTTTTAATTTTTTTTTTTGGAAAAAACTTGGCAAGGTACTGTAGGCGCCATTTGAAGTGCGCCAACGTAAAATCATGTCGTGAATATGCTTGGCACTCATAGGAAGTGGGAATTGACATAATACGATTAGGGACAAGGAAAGTAGGGAGCCGCCAACAAGTTTTTAAGGAACTTGTAAACCGTTCACGGATCATAAAAAGGCAACCACGATAAAGGGACAACGATAGACAACAACGATTGACCTGTGAGGTTACACCCCATTCATAATCCATGAGATTACTAACTCCATATGGTTCGGAACCACGAAAGGAGGATCGGGGATGATGGTACGAAGTGAGTCATGGAGTCACATTCGCCCGTATTGGCCTCTACTCGATTCTTATAGTGATCTGCGATCTCAAAAGCATACAAACAAAAATTCAATTTGCTCCAAACTATTATTATGCTAAATTGGTTGAATATTAATGCACCACATAATTCTAAAATATTGTGATCACTTGATTAAATAACAAGATTAAAAAGGAACTTAAACCGGTTATCCAAATTATCTTATTAGGCGTGATTTTCAATTACATATTCCCTTTAACATGCAACATGGTGATCATAAAAATATAATAGAATAAAGATTATTATTGGAAGCAGTTTAACAATAAATCCAACAATATAAAATCGTTAGAAAAATAATAGAAATAAAAGGAACATAATTCTTACTTTGATTATATTTGCTTGCAACTATAAAATAAAAAACGAGTTAGTAACTTCAAGGAAATAATAATAAAACGATAATTAAATTAAATAAATAGAGTTGATTTGGGGCCAAACCCTCAAACAGTTCTACCTTTCACGCCTTGGCCTAAGGACAGAACCACGAGTAAAGTATAGATTCCTTGGAGTGCTTGAAGAAGGAATTTTGAAAGAAGAAGGGTAGGCTAGTGTTTAGGCTAGAGCACAGAGGAGAGAAAAATAGAGAATTAATTGATGCCCCGTACATCAGAAATGAGGGGGTATTTATAGAAAAAATGTGCTGAGGGAACACACGGAACCCTAAAAAGATAAAAACCCTGAAAAAATGCGTCGCGACATAGCAAAGGGCACCGTGACACGGAAAATCCCACCGTCAGACGGGGAACATTCCCGTGACGCGGGAAATATACTAGGGTACGGGAATAAAACGCGTGAAGGGTTTACGCGGAACGGACACGGAATTCCTCGTGTCACAGCAGGTGCACCGTGTCACGGGGAATCCCACCGTCAGACGGGGCAGTTTCCCGTGACACGGTGGACAAATGCCGTGACGCGAGAGTCTGTAGTACGATTTTCCGTCTAAATTCATTTTTAACCCTAATTTCGTTCAGAATTTTTAAGTGGCAATTGATAATTTCGGGCCATTTCTGATTTATTATTATTAATTGGGCTAAAATAAATAAATAAAATAAATAAAAAATTTTGGGCCAAAATAAATAATAAAATAAAAAAGGTTTGGGCTGAAATTAAAAAGAACTATGCTTTGACTAAACATGAAGACTGATCCATGTACTATTCAAAAATTGAATTTAATTAAATACGATTTTTTAAGCACTCTCGGGATTAAATACTAAACTCGACCCATAGTGGCGGTGAAAGGTTTTTCATCATCGGGTTTGTTTTTAGGGAGACATTTTTAGGTTTCTACATGTACGTGCCCTACCAGGACACACTATGGCTTCGCCACTACCTATGGATTGAAATTACATCAAATGAGCACTTTGATCATTTTAGGTTCCGTATTCATCCAAATCCATTCAAATAAGCTTATAATGAGTTCTACTTTGCTAATTTACCATGAAATCAATTAATTAGTTTTAGGGAATAAGATATAATGAAGTTTTTACCGCAATGGCTTTGGTGTTGGCAGGAGCTTGGCCTTTCCCAGGCTCTTCCTTGAAGTGTGTCTTTAAGAAAAGGTTAGGGGCATTTGGAATCTAGCCTTGAACTTTTTGCCACCTTTAAATGTACATGCAGAAAATCAATGAAAACATGTCACACTGCACTAGTTTATTAATAAAATGACTTCACTTTTACTAAACACATTTTAAGAAGCTTACCATCCTTTTTTCATGTTGTACAGCTGACATAGAACCTTGAAAGTGGGTTGGTTCAACGACATTTTCCGTGGATCCGCCTCCTTTGTTCTTCTTGTTTTGTTCCGACCGCTTCTTATATTCCGGATCATTAGCAACAATATCCATCATTTTCTTGTGGACATCCTCATTGGGCCATTTTGGTTTGGCGGAATTCATCTTTATTGTGATGTTGTAGAACATGTCATGTAGGCGATTTGCAAACTTGAATTCGAAGGTTCGCTTCACATGCTCGTTCAACTGAGGTGCGCTGCCCATTTGAATTTTTTTTGCAATACATAGAAACTCTTATATTTACAAACTAAACTCAATCAATATGCTTTATAAAACATAAATTACATTAGGTAAAGGTTATCATAACTAAACAAATTCCAGAAGTGTTCTCTCGTTTTTGCATCAACCTCTCCGTGGTTCCTCCAAGGCTCTCGATAGTAGCCGGTTAGCATGTCGGAGAGCATATTCTTCACCTCTTTATCATAAAACCTATAATAAAGGAGAGATATCCATGTAATACTAGTAGAAAAATATAAATGGACACCGAGAAATGCACAGCAGTTATTTAAAATCAGTGCGAAAAAACATGGCATGATTTAATGAAAGAGTAATCGCACCGGTTCATACCGGTACAAAATTAAAAAAAACGCTTGCTTTTTATTTTTAGGGAAATTCTCATTGGTACACCCGTGGTTTTGACTTTTCCCATTGATACACTCCTAAATTTTTGCCTTTCCATTGGTACACCAATTGTTTGGTCTTTTTCCCAACCGTGACTAACACCGTTAAAAAGTATTTCATTAAGTTAAAATAATTAAGGAAAAGACTATAATACCCCTTTTAAACATCTAATGTCTCAATTTGCGTGTCAAAAATTGTTCAGTTAAAGTTTTGGGAGTCATGTAAGACCTTAAAGAACCAAATTAACCTCGAAATTAGCAAAAAAAATAACGCAAATATCTCATATGCGTGTTAAAATATATCTCGATTTACGTGCCGTTACTTTTTTGTGATAATTATTGTTCGGTTAAGGTTTTAAGGATTATTTGACCCTTTATGGGCTTAAATCAAACTCGAAACTGTCAAAGAATTAACGAAAATATCTCATTTTAATTTGCATGTCATTTTTTTTTGTCATGACACGCAAAACGAGACATTTTCATTAATTTTTTGACAATTTCGAGTTCGATTTAGAACCATAAAAGGTCAAAATGACTACTACAACCTTAACAGAACAATTACTATCACAAAAAAGTAACGACACGCAAACCGAGACATATTTTACATGCATATGAGACATCTGCGTTGTTTTTTTTTTCTAACTTTAGGTTAATTTGGATCATTATGGACTAACATGAATCCCAAAACTTTAAGCGAACTATTTTTGACACGCAAATAAAACATTAAATGTTTAAAAGGGGTATTATAGTATTTTCCTTAATTAGTTTAACTTAGTGAAATAGTTTTTTAACGGTGTTAGTCGCGTTTGGGAAAAAGACCAAACCACGAGTCTACCAATAGGAACGAAGGCAAAAATTTAAGAGTGTATAAATGGGAAAACTCAAAACCACGGGTGTACCAATGTGAATTTCCCTTATTTTTAATTCTCTTTCCTCTCTCACTCTCTCTATCTCCTCTCTCCTTTCTCCTTTCTCCTTTCTCCTTTCTCTTAGGCCCTGTTCTTTTGAGCTTTTGGGCAGAACAGAGCAGATTAAATTTCAGCAGAGCGGGTTTCAGGATAGCAGAGCCGAGCCGAGCAGATTTCAACATTATTATATACTATTATTAATGTTATTATTATTAATGTTGTTGTTGTTGTTGTTGTTGTTATTATTATTATTATTAATATTATTATTAATATTATTATTATTATTATTATTATTATTAAGTGCATATACCATTGATTTAGGTGAGTGCACCATATATAACATATGTTAATAGTAGAAAGATAAAAGACAACTGTTTACTTATATCCATTTCACAAAAAATTTAAAATAAAATGATTTAATGAGTAATAATGATTTTACTGATAAAAATGTCTTAATCATATATTTTTAACCCTCAAAATAAAAATATAAAAAGTACTACTTGAAAACAACCTTTTTTTTAATTCATAAATTGTATGGAAATATTTGAAAAATAATTCGACTCAATGAACTAACAATCAATACCCACATTAAATGTTTTTATACATTGTTATTCTAATATCAAATGTTTATAAAAAGAAATTGTTATTATTGCTATTATTTATTTTTTTGAAAGAGTTGTTATAATTACAAACTATAAATTAATAATATTATTAAATATTATTTCTTAATAGTTTGAATTATTAAATACTAGATGAAGCCCGTGCGATGCACGATTTGTTTGAATTTTTAAAAATATTTTTTATGTATGTGCTAAAATTTGTTATATATTTAGAAAAAAGTTCATAATATCAAAAGATAATATTTTATATTTAATTAAGTTAAACTTAAAAATCTCATTCGACAATTTTGCTTACATAACATTTGAATTATTTTATTTTAAAAGAATTTAATAATCTCTTATTTAATTGGCTACAATTAAAATTTATGATCCTGCGTGGCGCGTTAAGAAAATTAAATCTTGTATGACTCTCTCTAAAAACTCTAAATAAATAAAAATATATATATATATATATATTTATAATTATTATAATTATTTTAAATAATAAATTATTATCATCAATATAATATTAATTATTGTTATTATTAATTATTATATGAAAATAAAGCAGAGTAGAGCAACCGTAAACAACGGGGCCTTATTCTCTTTCTCTTTCTCACCCCCCTCGGTCGCCGATGCAAGCTCTGCTACCGCAACCACCGTATCCCTGCCCACCGCAACTACATCCTCTCCCTTATCTCTTCTTCTTCTCTTTTTGTAATGTCGCCTCCTTCACCAAGGCATGTTTATAATCTCACCAAGGCAGCTGTCACTTCTTTATTTGTAATGTTGTTGCGGTGGTGATGGTGGTGGTGATGGTGGTCAGCTTAATTATAGGGCTTCGAATTCTTGGGGTTTGATTTGGTTTGAAGATGTAAACTCTTTGTTTGAAACCCTTTTGCATTTTTTTTTCTGACCTAGGTATGATAATGTAAAGAGTGAACATTAGATATGAAGATTAATGCAAAGAGAGAAGATTAGCTATGAAGATCGGTGTAGGTCATAGAGTCAAACACGATTTACTTGCTAAACCCGCTAGTTTGTTTTTTCTTTTCTCTTTGTTAGGGCTATTAATTCTAATTTTTTGTGTTTAATTTGTTGACAAAATCGGAAATTTTCATTTTTTTAATTTATTAGGAATTAATTGCAAACAACATAGTTATTAACTTGGCTTTTCTTGTTTCAAGTACTTGATGGTAATACAATAAGTTTCTAGTTGAGTATGAGAATTGTAACACTGTTTTTGGATAGAACTTTTTGAAGGAAAGGGAGGGGAAGGAAGATGAAGGAAGGGAAGGGGTGAAGAAAACAAAATCCCTCTTTTGGATAATAGAGAAAATGAAGGAAAAGAGAGTGAGGGAATTTGCTTGTTGTTGTTAATTTTATCCATGGTTACATTAATGTGTTTGTTCTTATGATAATATGAATTGAAGTTCTCAATTTTTCAAAATCAATAATTCACGCATCAAAATTCCAAATAAAAAAAATATAATTCTTACATATTAATTTTCCAAAATAAAAAATTCTGGAAATCAATTTTTTTTCCCTATAATTTTCCGTAACGAAATTTTTTGAAAATTGATTTTGAAAATTAAAACCAAAATTTCTGAAAATTGATTTTCGAAAATCAAAACAAAATTTTTGAATGTTGGTTTTAGAAAAAGAAGACAGCATTTTCTGAAAATTTAAACCAAAACCTTTTTTTCGGGAATGAAAATCAAATTTTGAAGATCATAATCAATTTGTAAATCAAATTTCTTTATCAATCGATTTTTGTAAATCAAAACCAGATATGGCGGTGAACGTTGTAGTGGAAATGGAGGTGGAAGATGACGACAGGTGGTGGAGACGACAAACTTGGTTTTAAAAAGCGCGCCTCACTTCCAGGCTCTGGGAAATGGGCTTTAGCTAGGCGAGACTCTGTCACATACAGAAGGCGCGCGTTTCGTGCGCCTCAAAGTGCTTTTGGTAAGGCGCGCCTTTGCGCCTCAAGGAAAATAACTAAGATTTAAATAATAAATTGAAGAATGATGGACATTTTTTCAAATTCAGACTACCTTAGCTTTAAATATATCGTTATTTAATTTATTATGAATCTTTTTAATTGGTATTAAGTACTATCAAAGTAAAAAATAATTTAAAATAAATATATAAATACATGCGTCTTGCATACAAAAGGCGCGCGCCTTCGCCTTACGCCTAGGCTGCAAGGACCATTTGCGCCTTGGTGCGCCTTTCAAAACTAAGACGATAAACAATAGCAAGGTAGAGAAAATAAAAACCAGTTTCCTTCCAAATCTTCTCTAATTTGGAAAGATTTGTTTTTTAATTGTGGAAGGAAATAATTTCCTTCCATTTCTCTTCCTCCCAATTCCCTCACCTCCCATTTTTGCTATCCAAATGGAGGAAAACTCATCCCTTCCTTTCCTTCCCCTTCCCTTCCCTCCATTTCTCTCCATCCAAACAAGCGGTAAAGGAATTATGTTTACAAGTTTTCAAGTCACCTTGTCATGTGAAATGTATTTGCATCGGCATTTTCACCATGAATTTGTTTAGAAATCGAACCAGTGTTCAATGACAAAGAAATCTGTTTATTGCTCTACATGATTATATTTGGCCTTAGAGCTAGAATTGTTCTTGCTTTATGTGACGAGTTTATAATTTTGGCCTGTATATGGTATGATTTAATTTATGTGATGAGTTTTACTTGGTTTTGGAAGTATATATGGTTGATTTTAGCTGACTATGTTGAAGCTTAGAGGTTGATCTGTTAATGTATCAAAATTACAAGTTTACATGTAGAGATTATTGAAGATTTAATCATAAAAGTTAGGTAATGTAACTATGTAAGGTACTACCTTCTGTGGATTTTGCTTTTTTGGTGATGTAACTTGTTATACTTGTAGTAATATAAGGTACTAATACATCATTTTTGTTAGGGCTCTTCAATCACTTTCTTTGATTTTTAATTGCTTGTTGTTGCTACTTGCTACTTGATACTTGCTAAATTGGTTACCATTTGCTTTGAAGGACTTGATTCTGGAACTCTCTCGTCTTGAACATTGAAAATTTTAAATTTCTTTTTTATGAGTAACTAGGCCACACATGTATGCTCAAGCCCATAATTTTTACTACATATCTTGTTATGCTATAGCTCAGAATAAGTTGTTACTCGATTTGTGCATATGTTTTTATATAGGCAAAATTGGCCTCAACATCTGAACTTTGGCTTGGGTGCACTCAGCACCCTGAACTAAGAAAAATTGCCAAAACACCCTGAAGTATTAGCATGGGTGCACTTAGCACCATACAAGAAAATTTCTGGCCAAAAGTGGTCGGATTCCGGCGACTTTTTTTTTTTTAATTAAAAAAATGTTTTTTTTATCTTTCTTCTTCTTCTTCTTATTATTATTATTATTATTATTATTATTATTATTATTATTATTATTATTATTATTATTATTATTATTATTATTGTTATTATTATTATTATTACAAAAATACCTCAATTTGCGTGTTGTTATTTATTTTTTTACGGAAATTAAGGTTTCGGGGGTCATTTTTACCCTTAGCTTAATGAGTCCAAATTAAGCTCGTAACTCGCAAAAAAATTATGGAAATACCTCGTTTTGCGTGTCGAGGAATATCTCGATTTGGGTATAGTTATTATTTTTTGTGATGGAAATTGTTCGGATAAGGTTTCGGGGGTCATTTTTACCCTTAATGGATCCAAATCAAGCTCAAAATTTGCAAAAAAATAATGGAAATATCTCGTTTTGCGTGTCAAGGAATAACTCGATTTGCGTATTGTTATTTCTTGTGACGGAAATTGTTTTGGTAAGGTTTCGGGGTCATTTTTACCCTTAATGGATCCAAATCAAGCTCGAAATTTGCAAAAAAATAATGGAAATACCTCGTTTTGCGTGTCAAGGAATAACTCGATTTGCGTGTCTTAGCTACTTAGATATTATTCGACACGCAAAACGAGGTATTACCGTTTTTTTTACAAAATCTGAGCTAAATTTGGATCTATTAAGGGTAAAAATGACCCCCGAAACCTTACCTGAACAATTTCCGTCAAAAAAATAACAACACGCAAATCGAGGTATTTTCGTGATAATAATAATAATAATAATAATAATAATAATAATAAGAAGAAGAAAATCAAAATACATTTTTTATTAAAAAAAAACATTTTTTATTAAAAAAAAAAAAAGTCGCCGGAATCCGGCCACTTTTGGCCGGAAATTTTCTTGTATGGTGCTAAGTGCACCCATGCTAATACTTCAGAGTGTTTTGGCTATTTTTCTTAATTCAGGGTGCTGAGTGCACCCAAGCCAAAGTTTAGAATGTTGAGGCCAATTTTGCCTTTTATATATTGTTATGCTCAAGCCCATTTTAATTGATTGGATTTATGCAATGTATTAGCTAATAGGATTCTAGATAATGCCTCTAAAATTTCCCTCACTCTTCTTTTTCTCTCTTTCTTTCTATGTTATATTTATTAAAGCTTAGATTAGAGAATTGAAGTTGTTTGCCTTAGAGAGAAGCTATTAAAAGAGGTTAATAATTTTCCTGTTTGTATACTTCATCATTGAAAAAAAAAATTGGATTACTCTTAAAAATTTTCTTCTATATATTTAAGTTTTTTATATTTGAAATATACTATATCAGTATATTTGGTAATCTTGCAAGTTTGGTGGAGGTTTATAGATACAATCTTTCTGTCTCTTGATGATTCACGTCCGTGTTCAGTCTATTCTTGCTAGTCGTCTGGTCATCACCGGCCACCAGATTAGCATAACAATCCTTGGTGCATTACTCTGTTTAGGAAGGTAAATTGAAACAGCCCTTGAGTGTGATTTTGTGTGGTTCTGTGCTTTGTATTATAGATCCATTAGATATATGTTGTTTTTTTTTCTATTTCTTTGTTTTCCCTAACATTTAACCATAATTTATCAGTGTTGGATGGTTCAACGTGTTCTGTATGACAATTTTGTTGTTGCTGCTTTACTAGATAGTGGACAGGCTGTTGTTAAATGCTGCTACTCTTATTGAAATTAAGTTGTAATTTTTCCCTAAAAGAAAAAGGTTGTTGTAATTTTGTTGTCCTTTTATTTATTTTATTAATGAAAGTGTAAATATTTCCTAGTTATTAATGAAAATAAGTAAGTTTTCGTATATATATTGTTTACTGATCATTTTAAGAGGAAAACAAAAATTATTTTATTCAAGTACGTACTATGGGCACCGCTCAACCGTTGCCAATTATTGGGAATAATATTTTTTTTTTCAGTTACTCGCACCGGATAACCGGTGCCAAAAGTTTTAATTCACACTGGTTAACCGGTGCTAAAAGTTAGAATTGCCACCAGTATTGAACCGGTGCGAATGTTTTTCTTTTTTGGCATCCCTCAAATCTAGACTAGTTCAAAACCGGTGCAATAAGGGGGTTTTGAACCAGTGTGCATTTGTGTTTTCTATTAGTTTAAGTAGATCATCAACATAAATTGAACAGAACATCTTAGAAGTAATAAAAAGTTTATTGTACGGAAAATAGGAATCTAAGGCTATTTCATTACAACTACATACGTACCAAAGTTTGGTAGGGTCTAAATCCGTCTCCGTGTGATGATTTCTGGAGACGCCCCCAAATCGTGTGTCTCCTCTTCCTCCATTGAGTTGTCCCCATTGTCGTACACAATATGAGTTTACCCCTTTCCCTCGGCGTGTGCCTTCTTTCTCTCTTTCGTTCTCGGTGGCAGGTGTGCGTCGCCGTCAAGGGAGAACGTCGGCGCGTTGCTCACCCTCTTTCTCTTTTTCTCTCCCCTTCTCTTTCTCCCTCTCCTTCTCTTTCTGTGTCGTTCAACCTCTTCCCCCTTCTTTTTTTTAGGTCAAACTGAAAAAGAAATCGATTTTTTTTTAAAAAAAAAAAAAAAAAACTTATATATTCCGATGGAAATTATTCTATCAGAATTAAACTTTTCTAACGGAATTTTTCGTCGAAAAATAATTTTCGGCGAAAAATTCCGTTATAAGTGTTTAATTCTATCGGAATATTATTTCGTCGGAATTTTCGGAACTCATATATTCTGTCAATATATTGCGACGAAACTTATTCCGCCGTTTTTAAATTTGCGATGGAATTATAGGTCCGTTGGAAGATTTTCGTCGCATTTAACCTATTTCTAGTAGTGTTGAAAGCAGACTAACATGCGACCATCGTGTTGAAGTATCAATTAAAACCATGAAATATCGAAATGGTCCACATGCCGGATTGCCCCACAAATATCTCCCCAATTCTTTCTAAGAATTTTGGAGATTCAGTGGCAATAGATGGCCTTATTATTAATTTGCCAAGTGAACATGCATAGCATGTTAATTCATCTTATTGAGATAATTTTGACATTTCTTATTCATTGTCCAACTGAATGTGATATTATTCTTTGCATCTATCATCCCAGTTGTTGTTTGTCCCAAACGATCATGTCATAAAATGATCAAATGTTTGTCATCTAACTTCTGGTTAGATATCATATTGATTTCCATGGGTCATATGTTTATACAATATAACCCAAAAGTATATGCTGGAAATATCTCATAAACATGTTTCTTGCCATATTTTTCTGCAGTAAGGTATTAATACTCCTTTTGACTTGTTGTCATTGTTTCTAAATGATAACCATTTTGGAGTACATCTTTAAAACTACTATTGAGATTTCTTTGAGATTTACTCGAATATAGAGCATTATTGATTATCAATTTTGTTCCATTTGGAAGCGGCATTATACAAGCCTTTACAGATCCTACAATTAATTTAGCTGACCCGAAAATAGTGTTTACATTTGCTCTCTGTTTCTTTAGTCACGTTTTCCAATTCACGAATTCAATCATTAATATCTTTAATTACCGATAAGCAAAAATTATTAAAAGTTGATATTTTGAAAATATATATTGTGACGAATTTAATAAGATCCCACTGGACTATATTTTTCATCATATATAAATCACAAAACATGGTAAAAGGGACGTGTGTGAATAGTGTTAAAGTTAAAACGTGTCAACTATAAAAAAACGGAGGTAGCATTAGATTAGTAGATGGGAATTCTAAGCATTGTTATTTTCTCCAAAGATGAAATTATATCCAATTACAGCATTATCCATGAAATACTCAAACACATCAAGGCTGGGGCAAGGAGCATTTTCTTAATTAACATACTTTGCTTCTGCATTTTTCTCTTTGCCTTTATAGATTCCTGGTAAAGATCTACCAAATGTTTGGTCGTACGACAAGTACTTCCCCAATGGCCTTTCATGTCACATCTTTAACATGTGTCATTTCCTTTTGAAGAAGTTTGTTTGTGGCTTCCAGATAATTGTCCCTTCTGTTTCTTAGAATTTTTGAAATAGTTGTTTCTTTGAAAATTAGTTCTACCACGTCCCCTGCCTCGTCCGCGATAATTTCCACGACCACTTCCGCAACCATTGTAATTTCCACGTCCAGCTCTTTGTGTTGCATTTGCCTTAGGTGGATAAGAATTTGTGGCATTTGTCTTATAAGTGGCCAAAGACCCAGTTGGTATAAGATTATGATTTTTCAACAAAAGATCATTATTTTGTTTAGCAACAAGAAATACACTCATCAATTCATTAAATTTTTTGAAACCTCTTTCACGATATTGTTCTTGCAACAGTATGTTGCTTGCATGAAAAGTAGTGAGTATTTTTTTCAATCATCTATTCATCGGTGACTGGATGATCACATTATCTCAATACAGATACTATCTCATATATGGTTGAATTGTAATTAATTACAGATTTGAAATCCTAGAACTGTAAATTTGTCCAACTAAGTAATGCCTTAGAAAGGAGCACCCTTTCGTGGTGCCTAAATCTCATTAAGACAATCCCATAATTCTTTAGGAACTTCAACCATCATGTACTTGGTTTTAAGGCCTTCATGTGAATGATGCCTTAACAACACTAAGGCTTTTGCCTTTTCTTGTTCAGTTACTAGTTTTACAACCGTCATTGCAGAAGTGGTAGTATCAATTGTTTGACCAGAGGGACTTTTATTGTTTTTAATAATGTGCTCCAATCCTTGAGCTTTCAAATTCATCATTGCATCCACTTTCCATTCCAGAAATTTCTTTCCAGATAAATCTAAGATGCTGAAATGTCTTTTCATAAGGTCTCCCATTTTATCTACAACAGATAAGGTGATAATTATTAGTTTATAATAATAAATCTTATGTACAACACATATGTTTAATTCTTCCATATTTATTGTTAGTTTAATAATTAAAACACGTGATAATTAATATTATTTAACAATAATAAACCGTAAATCATTTAGTTCTTTTCTCCCCCTTGTTTTATTATTGTGAGTATATAATTATATTATTAGGCAAAAATAAATCACGTTTTTCGCAAAAAACAGTAAAAGACAATAACAACAATAATTATAATAATGACAGTAATATGATACAATAATGATGATTAATAACAACAAAACAACATAATAAAACAAGAACATGCTTTTAATCTAAAACTAGTGAATAGCCCGGGCGTTGCCTCGGGTTGCTACTTTTATAATTGTACAATGAGAGTTTTTTTTATTTTTTATTTATTTTTTTAATGAATTTTGTATTTTGCAATTGTCTTTTTGTAAGCAAAATTTTTTGTTTTTTTTTAATAAAGTATAAGATAGTTTTGGCACGTCAATTTAAGAATAATTAAAACAAAGAGTAAAAGGAAGTTTCTTTTTTCTTAACCAATGGGGAATAAAGAGTCTAGTTGTCAAGGTAATTAAGTACCCGCCGTAAATCATTATGTAGACACCCATTTGTGTCTCCCCAAAACCAAACCCGGTGATGAGTACCTTTCACGTCGAATCATAATCGAATGAAGTGAAAGTGTGTGATGCGGTTCCAAGGCATCAATATTGTTATTATAATTATTTTTATTGTTATTTTTAGTTTATTATTAGATGACCGAATTTATTAGGATATTTTTGTTAGTTTAATTCGGTTAGTATAAGATAAGGTTAACTTTAAAGATCATATTTGCAAAATATTATCTTTACAAGTTAGAGTTAGTTTCCTAGTTAGATTAGAATTTGTTTTACCGATTTTTAGGCTAATTATTTAGCTTATAAATATGTGATGGTGTTTAACGAAAAGGATGATTGATTGATTTGAAATTTATAAAGTTTTACGTAAGCTTGTGCTTGTGTATTCTTGGCCTAGTTTAGGTTTTAAGCTCGTGTTGCTTAGCGTTTCTTGACCGAGACTCAAGATTCCAAACCTTTCAACTGCGATTGAAGGTTATATCCATCAAAATTCATATCAAATTGGTGTGACCTTTGAAACTGAGTTTTTTGATACAAATTGTCAAACTCGTCCCTCGTCAAACAGCAGCCACACCAATTTGATATGAATTTTGATGGATATAACCTTCAATCGCAGTTGAAAGGTTTGGAATCTTGAGTCTTGGTCAAGAAACGCTAAGCAACACGAGCTTAAAACCTAAACTAGGCTAAGAATACACAAGCACAAGCTTACGTAAAACTTTATAAATTTCAAATCAATCAATCATCCTTTTCGTTAAACACCATCACGTATTTATAAGCTAAATAATTAGCCTAAAAATCGGTAAAACAAATTCTAACCTAACTAGGAAACTAACTCTAACTTGTAAAGATAATATTTTGCAAATATGATCTTTAAAGTTAAGCTTATCTTATATCAACCGAATTAAACTAACAAAAATATCCTAATAAATTCGTTCATCTAATAATAAACTAAAAATAACAATAAAAATAATAACAATATTGATGCCTTGGAACCGCATCAGTGTGGAAAGTCTAGTGTTGCGGATAGTTTTAATTTCTTTTCTTTTCTCTCTGTTTTTTAAAATCTATTTTAAGAAAATAGCCAATCCATTTTGGTTGGTCCATGATATGGGTCCAATAGTAGTGTAGTTGGATAGGGTTTGAAAAGAGCTTTCCAACGATATATTATAAGCCCAATTCCGATGAATACTGAGGAAGATATGGCCAAATTACTAAACTGGGTCTGATTTGAGCTTTATATGCAGCCCAATGATCTAGAGGAGGGCCTAATACGGATTTATCATTCCTAATGCAATTAGGAATGGTTTTAGTATTCTAGATTCTTCTAGAAGGTTCTTCTCATTCCTAATTCAATTAGCATTGATAAATTGACTTTTGTTGACTTTTGTGAGTTTTAATCAGAATAAAAGAGTGTTTTTGAGGAAAATACGATTTTATCCTCCTGTACGGTTAATTTCTATCGGATTTTAGAAAACGCATCAAAAATTTAATTAGCGCCAAACGCCAGCATTAGCGCCTGGCGCTAGCATTAGCGTCTAGCGCTAATGTCAGCGTCTGGCGCTAACTCTGTTTTTTCACGTCAGAACGCTGGTTTGATTATCTATCTTTTTGGCTGATTTTCTCTATAATTAGCCTCCTAAAAACTCCGTTTTCATTCATCTAAAATCATCAACTCTCTAGTTTTCTAATTCTTTTCTCTCCAAGCTAAAGCTTCTCTCTCTCTTTTCTAAACCTACCCTCTTTTTACAAAATTTCGCATTCACAAGACCTAGATACACCTAGCATTATTCGAAGTTGCCTTTGCCCTAGACGTGAAAGGTTTTAATTTATGAGGGTTTGGTCCCAAATCTCTATTTCAATTATTTAATTTAATTGTTTTGTTTATTATTTTCCTTGAAGTTACTAACGCGTGTATTTTGTTATTAGAAAGAGGTACGAGGCATCCAAGTAAGTGTTTTAATGGTTTTTTTATTGACATTATGATGTAGAAATCATGCTTAGATTGTTATTATGATTCCTAGTATCATGTTAGGATATTTTTCTTAATTTGATGTTTAGGGTGACAACAATATATTCCTAGTATCATGTCTAGGGTAACTTTAATATCAAGTATGATTAAAAGTATGGTGCCTTTTGTGTTCTTCCTAATATTTATGATTGTTAGTATCATGTTAGGACTATATATTTGATTTTTGATGTTTAGTGACATGCTAGGGTTTGTTATTAATCTTGTTAGTATCATGCCTAGGATCTTACTATTAATGTTATGATTATGATTTTTATAATAATTGTTTTGATTATTATTATGTTGCTTGATTATATTTATTGTTATTGCTTGATCACGTCTTTTATGCATGTTTAAAGGGAATTGGTACTTGTAATCACGCTTAATAAGATAATTAATAATCTTGTTTAGGGCTAATATGATTATAATTCAAGTGATCTCCAATAATAGTTTATTTGTGCATTAATATTCAACCAACATCGATAAACAGGTTTAGGGTAAACCTATTGATTGCATGTTAGTCAGAAAGCGCACATGAATATGATTAGAATAAAGTAGAGGCCTATTATTATTAGGGCAGGTTCAATCTCTTTTAGGTTGGATTTGTACCTTCATCCCCGAACTACCAGTCATGGTTCAAAACCTATTGGAGTTGACGATCTCCTGGATCGTTAAGGGGTGTAACCTTCACCTCGTGAACTGTTTACAAGTTCCTAAAACTTGTTAGCGACTCTTTTGCTCTAGCTTCTTTCCCTTTGGACGCCACCGTACTTTAGTGTATGATCACAGTGGGGTTCAAGCTAGGGGTAATGCTTGAAGTATTCCCTACACATTAATACTGTCTTTTTATTTTATTTTTTTTTAATGAATGTTTGTGTATTTTTTTTAATAACTAAACTATGTGGTTTATATATATTTCTTTTTCATATTTGTAACATGCTTGATAATTGGCTTAGATGGTTGAAGAGTTAATTTTTTTATTAGTGGTTTGCGATTCGAATCTCCTTATATTCCAATTTTTAATATGAAGTGATGATGTGGCATGATGATATGTTGGGTAGGTGACATAGCGTCATGAAGGTGGGGTGAAGTGACATGGCATCATGAAATGCTTATGAAGTGACATGGCGTAATTTGGAGGGGTCTACGTGGCACATTGACGTTTTTATAAACGCCTTTTAATATATTAGTGTAGATAACAAGTTTCATTTGTACATAATGACAAAAATTAATATTGCTACTTACAGAACTACAAGTGCCATAATTAGAAGGAAATATTGTTTCATTTTCCTTAAATCTTCTTCAAACTTGAAGGTGTGGGTGTTTTGGTTATCGTCGATGGGAAACATATCGGATAAGAAAGGGGTGAAATTTTTTTTGCATGTTTTTGGATAAAAGTGGGAAAGGATAAGGGATTTGTGGTGAAATTTGGAGAATTATTTGCCTTTTATAGAGGTAGGTTTATCCGTTACTATTTTGTACAACTGTAAAAATATCATATAATAGTCTAATATACTGGAAAAATCACGGTCCAAATATAAATATTTATAAATGTAAAAGGTAATCACAGTGGGAATGAAAGCCATAGTGATCAGAGAGTCCTAATATCTATACAAAAATCATGGGTTCAAAAACGGAAAGAAACACAAAAAGTAAGTAAAAGAAAGAAAAAAAAAAATAACAAGTATAAAAGGCTGCATCTTTTTTTTTTTTTTTTAATTTAGTTAGTTTTATTCTTGAGAAGTTACTACTAAGCGATTATAATAACTAAAATAAAATTTTACATAAAAGGCGAGTATGTAATATCAACATGCGAATCAAACAAAAAAAATACCAACATGAGTTTAATTAAAAAAGCAAGGGAGGATAGTAATGATTTCATAAGTAAAGGAATTTTTCCACCATTGTTTTCGAGACATATGATACAGTAAATGTTTGAGTTTCTGATATATAGGATCTCTAATCTGGGCAATTGTAGAGCATACTCCTCAAAACATTTAAAAATAGATAGTATTATTAGTTATAAATTTTGAGAAATATGTATAAATATACCTGACTAAGAATTGGTGCTATAACGTGCTAAAGGTTTTACTGATATATAGTGAAGGATTTATTAGTGAAGGGATATAAAGCTAGCAACATGATAGAAACCTTTTTGTTTCTTGCATCCATTGTTCGCAATACGTGAACTTCCTTTTTTTTCCTTTTTTTTTTTTTTTTTTTTTGAAGCCAATACGTGAACTTCTTATATAGAAAAATTTATAAACTATAATAATACAGATTATTATACTACATATATTATATATACTATTGTACATTTTTAGTTGATAAAATTGCATTGACCGATTATTCATACATGTGAACTTCAATCATATTTTCATTTTTCTCAACATAAGAAACCTTTTTGGATGAACTAGATTATATCTCGTGCCATGCCCGATTATTTTCACTATTTAATTAGCTTAATACTATTTTTAATTATAATAATTATCAAATTGCAAAATAAGATCAAAATTCGTAAATATAGAAAAAATAAATTATATCATACTACCAAAAATAGGGGGAGTATTACATGCATGACTAATAAAATAATCATGGATTAAGTGAAAAAGTTATGTGTAGGAAAATATTACTCCATATTGATAAATAAACAAATATTTTTTTTTTGTTATAAAAGGATTCTAATTACCAAATAGTAAGGATATTATTGCATGCATAGTATAAAATATTCTCTAAAAAGTGTTGACAAATAAAAAAGCGAAAAATTATTTATAAAAGAGATGACACATGTCAATCGTGTATCACCTTTATTTTATAATATACAGTTATAGTCATAGAATTATGTGTTAAAATCAATTTGATGCAATATAATTTTTTTTTTTTTTTATTTCGTGATATAATATTAATATAACGTGATTGTAATATATAAGAAAAAATGGCATATAATATTAATATTACTAATTAGAATATTTAATTTTGAGTATAATACATAAATGAAATATAAACAGAGTATAATTTTATTGCCTTCAATAAATTGTCAATCAATAAGATAAAAAGAAAAATAAATTTACAATATATTTATTTTTGGAAAATGGTTTTTGAAGGGAAAAAACGATAAAAGGAAGTGATATGTGTCATTCTCGATGTCCGATTTATTATTATGTTATTATCTTCGGTGATTTATCTATGGCCACCAAATGCCACAATTGCGGGGCCAATGATACACACATTGAATGTATGTGGTCCCAACATACATTACCAACTAAAAAACTGACAACTCATCATTAGCTAAAAAATGAGAGGGAAAAGTTTTTGGTTTTTGGCGCCATTTACCTTAAGAAGGCGGGACAAATTTCATTGGCGCCAAATAATCTTTCTTGTTACTAAAAAAATATTTTTGGTTACTAAAATATACAATTTTGTTACTGAGAAAATAGCATCCTAGTCAACGTTAGACCAGGCAAACTGGTCATTCAGGTCGGGTAAATTCAGGTCGGGTCAAGTTCGAGTCAACAAATGTCCGGGTCGCGTTCGGGTCGAGTCAGGTCGATTCGGGTTTCGGGTCAAGTTCGGGTCGTGTCAATTCTGGTCGGGTCAATTTTTAAGATCAATTTTCGGGTCAATTTCGGGTCGAGTTAAATTCGGATCGAGTCAAATCGGGTCGGGTCTATTCGGGTCAAGTTTGTGTCGGGTCACCAAAATAAATTCACTTTTAAAAAATAGTTGGAAAAATAAAGTAAAATCGTTAAAAAAAAAATCATGAGTGCCTATTACGTATGAAATAAAGAAGCCATAAACTAAGTAATTCACTATTTCACCCTATTCACTTAGGATTCAGGTCAATTCGGGTCGGGACATTACGGGTCGGGTCGATTCGGGTCAATCAATTTGAGTTAAAATTGGGTCAGGTCACTTCGGGTTTCGGGTCATTTCGGGTGGGGTCAAGTTTGGGTTTTGGGTCAATTTCGGGTCAGGTTATTCGGGTCGGGTCAGTTTGGGTCATCGGGCCATGTTTGGGTCAACTCTATTTCGGGTCGAGTCGTGTAAGTTTGGGTTCGGGTCAATGATTTAGGGTCAACTTTCGGGTTACAGGTCGGGTCAATCAGGTCAGGTCAGGATTGCCAAGTCTAGTCAACGTCATTGATGAAGAGAGATGTTTAATATAAAAATCGAATAATAATTCATTTGACGATATTTTACAAACTACAAATGAAAAAATTATTATAAGAAAACCAATGAAATTATTTTTTATAGATCTTTTTATAGACATCCATATCAATATATTTTCAAAAAATTTATAAAGTTGGAAAATTTTAACATTACTACGTTTTTTAACTTTTTAAAGAAGTGTTAGTAATTTGTCATTATTGTTACTACAAAAATTTCAAACATACCAAAAAAGTACAGATTATATTTCTATTACATATAAGGAACTATATAAAATAGGTGTTAGCTACTATTATACAATTATCGAGTAATGTATGGATTAATTCACACATTGGAGGGTTTTATTCATTTCTTGAAGGTTTTTTAATTAAATATTTAAGAGTTAACATGAACTCATAAAAGCTAAGTTTACACACAAATTAGTATCACTTATTGCTAAATAATCCCGTGTGTTTATAACTATCTTTTTTATATGCGTTACTAAATAAGTTGGTTTATTTTTTTATTTGATTTTATCATATTTACTTATACTAGTTTACTCATATTATGTTTTTTCAAAAAAAAAAATTACTCATATTAAGTATGTGGAAAAAGACTGGTTTGCTTATAATATCAATAAATACAAGGTGTTAATAAAAACAAGTAGTGTTAGATACAAAGTCTTAATAAAATAAATACAAAGTGTTATTAAAAAAAAGGATGCTTTTTTTTTTTTAAAAAAAAGGATGAATTATATGCTTGTAAACATCAAATTTGAAACTGTATTGAGGCCTTTGAGAGTTACAATCTAAGTGTAGTAGATTTACTTTATAGATTTGAAGAATTAAAAAAAATAATTAAGAGTTTAAATTGAATCATGATTGGTTACATACAATATAACTATTGTCACTTATTGCTAAATATCCTATGTGTTTGCGACATATTTTTTTAAATAAGTTATTACTTTTCGGTTTTTCTTTTTAAAAAGTTTGTTACTAAAAAAAGTGTCACATATGAATAAAATATATAGTTTCGAATACTATATTTTTATTTTTTGTTACCGTATAATTATGTGATTAAAACTATACTAAAAAACTGTTGTGTTTAAGGATGAGATACGAACCCAGTACCAAATTTAATGTGTAACAATTTATGAGCAACGTGTTAGTAACCAACATTGTGAGATATTCTGATATTCACCATATAAACATTTAGCAAACAAAATATATTACTCTTCATTGCATCGTCGGTAACTAATCATACACTTACAGTTTTCACATCAATGGTTAACATTGATGTGAAACTCGATTAATATATATTACTTATTTAACTTTATCTTTTTATGACTTTTCACTGACTATGTCTATTTCTGATCATCCATAAGTTTAAACACTTGTCGCCTCTTTTTCTGAGACATGAAAAAAATTTAAACAAAAATCATTACACGTGATCAACATAATGTTGTCTTATTTCCTATAACGATTAATGTCTTTTATTAAGTTAAAATATTAAGGGTAAATTGGTAATTTTGAAAGTTATAACTATGGTCTATGTACAGTATTCAAAGTTTGAAAAATTATTGAGAATTATATTCAATACATCAATTTATTACTAATAATTATATGTTCACAATTTTTTTGGATTTTATTGTTATTACAAAAGTGTATTTATAAAATATAACTTACTCACCACAAGATTTAGGATACAATATTTGTTAATTACTATCTTTGTAAATACCAATTGGAGGTTAAGGACAAATAAAATTTGAAAAAAGGTAACTCATGTTCTTGTGAGGGATTGAGCTCGGAGACAATATTTCATCGGTACAAATTTATGTTCATCGTTAGTAATCAAGATTGCAAGATAAAAATCGACATTTGTAGGATTTTTTTTTTGTTGTTGTTGATAATAAGTAGTGCTACGTCTCTTATATTTGGTTACCAAACATAACTGCTTGTGTTACTAAACAATCTGCTTTAGTTACTAAATAAATTAGTAAGTTTAAGTGTTTAATATTATCGGGATTTTTTTGTCATTTTCGCCGGCCTGTTATCTTTTTCATCCATTGTCGAGGTCATTCGACTCTCCATTTTTTTCTTACTAACAAATATGACTTTGACCACTTTTGTTACTTTAATAATTATTGTATATCTACACAATTTCAGATTCAATAGAAAATGAAAAGAAGAAATAGATGACCAATTTCAACAGTTTAATAGATCATTTTAATTGCAAATAATTACACTAGTTTCCACAATGTCGTTCTTTTTCTCTCACCTATTTCTTTTTCTTTTTCTATCTTTTTTTTTTGTCTGCTCTGAACTTTGGTACTACTCTTCATCATTCACCATATTCATCAACTGTAATCCCCCATATTTTTTAACTTAATTATAATTTATTTATATATTATTCCTACAAATATTTTTATGTCAGTTTCATTAAATAAGTTTTTTTTTATGAAAAGATTTAAGTAAACTAACATGTTTTTACTAATTTACAAACAATTTTAACATTATAGCCCAAAACCCAAATATTACTCCTAATCTAATTAGGAAACCCAAAGCCCAAATAAAACCCACAAAAACCCTTACCCTTCTCCCCCTTCTCACGTAAAAAAAAAAGAGAGCTTTCATTCTTCTCCTCCTTTCCCCTGCTCTCACGTACAACACCACAAGGAAAAAAAAACCCCTGAAGCTGCCCTGCCACCGCGCCCGCCTGACCGCCGCGCCGCCCAGCACAGCCGACGACCACTGCAGTTCGCTCCTCTCTTCTCCTTCCTCTTATTTCTTTTTATTTATTTATTGTTATTTTGATTAAAGATTCAATTTTTATTTGATTTCAATTATAAAATTATTGTTATTAGGATTTAATAGTATGTATAAATTACAAAAGATTATAAATTTATGGGTTTTGTATGTCTAAAGTATTAAATAAAATTTCATATTTGGTATATGTATGAATTTAGGGTTTAAAGTATTGATTTTTCATGTTTTAGGGCTTGATAACGTGTTAATCAAGTCATCTAATCATACTATGTTTAAATTACATTAAAATATAATTATCTTAATCATAAATAAATTTTCAGATTTATTAAAGTTTCAATTTTTATGAACAAGTAGTGTTAATTTCATGTTTTTATGCTTCTAAACCTATAAAATAATTATTGTGAGTATTTTGTGATTGAAAAAGCTTTGAACTTTATATTCTAACTTTAAAAATAATTTTCAGATTTCATACCTTTTATTTTGAAGCCTCTAATTGCATTGAATTGATATATTCTTGGGTTTTTAACACACTAACTTGCTATATAATGACTAATTCAAGTAATTATGCTTATGGGGTTATTTTATATATTTAAAACAAATTTCCGGATTTATTTACCCACTTTAAAGTTGCTGTAATTTGATATAAAACACTATATTTTCATAATTCTAACATATAAACTTAAAGTTGGGATGTTATATTACTAACTTTGATTTTTGGGGACAATTTAAAGGCTTTATTTTGATGATTTAAGAGGTTTAAAAGTAGTTTAGTATTGCTGTAATTTTAATTGCTTTGGTATTGATTTATTTCTAATTGTTTGGTTTAGGAGAGAACTTTGTAGAAGGCGACTTCTAGTTTTAAAGTGGCCAACCGGATTGTTTACACAAGGTACGTACAAGTTACGAAACCTTGCTTGTAGGTGCATGTTTAAGGACGGATCGAGAACTTAGTATCATGTATAGGATTGACTGGGTTAAATTGTCTGGTTATACATTGTGAATTTCAAATGATGTGCACTAGTTTATAATGCAAGTATTATTTGTGCTTTAATTATGCAAGGTGCGCTTAAAGGCAAAGGTATGTGATTGGTGTAAAGATCAAATTATTACTCGTTCATGATTATGTAAACAGGATGAGTAAAGGAGAAATTCAAGTCTTGTAAGACGAGGTTAAGGTTTTGGGGTGCCTTATGCACTCAAGGTGTTTATACACCGAGGTAGTAATGGAATAATTAATAAATGTTGTTTGTCACTAATAAATCAAGAATCTAAATTGAGAATTTGCCATGTTTGATTGAATTGCTTTTGGGATGTTTGTATTGAAATATATATGAGTCATCACCATGTCTAAACCTGTAAATCACGTAAAGTGCAAGATGGATGAGCAATAAAACTCTGGAATGGTGCACATCTGGAGTAATGACAATCAGGGTTGGGGTACATGGGGTATTAGTCGTGTACTTTTATCGAGGCCGTCTGATCTACGAGTCTCCTATTTCAAATATTATTTTTCTAAAACTAGGACTTAGGTATGATCTCATACTAACTACGGTCACGGAGTCGCGCCCGTACCGTGGTCGTTGGATGTTTATTGATGTTTCCGAAAGGAGGCATGGGGTTTTTCTTTATTGATGTTCCAAATGGGACCTGGGTTGGACAACCTTGTCTATTGCTAAATCCAATGAAATAAATAAATGAGTCAGTGAGGTCTTAATAAATTTGATAATCGAGTCATGAGTTGAGTCTGTATTTAATGAAGCTTGTGCTTGATTATTAGTAGCATGTTAGGTATTTTCTAAATTTATTTCGCAGCTTGTATGTACTCAGCTTTGTTGACTACGTGCTTTTGTGTGTGTCTCTCTTTGGTCATGGACTTCGCCTTTCAATGACCCTGTGACGATCCAATTTTTACACTTGTAATATTGGGGAGCAGAACAACCACAGGTTCTTACACATGCAGCATTCATCAGGGTTGTGGGATCTTGAGTAGAGAGTTGGTTGTTTGCATTTTATTTCTTTTGCAAGTTTGAATTTATTTTAATTCGATTTTAGTTGACACTAATTCTTTTGGGTTTGAATTTACTTGAACACTGAATTTAATCACTTACTACTTTTATTGGGTTTTGAGTAAAGGCCTTAATGGTTCCAACTTGTAATACTTATTTTGATTTAATTCCTTTGTTTTGAGGTTTATTTAAAACTGTTTTGGTATTCCGCTGCAAATTTCAGAGATAGCCTTAACGTTTGAACACGTGTCAGTAGCACACCAGTAATTCTCTTGAAATTGTTGAGGTTATATGCAGGTTTCTCACAGGTTTTTAAGAGAGAATTATTGGGGTGTTACATCAACTCCATTAAACAATACTACACTACTACGTAATTACACCATATTCATCAACTCCATTAAACAATACTACACTAATACATAATTGCAAATAATTACACCAGTTTACATTGTTAATTAAAACTTGAAATTCTTAATAATCTTAGGAGTTTTAATTTGTCCAGTTAAATTCGATAAATTTACCCAATTACATTGATTAATCTCACTTGAGGATGTATATTCAACATTCTATAACCATAATGAAGCAGCTTCAAAAAACTTTTCCATCTTCCATGGTCGCCCTTTTGCTATTTCTCTGAAATGTTGTTCATAAATAAATGAACAATTTTTTTGAAAAAATAAATATATTAAATTACTAGCTTTGGAAATGACAAAATACTTAAATTTTAAACATTAATTTAAATTATTAATTTCAATTAAAATTTGAATGAAAATTAAAAATTAGTGGAGTCACTAGTAGAATAAATTATAATGACACCGGTTCAAACCCCATATATGCCACCGATTTGAACCGGTGAATATGTGGGGGGGGGGTGCCAACTCCTCCCACATTTGCCACCGGTTCAAAACCGGTGGGATAAATGGGTTTTGGCACCGGTTAACCGGTGTCATTAACATTTTTGGCCACCCGTTAACCGGTGCCAAATGCAAATTTCCGCGGAAATTTTTTTGGTGGTAGTCAGTTTTTGGCATCGGTTAACCGGTGCCATTTTACTATATTTATTATTTTATTATTTTTTTCCCTGTTTTCTCACAATAATATAAAACAAAACCCTATAATTCCAGCAATAATAATATTAACAAAAATAATAATATTATAACTACCAATAATAATATTATTAATAATTATAATAAGACATAAATAATATTAAAAATAATAATATCATATATAGATATAAATATTCCCAAATGCAATACAATAAATAAAAAGTGTTATATATATATACAAACAATACTAAGTAATTAATGAATAATAATATAGTTAAAAGGTTAACAGAACATAAATTCACGATAAAAGAGACATTTACATGTTAAAGGTGATAAAAGACGTCAACATGTCTCAAACTTCATTAAGTTCCTTGATTGTCAATGGACCATCCTTTTGTACCTTGCAAAACTTGAAATACAAAAAAATTATGTTAGAATTAATTAAATAGGCTAAACATAAGTATTTTATAAAAAATGGCCTATATAACTTCTACTTTGCCCATTTTCTACATTTCTTATCAAATGAATTATTTCTTTCTCATAACATGTCAATTTTACCTAGTTTTAGGTGTCTGAGGCTTAAAATTGAATCAAAAGAGCATTTAACCAAAAATTGCCCTAATATGGCCTACATGCATGACTTCTATTCAGCCCATTTTCTACATTTCTTATCAAATGATCTATTTATTTCTCATAACATGTGAATATTATCTAGTTCTAGGTGTATAAGGTTAGAAATCACATCAAAAGAGAAAATTAACAAAGAATGGCCCATATATAGCCTATATGACTTCTATTTAGCCCATTTTCTACCTTTGTTATCAAATGAACTATTTCTTTCTCATAACATGTCAATGTTACCTAGTTTTATGTGTCTAAGGCTTGAAATCACATCAATAGAGCATTTTATTAAGTTTTAAGACGCATTTCAAAATGGCCCAAATACGACCAATATGACTTCTACGTTTCCCATTTCCTACATTTCTTATCAAATGAACTATTTCTTTCTCATAACATGTTAATTTTACCTAGTTTTAGGTGTCTAAGACTTAAAATTGAATAAAATAAGCATTTTAACAGAAATTGCCCTAATATGGCCTACATGCATGACTTTTATTTAGCCCATTTTCTAAATTTCTTATCAATTGATCTATTTATTTCTCATAACACGTGAATATTATCTAGTTTTAGGTGTATAAGGTTAGAAATTACATCTAAAGAGCATATTAACAAAAAAAAATAGCCCAAATATGGCCTATATGACTTCTTTGTAGCCCATTTTCTACATTTCTTATCAAATGAACTATTTCTTTCTCATAACATGTCAATGTTACCTAGTTTTAGGTGTCTAAGGCTTAAAATTGAATCAAAAGAGCATTTTACCAAAAATTGCCCCAATATGGCCTACATGCATGATTTCTATTTAGCGCATTTTCTAAATTTTTATAAAATGATCTATTTCTTTCTCATAACGTGTAAATACTATCTAGTTTTAGGTGTATAAGGTTAGAAATCACATGAAAAGAGCATATTAATAAAAAATGGCCTATATGACTTCTTTTTAGCCCATTTTCTACCTTTCTTATCAAATGAACTATTTCTTTCTCAATGTTACCTAGTTTTAGGTTTCTAAGGCTTAAAATTGAATCAAAAAGCATTTTATTAAGGTTTAATACGCATTTTACTCAAAATGGCCTAAATATGGCCTATATGACTTCTACTTTGCCCATTTCCTACATTTCTTATCAAATGAACTATTTCTTTCTCATAACATGTCAATATTATCTACTTTTAGGTGTATAAGGTTTGAAATCACATAAAAAGAGCATATTAACAAAAAATGGCCTAAATATGGGCTATATGACTTGTCAATGTTATCTACTTTTAGATGTCTAAGTGTCACGGTCCTGGTGTTTAAACCCTAAAACTTGCGGCGCGCTCTTGCCTTTTGGCGGCAAGAACGCTAGCCTTGAGCGGAAGAGGGGCTCGTGAGCACAAAGCAACCCAAGCGGGAAATTAAATCAACGGAGCACTCACGTCTATTTGGGCGATGGAGTGCGGGTGGTCGGGGCTTTTGACGACCGATACTTCAAGGCGGGCACAAGCGGGTCCGAACCACAAGTTCTTAAAGCATCAAGTTGGTTTGGAGGGGAGCTATTATGCAAGTAAGACACAAAATATATATATAAAGGTCTAATAACTAACAAGCATAAAAGCAAAGCAACACTTGGTAGAAGGCTTAAGATTTCATTAATCATTAACCCTCTAAAGAGATTTAAATTGATTACAAGGAGAATCCCTAGTGAACACTAAACTGACAGTAACACAATAATGGGACCTCAAGCTAAGAAAACATAAACTAAACTCTAGGAAAGCAACTAAAGGGAATATAATACATCAAAAGGAGTTAGATTCTAACATCCTCCCCCACATAAGCTATCGACGACCTCATCGACTTACAAGAGTTACAAACATAACTAGAAAATCCTAAACTATCTTCAGTCTCTGATGCGCCGTTGATGCGGCTGATTTCTGAAATCTTTGTTGACTTTGGTGCTTGTCTCTGGGTGTCTCTGGGCTCGTCGCTCCTTGCTTCAAATCGGGTTTCTGACTTTGAGTTTGGCGGGTGTGTATCTGGGATGTCGTCGGCTCTCTGGGATTTATCTCCCGCCTCTAGGTGTCTCTAGTGCGAGCTTTGTTTCTTCGATGTCCCCTCTTTCTCTGGCTCCATCACTCGCATTGTTGATAGGTATCAGACTTCGGGTTCTGGGGAAGTCATTCGCATGGAGTACATCCCGTAGTATGGGCTGTTGTCTCTGCTGGTCTCTTTTTCCTCTAGGATCTCTTGCACGGACATAGATGACAATCTCTTTTGGATCTTTCAAGCCCCCACCATTTGTGTGGGCCTCGACAAAGAATGCAGTTCGGCGGCTTGGTATTTGTCGAGGACGCGCTGGCCTTAGAGTTTCCGGAGTTGTGGGAGCTAGTCGATGTAGATCTCTGCACATCACCTCCTCCACTCCTTCTCTGATAAGTATCAATGGCGTTAGACGACACTCGAGAGCCGTTGTAACACCCCCAAATATCCCACTACGGAAGTACTAGTATATACGTATAATTATACCATAGAGATAGAATTGGGCGTATTGTCGTCGCGTGATTACGCAAGGCTACTCAAAATACTTAACTCAACAACAAAACTTGTAGCGGAAACTCAACTTTCTTTTATTAATACTTTTAAAAATAGTAACATTGGTATGAGTACTCAAAATAAAGACAAGACACATTCCTAAACTACGTGAAGCAAATCCTTGGACTCCCATATGCCATTCATGACTCCACCTGAAAATAGTCAACACTGCTTACCATTACGGTAAACAGGTCGAACCAAAACAAATAAGGAATACGGATTAGCAAATTATGCTAAGTACAATAAGTGCAAGATAGTGTAAACTCAATATATTTGCAAACATGCTTTTAAAACCAATTCCAATAATTAATCCAATAAATTCAAAGCTCATTATTCCAAAATCGATTCCAATGATTCATATTCAAAATAATAGTTAATAAAACCAATTTCTTACCAATTTCTTTATTAAGAACCAATTTAATCCAATTCCTCACCCAAGTGTGCACACCCCCCAAGCTAGTCTCCTTATATTACAAGGCTATTCTTGAAGAACCTGGTCATAAAAGTCCAAGGCCTTATCAATAAACAAAATCCGCATAGTGGGATTACCAACATGCTTATAAAGCATTAATAATAATAATTCAATGGTTCAATAAATCCTTTTAATATCCAATAGTTCCAATATAATTCAAAATCCTTTTTAATTAATTTCACATGCTTTCAAAATCAAACCTTGTAAATAAATACTTGAGAATAAAATCTCATATTAATAACTTTTCAAAATCCATAACTCTTCCTTGAAAAACCTCTATTTAATTCAACAAACCTTTTAAAATCAAACACGATAAGTAATCCAAACCATTCAAAACATGATTTAAAAATCAATTATTCAAAATACTTTTATTAATAAAAACCTTCAAACATAATTTATTTCAAAATCATAATTCAAATCAATTTAATTCAATCACCAATCAAATCATGTAAAACATGTTATTCAAACCAATCACTTTCAAAGGTATCTAGCCACTTAAACATACCTTGATCATTGCTAGAAAAACCACAAAAAGAACCTTGATCGAACACACCCTACAAATAATTATAACCTTAATATGTAACACCCCAATAATTCTCCCTTTTCCAAACCACTTAATTTAAATAAAATAGTGGAGAACCATTGGCATGTTACCGCCACGTGTTAAAACGTTAAGGCTTTACCAAAGTACCGCAGTGGATAACTAAACATAAGTCTTTAAAATAATATAGTTTAGAAAACCCATAAGTCAAAACTTACAAATTGGAACCATATAAGGCCCTTATTTAAACCAAACCAACAATCAAAATCCAAAACATAAATGAATAGCAAAGCATAAATGAGTTCAACACAAGAATCGAATACTCTCAATCACACCAATCCCTTGACAATGCGTATGTCAAATCCCAAACTTCACATCATCAAGCTAACATGTGCAATACTGCTCCCCAATAATACAAGTGTAATAATTGGATCATCACAGGGTCATTGAAAGGCGAAGGCCATGACCAAAGAAAGACGCACACAAAAGAACGCAATCACCAAAGCTGAGTACACACAAGCTACAACGCACAAAACCTGGCATGCTCAACTAATTAAAGTAAATAAACATACAACTCGAATTCATTAATCAAGACTCTACACTTAAACAAATTTAATTGACTCAACATACTAACAAATTCCAAAACTTGACTCTTTATATTTAATTTAATTAATTTAATTTGGAGTAATCAATAGACGAGGTTGTCCAATCCCCCAAATCATTTTGGTCCCAAATGACCATTTTAAAAAAAAGTTTAGCGCGATGCAAGAATGGGCACGACTCCATTCTCACAAAGTTAGTCTAGGGTCCCATCTAAATTTCATTATAAAATAAAAATGTAATTTAAATACCAAAAGAGAATAGGACATGTTGATCAAACAAGCCTCGGAAAGCCACGGGCTACCACCGTGTACCCCAACCCATAATTGTCAATACTCTAGAAGTGCACACTTTCCAGAGTTTTATTGTTCATCCATGTTTCACTTTACGTGATTACAAATTTAATTAATAGCCGACTCAATCAAGTAGACCATACATAAAAATCATACATCAATTCACTTTAAATCTTATTTAGGATAATGGTGATCACATCACAAATTGACCCTTAATTCCATTAAACTTCCAAATTATCCAAATTGTTGAACATAGTCAACTCACCTAGCCATTCGGCTTAATCCACCTTTACTCAACATACTAACAAGTCATTATTGGGTAATAAATAAAATAATAATAACCTTGTGGAGTAATTAATAAATTCATTCCACTTATACAATTTAATTCCAATCCTTTAATAATCCAAATGTGGTTAAAAAACCAATCCAATAAAAATATGTTTGTATCAACATTCCATACGAACAATTAATCCAATATAATTCAATATGTTTGCATCCATAATTCCATACAAACATAATCAATTCACCAAAACACGTCTCATAAACATAAGCACATGAATTAATTAAATGTATAGCCAAACAATTTTCATCCAAGTGTTCTCTAATCATGAAACTAAGTTCTTTTCTTTGGTACCTAAACATGATACTACTTACAACGAACTAGACATATACGTACCTCGTATAAACAATCCTTTGTGCCACTTTTAATCAATTTCCGATCAGTGATATTAATATAATTAATATTACAGCTTAATCTTGACTGAACCCTTCAGGTCACACCCAAGCAAAATATACGAACCGACTCGATGTATTAATTCGGAAGAAATTAATCCGTCGCCCGAGTGTTAAATATTTAGACGTCGGTAATTCGAACTTGGAGCGTCGAAACCGATCGTCGGAAGTCGAGTAAATAATAATAAAAAGACGAGACGCGCAAAATAATAATAAATCGACCATATTCCCAAAATACCCCTAGCATCGAAATGCCCCGAGCATCCGAATGCTAGGGGAAAAAAGTGCTAGCGCACCGTGCTAGCAGCCACGCACAGCAGCAGCTAGCAGCCGCGTGCACGTGGTGCGTGCAGCAGCTAGCTGCCGCAAGCTAGGCGTGCTAGCAGCGCACGCACTAGCAACCACGCACAGCAGCAAGCCCGCACCAAGTGCGTGGCTTGCGCGCACAGCAGCAGCCCACATCTTGGTGCGGGGCTGGGCTCGTGGTTGGGCCATAGGGCCGGTCACTATGGGGAAGCTTGAGGAATATGGGAGCAAGTGGGTAAGGACATGTGGCACAAGGAGAGTATTGAGTGGGGAGCAAGTATGGTCCCCTACTCTTCATGTGGTCCTCACCAACCCATTTCACATGGTAATGCCACTTGTAGATTTATTATTAGTTTGCAATTTTAATTTAATTTAGCTTTAAATTAATTTGTGGAATTTCATGATCCCACATTGATGGGATAGAAATTCTCACTCATACTTTCCTCTATAAATACCAACCTTGGGATTTGGAGTAAAGTGCTTGAGTGGGAGTTAGAAAGAGCATTTCATATTTTGGAAAAACTCTTAAACTCCATTAACACATGGGTTTTGGTCGGACCTTGCTAACTCCAAAGTAGCGAACCTAAAAAGTCGTGTTCGTCCTTTGTGGGTGGATACCGTTGGAGGCACGGCATTTGCGGTGCTCAAGGCTTTCAAGTAAGAGCCCGTTTTGAGAGGGCGAAGCTCGCTTCAATGGTATGATTCGTTCTTCCTTTTCTTGTGCTTATTTATTTATGCTTTATGGTTTTATTAATTACGAGTGGTTCCTTGGGTCGGGGTTGTTTTCGCGGTGAGTCGGACTCACCAAACCCCAACAACGGTATCGTAGCCCCGCTTGTTTATTTTTATAATCATGTTTTTCAAGGTTTATTTTGGCTAATTAGATTAGTAGCTCGGTTTTATTTATTTTAATCCCGTTTTTAATGTCGAATTTGGCCCAGAACCCAGATTTTCGCCCTAAAATAGTGAATTTTGGGTGGAAAAGGTGTTCTGGAAAGGTTTTTATCTTGAAGGAAATGTGATTTTAGCCAAATTCAGACCAGAAATGCCTTTTTCGAGGGATTTTTCGTTTTTGACGAAAAGTTTTAAGTCTTTTCTAACCTTGAAATTAATGACATAACTTGTTGATTATGTGGTTGATTATTTGCATTATTTTCTGCATTTTTAAGTCCCCTCAAAGCACACTTGGTAGTATTTGATGCTTAAAGGTTGATTTGTTTTCACATAATTGCAAACTAATTGCTTTTTAGTGTGAAAATTTTTGTTTTGAGGTTTCCTAAGTGTTAAAGATTCAATCTTTATTTGTGATAAGTGATTGAAACTTTAAAAACCACTAAATTTCATGTTATTTTGTGTTAAACTTTGTTGTTTTAATCATTTAGAGTTGGTTGGAAACATAAAGTTTCAATTTTTGTGATAGAAATTTGGTTATCTTCATGTTGGAAGATATAAATTTCAAGGTTTCACAAAATTTAGATATTGGAATTTTCATTTGAACATTAAAGTTCATATTTTTCCAACTTCCCCTTACTTTGTCAAATTCTCAAGTTTAATTTAAATTGATTATATTAAAAGTGAGAAATTGCACCAAGCTAAACCAATTTAATTAAGAATGGTTCTTGGAATTATTTTGGTTATTTGCACTTTGAAATTTTATTAAGTTAGACTTGTTTAAAATTTTTATTTTTTGCTCATTAAGTTAGTTCTAAAATTTATTTAGAATTAATTAAGGCTAAATTAGAAAATAACACCTGTTAAAATACCTAATTTTGTTTTTAACACCTTAAGATTTCGAAGTTTAATTATAACACCTGTTAAATAATAAAAATTTTGCTTTCACCACCAGATAACAGAAACTGTGACGAAATTTTTTGGTGGGGCCCACATAGTCGTTTACCCTCCAAATTCCATCCCCTTCAATTCGAATTTATCTTCTCTGTCATTTATTACCACCCAACTAATTTTGCTTCATTGAATTTCGTCTGCAAATCTTGAACAACCAAAATTATTGCGAACATTCAAACCCTATACTGATTGTTGTGATTGAGAAATTGAGTTGGAAGAGGAGGTGTCAATATTGGAGCGAAACAAGTCAGCGAGATTCCGTCAGCCATTTCCAACATCCAAAAAGCTTGGAATTTTTCGTGGATTCTGACAGCAACAGGAGTAAGATTCCAATACAGGTACCTTTCGAACCCTTTAAAGTAGTTTTCAACAAGTACCGTGTGCTGCATTATGCCATTTGTGTGGGTGTAGTAGGGTAATTTGGGAAAAAAAAAATTAGGAACCCTAAGAACAGTAAAATGGGGTAATTTGTAATTAAAGTTGAATTTGATTAAATTAAGTATGATTTGGTGTAATGTGTGAATTATTTAGTTTAAATCATTGATTTTGTTGACTGTTGACTGGTTTGTCATTGTGTTGGTTTAAATATGTTTGATTTTGTTGATTAAAGTATTGCGGTTGACTGTGTAATGGGGTTAGCTATGTTGGGTTTTATTGATTTGCTTTGCATTTGTTTATTAGGTAGAAAAATGGCCGACAACGAAGATGGATTAATTGATATAGTATTTAGAGTAGGGGGTGCTTTGTTACTAAACAAGTGTCAAAATCAAAGCATTTGCTTTGTTGGTGTGGTGGGTTATGTTATTGGAGGAGGGATGTGGTAGTGGATAAGATAGATTTGCATTATTTGAGGGTAGCTGCTGTGCATGGGTTTGTGAACTTTAATGTCCATGTCCCACCTAACTACAGACTTTGGTATAAAGAAAGAGGTAGGACCTTTAACACAGGGAGAAGAGAGTTAGTAAATGAAGAGGAAGTGAAGGGGCTGCTGGAGACAATGAATGGGGAAGGGTATGTTGAAGTATTTGTGACTGCTAATGAAACATTAAGGCCCATACATGAGATCCAAGCCTAGTCCACTCCAGTAAAGGCTGAGAGAAAGGGGAAGAAAAGTTCAGGTAAGCCTGCTGTAGTTAGGAAGAGCCCAAGAATTAACAAAAATGAGCCTAAGGTGAGGGAGGGTGAAGAATCTCCTAAACCTAGATCTAGACAGGGGATAGAAAGGGTTGAAGGGGTTTCTGCTGAGATTAAGGGGGTTCCTAGTAGAGGGAAGTTGTTGAGTAAGGGGAAACAAAAGGGTAAAGCTAAGCTTGAAAGGGGTTCTGGCAGTGTGAAGGTGTTGGATAAGGGAAAGGGAAAAAAAAAATCTGTAGGCAAAGGATTGATTTTTGAGGATAGTAGTGAGGGCAGTGAGACTGGGAGGGAAGATGAGTTTTCTTCAAGTGATGGGAGTGAGATTGACATAACTTGGGAGCCTGGAGAGGAGGAGTATGACAGTGGGGATGAGAGGTGGTTTGTGCAGAATTCTGAAGAAATTTTAGCTAAGGTAACAAGAAGTCTTGGGAAGCAGTTTGATGTACATGATGAGGGGGTTTCCAAGGATCCAAAGGCAAGGTTGACAGATAACTTGGATGTGAATGAGGTACAAGGATAGGGTGCTTCATAACTTGGGGGTAGAAGTGACCTACTACAGGGCTTGGATGGCAAGATGTAGAGCTAAGTTGATCATTTTTTGGTTCAGCAAGAGAGCAATATGCTAGGGTATGGGATTATGGGAAGGCTGTAATGAAATACAACCCTGGGTCTGGTTGGAATGTTGTGATTGATGGCATTGAAAAGCCTGAGCCTCCCTTGTTTATGAGGATGTTTATTTGTTTAAGGCCTTTGAAGGATGGGTTCTTAAAGGGTTTTAGGCCAATTATAGGGGTGGATGGCTGCCACTTGAAAGGAGCTTATCCAGGCCAGATTTTAGTTGCAGTCTCCAAGGATGGGAACAACAGCATTTACCCCATTGCTTGGGCAACTTGTGAGGTTGAAAACAGGGAGACTTGGGTCTGGTTTCTGGAATCCTTGATGCAATGCATTGGAAGTTCAGATGGGGCAGGCTTCACCTTCATGTCAGACAGGCAGAAGGTAATATTGTTTTGATTATTGTAGTCTTATTTTCTGTCCTGTTCTTTATTGTTTGAAATGTGACAAGTAATTGTTGATGATGTTAAACAGGGACTGGTTGAAGCTCTGTCTGAAGTTGTGCCTAATGTAGAGACTAGGTTCTGTGTTAGGCACATTTGGGCAAATTTCAAGTTGAAGTTCACTGGATCAGTTTTCAAAGAGCTCTTCTGGAGTGCTGCAAGAGCAACAACATTTGTAAGTCTCTAGGTGACCTTAAATTATTTTGAATAAGTAAATGCATGATATTGTTCCTGTTCATGTACCTACTTCATGTAATAATGTTCCTGTTGTGTATAAAAGCAAAATAAGAGCAACAACAGTTGTGTATGTTATTCTTTCATGATAATGTTCCTGTTGTGGTTGTAGGTTGAGTTTCAGATAGCCATGCAACAGATTAGGGAGCTTGATGAGGATGCTTACAATTATTTGGAGAACATCCCCACTCATCACTGGTGCAGACATGCATTCAGTGACAGTTGCAGGTCCAACATGTTACTAAACAACATGTGTGAGACTTTCAACTCTGTTATCAGAGATGCAAGATACAAACCTATCCTCACCCAAATGGAATGGATGAGGAGGTACATGATGAGGAGAAATAATGAGAAGTGGGAGGACTCCAAGGAAATCACAACCAACATCACTCCATATGTGCATAAGCTATTTCAGAGGATAAGCTATGTGGCTAGGAATTGCATAATTGAAGCTTTCAGGGATGACACTTATGAAGTGCAGCTGAATGATGACCAGGTTCAAGTTGACTTGCCAAATGGGATCAAATCCCGAGGCCATAGCACGCAAAACGAGGCAAAGAACCACCCTTGTCTAGCCGGGCTGCATAGCAGCCCGCATGTGGCTGTCAAGGTGGCTGCCCCGCCTTGCGTGTGGCCACACGCGCGGCAGCAGCACAATGCCGCAGCAGCCACGCACCAGCAGCTATGGCTGTGCGTGCGGCAGTGGCAGTAGCCCATGGCTGCTTGCTGCGGGCCGTGTGTGCGGAGTTTTTTGTGTGTGCATATGCTTGGTGCGGTGAGGTGAATAGCCTTAGTATGCTTGGTTTGCATGAGCCGCGATTATTCGAGTTTCCTTGGCAAAACGCTTAAAGTGAAAGCCACTTGAAATGCGGTTGGCTAAATATTGCTTATTTTGCCGTTTTATTTATTTTAATTAATTTTGTTTATTTTAATTAAAATTTTGGGAGGCTAGGCCTCGGTTTTGAGCGGCATTGGCAAAATTTTATTTTGACAAGTTTGGGTGCTACCGACTTAATTAATTGGATTAATTAAGGGAAATGCGGAATTTAGTGGGAGCTTCAATTATTAATGACGTCAATTACATAATCGGTTAAACAACTTTGACTAGTTTTAATTAGGCGTGTTAATCGGATTAACCACCTAGATTAGTTACTAGTGCGCGAGTTGTTTAAATGCATTTTACTTGTTTGATATTGTAAATTGCATGGGCCATTCACAAATAGTGAATGGATGAATGGAATATATATTCTCTCTCACAGGTTTTATGAAATGGCAACTAGTGGGACCCGATTAGGATAGAAAATACGGACTACGTGTCGTTATGTATTTTTGTAAATCTAAATACGGTCTACGCACCGTTAAGTATTTTTGTACCTTAATATTTAGATTATTCCTAGTCGTAGACACTAGTATTTGCATAGTTTGGTTAAGTCTTGAAGACGGCGTATCTTGGAAGACAAAGCCTTGAATTGCAATGAAGACCTTTTGAAGATTTGAAGAATTCAAGGGGTCATACTAGTTGCCAATATGCATCTATAATTTCTCTTTATATTTTATGCTTATATACATGTGAATTATTCGTTAGATGCATGTTTAGGTTTTCTTTATGTTGCGATGATTAGTTAAGTTCACTTAAATCAACCAACATAGAAATCCTAGGTCCCTAATAATATTAAGTCAAACTTGCCTTTCCAAAACAACACTTACCAACCGAACGAGGGTGATGGTAGGCTACGCCAAAGCGAGGTGCCATCACTTCTCCAAGGCTCATAAGGCACACCGGGTGTGCACGTTGGTTTTGGTTTAACTCATCGGTATAAGTGAGGAGTCCTCACATACCGTGGCAAAAGAGATACATCGTCAAAGATGCATTAGATGCGACGATTGTCTAACCAAGAGTGGCTTAGAGCCATTAGCAAGGCAATGCTTATCCTAGAAGATTGAGTGTTAAGACAAGCCAAAGCATGCTTAACCACTCTTTGTTTCTTCGGATCTTGGAATCGCCTTATTTTCACAAAATAGGGACAATTTTACGTGTAAATAAGACGTTAAATAAGTATTGAAAATTTGCATGAATAAAATTCAATCATATTTAAGTAATTTTGAATGGTTTTTCATTAAAATTCTTTCAATTGTAGAATCATGTCTTCAACCACAAACAACCAGTTTTCATTACGCTCAATTCTCGACAAGGAGAAGTTGAGTGGTACCAATTTCCTTGATTGGCAAAGGAATTTGCGCATCGTTCTTATACAAGAACAGAAAGAGTATGTCCTTGATGAGGAAATGCCCGAGGCTCCCAATGAGGAGGTAACTCAAGCAGCCCTTAACCGATGGCAAGTAGCCGATCGGGATGTCAAGTGCGTAATGCTAGCCACTATGTCTCCTGAACTTCGGAAAACCTTCTTCGAGAAGGAATCGGCCTATGAGATTATTTCTGAGTTACAAAATATGTTTCAAGAACAGGCTCGAACTGAAAGGCTTGAAACCCACAGGCAGATCCTTGAGACTAAGCTTAAGAAAGGAGAGCCAGTCAGCCCACATGTGCTCAAAATGATCGGATTATTTGAGAACATGGGAAGGCTTGATGCGGGGTATTCAAATGAAATGGCTATTGACATCATTCTCCATTCCCTTCACAAAGGCTATGACCAGTTCAAGATGAACTACAACATGCATAGCATGGAGAAAACCCTCACCGAGCTTCATGGGATGTTGAAGCAAGCTGAACAGACGCTCAAGGATGAGGGAAGGCATGATATGCTAATGATTAAAAAGGGCGGGAAAAAATAAGAAGGGCTTCAAGGGGAAAGGAAAGAAGAACTTTTCGCCTAAGCCGAAAGCTACCAAAGACAACAAGGAGAAAAAGGTAGCATCTTCTAAGTCTGATTCCAAATGCTTCTATTGTAAGAAGAAGGGACATTGGAAGAGAGACTGCCTCAAATTCAAGGAAGATAAGAAGAAGGAACCTGTAGGGAATAGTTTCAAGCCTTTAAAATCCCACTAGCTTGAACCCCACTGTAATCATACACTAAAGTACGGTGGCGTCCAAAAGGGAAGAAGATAGAGCAAAAGAGTCGCCAACAAGTTTTTAAGGAACTTGTAAACCGTTCACGAGGTGAAGGTTACACCCCTTAACGATCCAAGAGATCGTCAACTCCATAAGGTCATGAACCAAATAAGGGTTCGGGGATGAAGGTAAAAATCCAACCTAAAAGAGATTGAACCTGCCCTAATAATAGGCCTCTACTTTATTCTGCTCGTATTCATGTGTGCTTTCTGATTAACATGCAATCAATAGGATTAACCCTAAACCTGTTTAATCTATGTTGGTTGAACATTAATGCACAAACAAATCTATTATTGGCGATCACTTGAATTATAATCACAATTAACCCTAAACAAGATTATTAATAATTTTATTAAGCATGATTACAAGTACCAAATTCCCTTTAAACATGCAATAAAGGTGATCAAGCAATAAATAATAAATAGCATATCAAGCAACATAATAAATAATCAATATCATGAATAATAATAATATCAATCATAATCATGTTCATCATAATCAGGTTAAAGCATAGCAAGATCCTAGGCACGATACTAACAAGATTAATAACAAACCCTAGCATGTCACTAAACAATAAAAATCAAATCTTTAACCCTAACATGATACTAACAATCATAAATATTAGGAAGAGAATAGGATGCATCATAACAATCATATTTAATATTAAAAATACCCTAGACATGATATTAGGAATATCATAATAACATTCTAAGCATGATTTCTACATCATAATATCAATTAAACCATTAAAGTACTTACTTGGATGCCTCGTACCTCTTTCTAATAACAAAATACACACGTTAGTAAATTCAAGGAAAATAATAAACAAAGCAATTAAATTAAATAATTGAAAGAGAAATTTGGGACCAAACCCTCAGAAATTAAAACCTTTCACGTCTAGGGCGAAGACAACTTCGAATATGGCTAGGTGTATCAAGATCTAATGAATGCAGAATTATTTATTTGAGAAAAGGCTAGTTTAGAAAAAGGGAGAGAGAGAGAATAATCAAGAAAATCTTGATGAGAGTTGGTGATTGATTAAGAGGAGATATGACCTCTATTTATAGGAAAAAAGAGAGTCGAAGAATTAAGAAAAGAATCCAAATTCGAATCGAAATAAAACTCGTAGACAGCAGTTTTTGCGGATTTTGTTTTTATCATATCTTTTGATCCAGAAATCGGAATAAGATGAATAAGATGTTGTTTGAAAGATATTGAATTCTACTTTCTAACCCAATTTTAATCAGATTAAAATATGTTGTATAATAAAAGATATGAACGAAATAGTGAAACGATGTTAGTTTTGGATAGAGTTTGATATCTTATTCATATCTTTTTCGTTATAGCTCGGAATTATTATTATAATATATCATTGGAAAGATAATTTCAAGATCTATCCAACCATATAAAATTTGGATAAAAAATATGAGGCACGAAAATAATATCTGACTGTCTTTGAACATGTTTAAATCCGAATAGAATTAGGACTTTAAAAAAGAAAAGTTTTATAAAAAAAGGAAAGTTTATATTTAAATAAAATTCCTTAATATTATCATTTCAGAAAAGGATAATTAATATATTTTAGAAACTTATAGAAGATTCTAATCAATCCTAATTAGTTTAGGAATAGGATTAAACCTTTGAACCCTCCTCATGATCATTGGGTCGTAGGTAAAATCCGGTTTGGGCCCAGTTTAGTATTTTGGCCATAACTTCCTCATTATTCATCGGAATTGAGCTTATAATATATCGTTGGAAAGGTCTTTGCAAGCCCCATCCAACTACACCATTATTGGACCCTTATCATGGTCCAAACTAAACTGGAATGGACGTTTTCATAAAATAGAGTGGGTTTTCGAAAACAGAAAGAAGAGAAAAGAAAATAAAAGCTTTCCGCAACACTAGACTTTTCCACACTTTCGTTTCATTCGATTATGATTCGACGTGAAAGGTACTCATCACCGGGTTTGGTTTTGGGGAGACACAAATGGGTGTCTACAGAACCGTTGTTTCTACATCAGGTATTTACGTTATAGACTTTAACTTCACTAGCTCGGCTTCATGGGTATTAGATACCGGATGTGGCTCACACCTTTGTTCCAATTCACAGGCACTAAGGAACACTAGGAGGCTAGCGAAGGGAGAGATCGAGCTCCGGGTAGGAAATGGAGCAAGGATTGGTGCTATATCCGTAGGATCTCTTAGTTTGTCTTTGCCCACGGGGCTAGTTTTGGAACTTGACAATGTTTATTGTGTTCCCAAAATTACCAAAAACATCATTTCAATTTCGGCGTTGGACGCCAAAGGTTTTGAATTTCGAGTTTAGGACCAATCATGTTCATTTTATCTCGATAATGTTTTATATGGTACGGCACATTCAGAAAATGGTCTTTATGTGTTATCTCTAGACAAAGAAATTTATAACGTTAATAATCCTGCAAAGAAAGCTAAGACTACACCGTCTAGTCAAACTTACTTGTGGCACTGTCGTCTTGGCCACATTAACATCAAACGCATCAAGAAGCTTCTTCAAGAAGGTATTCTTTACTCATTTGATTTAGAATCCTTTGAGAATTGCGAAGGATGTTTATTAGGCAAGATGATAAAGCAACCATTCTCCAAGTTGGGAGAAAGGGCCAATGACTTTTTGGGACTAATACACACCGATGTATGTGGGCCAATGAGTACACCCGCAAGGAGTGGTTATCGGTATTTCATAACCTTCACGGACGACTATAGTAGATATGATTATGTCTATCTAATGTCGCACAAATCTGAATCGTTTGATAAATTCAAGGAATTTTAGAATGAAGTTGAAAACCAACTCGGCAAGAAAATTAAAGCGCTTCGATCGGATCGAGGTGACGAATGTTTGAGCCAAGAATTCGATGACCATCTGAAAGAACATGGAATAATTTCATAGTTGACACCTCCGGGAACTCCTGAATGGAATGGAGTATCTGAAAGGAGGAATCGAACCCTGTTAGACATGGTCCGATCGACTATGGGTCTTAATGAACTTCCAATCTCTTTCTGGGGACATGCACTTTTAACTGCGGCACTTACACTGAACCGTGCTCCGTCAAAGGCAGTGGAAAAGACTCCATATGAATTATGGACAAATAAACCTTAAGGTTGTCTTTTCTCAAGATTTGGGGATGCGAAGCATATGTCAAGAAACTCATTTCTGACAAATTTCATCCGAAATCTGACAAGGTTTACTTTGTGGGTTATCCAAAAGAAACCAAAGGGTATTACTTCTACAGCAAATCCGAGAACAAAGTGCTTGTTACTCGTAATGGTGTCTTTTTGGAGAAGGAGCATCTCTCTAAAATGACAAGTGGGAGGAAAATCGAACTTGACAAAGTTCGAGAGGACGAGCAACAAGGACAAGTTGACAATCAAAATGCTCACGAAGCATCTGTTGACATTGGTCAAAGTCAAAATATGCAAAGTCAAACCGACAATGCAAATGCTCAGTCCATCACCCTACGTAGGTTAACTCGGCCAAGATCTCAACCTGACAGATATCTCGGTGTTGTATTAACCGAAGATCAGGACACCCTAGTAGTGGATGGAGATGATCCGACAACTTACAAGCAAGCTATGATGAGCCCCGACTCTGCAAAATGGCAAGAGGCCATGAAATCCGAAATGGACTACATGTTTGAAAATCAAGTATGGGACTTGGTTGATTTACCCGTAGGTTACACACCTATCGAATGTAAATGGATTTTCAACATGAAAACCGACAAAGATGGAAATGTATTCATTTACAAAGCAAGGCTGGTAGCAAAAGGTTACAGGAAAATTCACGGCGTTGATTATGATGAAACCTTTTTTCCAGTAGCTATGCTTAAGTCCGTTCGAATTCTTCTAGCGATTGCTGCATATTACAATTATGAAATATGGCAGATGGACGTCAAAACCGCCTTCCTCAATGGAATTTTGGAAGAAACTGTGTACATGACACAGCCTGAAGATTTTGTCGACCAGAACAATCCTAAGAAGGTATGCAAGCTTAAGAAGTCCATTTATGGATTAAAGCAAGCAAGTAGAAGTTGGAATCTGCGATTTGATGAAGCCATCAGTAAGTTTGGTTTTATCAAGAATCAAGATGAGTCTTGTGTTTACAAGAAGGTCAGTGGGAGTGACATCACCCCAACAATTATTATGATGATTATTATGTTGCTTGATATATTATTATCGGAAATTTCATGAAATGCCCCTGAGTAATTTTTTTATTCACCAAATACCCATCAAAACTTTCAAATTCACCAAATACTCCCGAGTTTAAAAAAATTTCACCAAATGCCGCTAATGACTAACGCGGTTAACACCGTTAGTCATTAATGACTAATACGCCACGTGGCAGCCTCTAATTGGTTGTTGTAATATAAATAAATTAATTATTAAAAAACTTTAAAAATATAAAAAAAAAATAAAAAATACCCCCACCACCCCCTAGACCCCACCCCGCCCCACCACCAGCTCCTGCCGGAACCGGCGCCGGTCGCCGGCGAGGCCATCCCCCCCACCCTCGACACCCCCTCCCCTACCCCCAGCCCCCTCTCCCTCCGTTTCCCGTCCCCTTAAACCCCCTCCCCATCCCTCGAAAACCCCCCTCCTTCACGATCGACGTCCAAACCCCCTCCCCGGCGCCAGCGAACCTTTTTCGCCCCACCCCCCGCCATCCCCACCCCCTTTCCCCCCTAAACCACCACCCAAAAAACTAAAATTACCTTTAATCGAAAAAAACCCTAAATCGAAATCTAGGGTTTCGATTTGGGGGTTTTTTGGTTTTTAGGGTGGTATTTTTCGGTTTCGGTTTTTAGGGGGTGGGGATGGCGGCGGGTGGGGCGAAAAAGGTTCACCGGCGCCGGGGAGGGGTTTGGACGCCGGTCGCGAAGGAGGGTTTTTCGAGGGATGGGGAGGGGTTTAAGGGGACGGGAAACGGAGGGAGAGGGGGCTGGGGGTAGGGGAGGGGGTATCGGAGGGGGGGGTTGCTCTCGCCGGCAAAAAGGGACCACCGGCGCAGGGGGAGGGGTGGGATCTGGCGGTGGTGGCTGGTGGTCGGCCGTTGGGGATGGGGTAGGTCTTGGGTAGTTGGGGTATTTTTTAAATTTTTTTTAAATTTTTTTAAAATTTTTTTTTAATAATTAATTAACTAATATTACAACAACCAATTAGAGGCTGTCACGTGGCGTATTAGTCATTAATGACTAACGCTGTTAACCGCCGTTAGTCAATAAGGGCATTTCGTGACATTTTTCTTAAACTCAAGTGTATTTGGTGAATTTCAAAGTTTTGATGGGTATTTGGTGAATAAAAAAATTGCTCAGGGGCATTTCATGAAATTTCCGTATTATTATTGTTATTGCTTGATCACGCCTTTTATGCATGTTTAAAGGGAATTTGTACTTGTAATCACGCTTAATAAGATAACTAATAATCTTGTTTGGGGTTAATATGATTATAATTCAAGTGATCGCCAATAATACTTTTATTTGTACATTAATATTCAACCAATATAGATTAAACAGGTTTAGGGTAAACCTAATGATTGCATGTTAGTTAGAAAGCGCACATGAATACGAGAATAATAAAGTAGAGGCCTATTTTTAGGGCAAGTTTAATCTCTTTTATAAGGTTGGATTTGTACCTTCATACCCGAACTTCCAGTCATGGTTCCAGACCTATTGGAGTTAACGATCTCCTGGATCGTTAAGGGGTGTAATCTTCACCCTGTGAATGGTTTACAAGTTCCTTAAACTTGTTGGCGACTCTTTTGCTCTAGCATCCTTCCCTTTGGACGCCACCATGCTTAAGTGTATGATCACAGTAGGGTTCAAGTTTGGGATAATGCTTGAAATATTCCCTACAGTTTTTTTGGCGACTCCGCTGGGGAGGATTTCTATTTTAATTCCTAAAATTTATTTTGGCAATGATTTAGAATGAGTTGATGAGACTCGAAAAGTTCTAAGTATTTCATGTGCGTAATTTTGATTAACATTATTGTCATATGCATAAAAAAGGTTCTCATTGGAAAGACCATCCGCAATGAGTAAAAAACATAGGATTTATAAACGTAAGAAATTTGAGAAATATCTTTCACAACTAGAATCGAAATAATACTACGAAATCTGGAAAATTCTAAGAACACAAAAAGCTGTTGAGGCATGTAGGAACTGGCGTCTAGAAAACTAAGCCTTTCGCCAATGATATAGCTCTGTCTCCTGGTGACAACATTTTCGTCTGGCGATAGGGATATATCCTTGCGACTGAACCTGTTGTCTGGTGCCAAGTTTTCCAATACCGAGCCAGAACTCTACCTTCTTATTTTGACTGGTTCTAGCACTGTTGGCTCGATTCTACTTCCTGATTGAGTTTTTCTCTATTTTCTGAAACCCATATGTGTTCTACATATGGACATAACTGTAGGGAATATTTCAAGCATTATCCCTAGCTTGAACCTTATTGTGATCATACACTAAAGTACGGTGGCGTCCAAAGGGAAGGAAGATAGAGCAAAAGAGTCGCCAACAAGTTTTAGGAACTTGTAAACCGTTAACGAGGTGAAGGTTACACCCCTTAAGGATCCAGGAGATCGTTAACTCCAATAAGTCTGGAACCATGATTGGTAGTTCGGGGATGAAGGTACAAATCCAACCTAAAAGAGATTGAACCCGCCTAATAATCGGCCTCTACTTTATTCTTCTCGTATTCATGTGCGCTTTCTGACTAACATGCAATCAATAGGTTTACCCTAAACCTGTTTATCTATGTTGGTTGAATATTAATGCACAAATAAAATTATTATTGGCGATCACTTGAATTATAATCAAATTAAGCCTAAACAAGATTATTAATTATCTTATTAAGCGTGATTACAAATACCAATTCCCTTTAAACATACATAAAAGGTGTGATCAAGCAATAACAATAAATATCAAGCAACATAATAATAATCAAAATAAATAATGTTAAAGCATAATAATATCAAGATCCTAGGCATGATACTAACAAGATTAATAATAAACCCTAGCATGTCATTAAACAATAAAAAATCAAAGCTTAACCATAACATGATACTAATATGCTATTAGGAAAAGAATAGGAAGCATCGCAGGAATCACAATTGTCATATTTGATATTAGAAATTATAGTTGTTACCCTAAAAATGATTCTAGGAAGATCAAAACACCCTAACATGATACTAGGAATCATAATAACATCATAGACATGATTTCTATATCAAAATATCAATAAATCAATTAAAGCACTTACTTGATGCCTCGTATCTCTTTCTAATAAAAAAATACACACGTTAGTAACTTCAAGGAAATAAAATCAAACAATTAAATTAATAATTAAAATAGAGATTTGGGACCAAACCCTCAGAAATATCAAACCTTTCACGTCTAGGGCGAAGGCAACTTCGAACTTGGCTAGGTGTGTCCAGTGCTAAGGTATGAGGAATTGTGTTTGTAAAAGGGTTGGCTAGAAAGAGAGAGAGAATCAAGAATTTCTTGATGAGAGTTGGTGAAAGAGAGAATTAGAGAGAATAAGAATTGATGAAAATTGATAGAAATTGGTGATCGAAAACAAAATTTTAAGAGGCTATTTATAGAGAAAATCAGTCGAACGAATAAAAAAACGAATCAGAGTTTCGACGAGAATAAAACTCGATTAGCGCCAGATGTTGGTAATTAGCGCCAGACGCTGAAGGTTAGCGCCAGGCGCCAAGCCTTAACGCCAAGCGCTAATGCTTGTCGTCAGACGCTAATAATCAGTTTCACGCGTTTTTGCTTTTATCATATCTTTTGATTCGCAAGCCCAATAAAGTATATAATATGTAGTTGGAAAGCTCTTGAAGTCTACTTTCCAACCCAATTAGAGTCAGATTAAAATCTTTTATAGATAAAAAGATATGGACAAAATAGTGGAAGGGTGTTGTTTTGGGTATTTTTGTCCCTCGGGAGAGTTACGTCACAAAGTCTTGTCCGGCGTTAGCTGTACCTGCAAAACAACGGAGACTTTGGGTGGTTGGAGCTCCGCCTCCGACGATCAAGTTAGTAACTTGAATAGGAGTAAAAAGGTGCGGAAATTTAGGTGGGGATCTGCTCGGATTCCAAGCTCAGGATGTCTCTATCCAAGAGTAAATGTGTAATAAATGGAAAAAAGTGCCTCCAAATGGAGGAAATCTTCCTATTTATAGGGTCCTTGGGAATTGTGTCCCTGATTAGGTCATCAAGCATTAATCATTGGTGGGCCGCGCCGTATTGCGTCTTTCTCGGGATTCGGGCCATGAAGGCCGCCTTTTCCCATTCCTTTTGGAGGACACGTGTCAAACAGGGGTTGGTCCAGTTTTGACTAACCCTAAGGTGACACGTGTCACCTTCTGATTGGACCACGTGTCAGGGTAAAATTACCCCAAACAGGTGTCAATTTTAGATAGAGTTTAATATCTCATTCATATCTTTTTCGTTATAGCTCGGATTTAATATTATAATATATCATTGGAAAGATAATTTCAAGATCTATCCAACCATATAAAGTTTGGATAAATATTATGTGGCACGAAAATAAAATCTGAATATATTCCACTTCGTACAAAACAAGGATTCTTAAAAGGAGTAGTTTATTCAATTTCAAATTCTTTGAAACATAATTATCAATCCTAACTCCATTAGGATTTAAAAGAACTTTCTAGAGTATTCTAGAAGACTATAATCAATCCTAATAGCTTTAGGAATGATAATTAATAATAGGCCCTCCCCTAGATCATTGGGCCGCATATAAAACCAAATCGGGCCGAGTTTAGTATTTTGGCCTTAACTTCCTCATTACTCATCGAAATTGGGCTTATAATATATCGTTGGAAAGGTCTTTTCAAACCCTGTCCAACTACACCATTATTGGACCCTTATCATGGACCAAAATAAAATGGAATGCACGTTTTTCATAAATAAGGTAAGAAAAGAAATATTTTCAAAAACAGAAAGAAAAGATATTTTAATAAAAACATCCTCATCACTAGACTTTTCACACTTTCGCTTTGTTCGATAATCAAATGACATGAAAGGTATTCATCACTGGTTAGGTTTTTGGGAGACATAAATGGGTGTCTACAATAACCCTCTGAGAATTCATGCTCCATCTACCCAATCGAACGCTTCCTGGAAACGAAGGGTACATCTAAGATTGTTGAATTCACCAAACCATGGAAGCGAGTTTAACTCGCGGGGTCCCATCCACATGCGCCAACCCTTCCAAAGGTAAGGCTTCCGCGCAGTGCATCCGGACTGATAAGCATGGACCCTCTTTGACTAACCCATATCCTAAAATTTAGAGAACTAGAGCCATGGTTAGGTTACAAACTCATTGCATCATATTGTGACTACTTGACTACTTGTGCATCTCTTACGTGTGCATACTTATTATGTGGTTAAGCTAACCGTTTGTTTGACTTGTGATTGAGTCTAAATAAACTAATTAATGACTAAAAGGACTTTGCTTAATTAATTAATTAATTCGAGTAATTTAAAGGCTAATAAATTAATCAAATCATCTTAGTACGACTTTAGGCCTGTCCCTCTAGAGTAAAAATACTGAAAACAGTCCTAGATCGATGTTTCAGCAATGGCGCAAAGGTCTAGGATGTGGCGCCAAACACTACTGTGAAACGCCTTGTGACAGCTTTGTCGTCTGGCGCTGCACTTCAGTGTGCGGTGACATTCCTGTTGCTTTGGCGACAGTTTTGTTTATTACTCGAGTCATCACGACGAGTCTAATTAAACAGTTTGATCAGTTTGTTAATGGCAGTAGCCATATTTATTCCATAATTGAGCCTAAGCACTTAGTTCCATGGTCATATACAAGAGTCTTAACATGTCACTTGCACTCACTAGTCTTAGAACACACTTTGTATATGTCACCATGACCATGTCTTAGCACTAGTACAAAACTAACCTAAGGTAACACCCAAAAAGCGTTACATAATGTGATAAAAGTGTTATTATAGACAATAGGTAACACTTTAGTGGGTGATACTTCCGCCTATGTTCCCTAAGGTCTTATGTAACACTTTGGGTAACATATAGTAACACTTTTAAAAGTGCTCCTTTAAACCCCCTTATGTAACACTTTTTTATATTTTTAGTATCATTTTTAAAGTGATACCTTTTATTTCTCAAGTAACACTTACTCATCTTTAGTAACATTTTTGGATCATTTAGGAACACTTTATCTAACATTACGTATCACTTTTTCGAACAAATCTATCACATAGTTGATTATAAGGTAACATTTTACAATCATCTTGTGACATATTGTAGCATTTTATTCGACATTATGTATCACTTTTTCCATACTACTGTAACACCTTATTAATTAATAGGTAACATTTATTTATTTATTTATTTATTATTATTATTATTACTATTACTATTACTATTACTATTACTATTACTATTACTATTACTATTACTATTACTATTACTATTACTATTACTATTACTATTACTATTACTATTACTATTACTATTACTATTACTATTACTATTACTATTACTATTACTATTACTATTACTATTACTATTACTATTACTATTACTATTACTATTACTATTACTATTATTATTACATGTTCAACAACGATAGTGAATTTAACATATACGATAAACACCAAATTCTTGTTTAATATATTATTATTATTTGAATTTATGTAAGTTCATAGTTTGTTTACAAAAATCCATAAACACCAATTTTTTGTTTGAATCGGATAAGTAAAAATAAATAAATAAAATAAAAAACAAAACAGAAATAATTCAGCTTCGGCCTTTAAATTAGACCACCAAATTCTTCCTACTTCTTTGTTTCAAAACTTATTTTAAAAAAAAAAAAAAAAAGAATGGCAATAGTAACATCAGCAGGCAGCGCAACAGTTGACATTGTCCGGACGGAGAAAGCATAAGCAGCAGCTACAAGGAAATATAGTAGTACCAAGGCAGCAAATAGTAGTAGATAGCAGTGACAGCAGCATGCATCAACAACATCGAGAAGAAAACAGCAGCATGCATCAACAACATTGGGCAGAAAACAGCAGCAGATAGTAGTAACGGCTAGACGCAGAAAGCAGTAACATCTAGCAGCAGAAAGTAGTAACAGGCGAAGAGCAAAAACAGCAGCAGAAAGCGGAAACAGCAGCGACGGTAACAACATCAACTACTAGTACTATGTACTTGTATGCAATCACGCTCATGGCATCTGACTTGCTACTCCAATCCTTCATCTTCAACCATTTGATCCTATGTATTTGTAAAAGCAACATATATCAGACAACCAGAACAAAAAATAATAATCACATTTAGTGCTTTCTAAAAGTGAATATTTAACCATTACCTCATTTTGTTGTTGTTCAGTAGATTGTAAATTAGGAACATGATCTCTAAGTTCTGGAATGGATGACACATTTTCAAGTGATCGAGTCAAATTATCCACCACTTTAGGATCAATTTGCTTGAGCATCTTCATTAATTCTGCTACTGTTTCTTTCACAATTTTGTCTTTATAAGGCTTTAAAAACTCATCGGGAATTATTGGTTTGTTGCTCTTTCCCCTTAGTGAACATATCCCTGGATACTTTTTTTATGGCCAAAGTTATTTGGTTTATTCATTACTTCATAGTATGCAAAATCTCCATCAATTTCACTTTGCATTTGAACCTCCTCCATCTTGTCCTATAATGGAAATATAACAAATAAATAACTAGCTAATTTCACACAAATAATAATATTCGAAAAAGAAAAATGGAGACAACGGGACTTACAATGTTACTTTGGGTGGGCTCATAAGAAGTTTTGTATTGTTTGTCTGCTTTCCTTTTACGACTTTCTTTGTACACATGTTCTAAGGACGGTGGCTTCTTTTCAACATCTAGTTGTTGCTAAAATAAAAAAAATACATCCAAATAAGAATTCAATTAAGATTGTTAAATGATAATAGTGAGAACAATTAAAAAAAAAGGAATAACGGTATAAAAATATATCAATTTATGATGTTTCCTCGCGAAAGTCATCGGACCCATAGTGTGCCTATCTATTTGATCTTTACTTATTTCACTTTTCTTTTTGCTGTCTTCCTACATGCAGGCATAGCACACATTTCATAGCTTAACCTCTTTTATTTTGAGAGGATAATAAGCAATTGTAATATATATAACGGATACAAACAATAAATTTTACCTGAATTTGTTCCAAATTCCAAAATTCTAGCAACTCTTTGAAATGCGCTTCTGGAATTGTATTAAGTGGATCGGCCAACCTATCACCATGATTTTCGTATGGAGTAAAGTGTCTTGCCTTTACACTACATTTATATTTACGCTAAATCCTTCCCACGGATGACAATACACTACCTTTACCTTCTTCAGGGATAATGAATTTCTTCTGCATTAAGCAAAACATTAAACATTAAAATAAGGGAGCACCAAAAGAAGCGCATCTTAACCAAGAACACTACATTATTCTTTTTATCATAATCTATTTCGAATTGTACTTGTATCAAAATGTATCAGAATTGTACTTGTATTAGAATGTATCAGAATTTATCACGCTACATTATTTTTTATATCAGAAATTTTTTGCTATGTAGGGTGCTGGATGTGTGAAAAAAAAATTACAAGGGGGATCTAGTTAAGATAGCTACTTGGCAGAGGCCTACTTGTTTGCTATTGTGAAGGTCAGGTCTTTTGCAAGTAGGTTAAATATGTGGCTGCTAGATAAAGTCAAGTGTATGTTGTATCTTCTCACAATAAAAAACATTGAACTCTATGAAAATTACAGTAGCTATGTAACTCATACTCTGTATAAAAGACACAAAATACTGGCTTTTGAATACATAATAAAAGGTACATACCTTCATATAACTCCAGATTTCTTTCTTGTATTTAACATGATGCCAATTAATCTTGTTCAACGGCGCTAGAGAAGCATTACGAGCTATTGTCCCTAAGAATCTTGTAAATGTATCTACAGTCTTATCGTCAGGAACAATAGGCTTTCCCATTTCATTAAGAACAATAAGCTTACACTCTTCTAATGTCCATTCATGAACATCCTTACACATAGTTGGTCCTCTGGTACGCTTCTTTTTTGGAAGTGCTACATCAACATTAACTGAACAAAGTCATTAAAATCATGTATTTCTCTTAACATATCTATCTTAAAATATTTAGAACGGAATAATAGTGATCATTACCTATTTGTTCACTTTCGTGATCTTGATTCATAATGGCTCAACTTGCATTCCTAGCTCCTCGGGGGTAAGAGTACTCAAATCTTCACTATACTCATCTTCTTCATCTGCATATTGTTCCAAATTGCATTCATTTGAACCCATATGATTCTCGTAATCTTCATGTAAGTCAGGTTCAATTCTTTATGGTTCTGAAAAATTGTGTGCTTGCGAACCCCCTAAAAGCACCTGTGAACTAGCCCTGTTTACAGGTTGTAGTTGTCGTTGTAATAAATCAGTTTGTTTTGCTCTTTTCTCTTTTTCTATCAATTGTGTTTTCATTTTCCTGAAAGCACTGAGTGAACCAAGAGAAACCATTGCCTTACTCTGCGCTATCTTAGCTTGGACACCATTCCCAATCTCAACCTCTTTCTATTGCTGACTATAGGATGATATATTTTTCGGTGCAGTAGACTTGCCTAATTGGATTTTTCTTTGCGTTGAATCTCTCCCTTATAACCCTTACCCTACTTATTGTTTTTCGGTGTTTTGATGACGCATCTTAACAAGATTAGCCATTGGTACTGAAGAGACACTTGTCGTGTCTTTAATGTTTGTGGGAATCTTCCCTCTCAATGCCACAACCTGCAATAATGTATTCGTGAAAAACATTAAAATTATTACATGAGTTTTTATCAATTCTGATTCACATAATTAAGTTGTCAGAAAAGAAAAAAAAAACACCTTTTTCAAACGAGACCTCAAGTTTACACTGTTTTTTCCTTATCCGATTTTCATTCTCTTCACTTGAATGGTTCAATTCACCCTCTTCATCAGGTGTGTACTCGTCAGTATCTTTAGTCACCTTCTTGCTTTTTTTCGTTTGTTTTGATCCCTTCATAGATTGTTTTAATTGATAAGCCATGGACGTAACCCCCAAATCCTTCATTCTGCTTTTATTTTGTTCTATCCTTACTTGTCTACCTTTCTCATAATCTGTCATCGCTTCCTACAGGAATAATCATACCAAAAACATCAGATTAGTCCTGCAGTGATTAGTCCTTGAAACACAAAGAAGAGGGAATGGAAGAGTGTACTTGCAGTGATGAGTCATGGAAATATGTATGTATTGCTAGCATTCAGTTTGGTACAAATAGCATTCAAAACTCTGCCTTTTATGACAATAATAATACATATATGGATTCAGCCTTTTATGACACTAAGCCACTATGACATCCCTCAAGAACTCAGCATTAGCTCTGAATTTGACGCGCACACACACACACACATTTAAGCTCTGATTTCATATCTGATTTTCAATTCTGAACTTCAGATCTGAAATTCAGGTCTAAATTTCAGGTCTGATTTTAGTTGTGAAATTCAGGTCTGATTTCAGTTCTAAAATTTAGGTCTGATTTCAGTTGTGAAATTCAGGTCTGATTTTAGTTCTGATTTTGTCAAAAGTGAGAGTAGTGAGGGAACAGGTTGCTTCTAGGGGTGAGCAATGCATAAAACTTTGTCAAAATTCCCAAAATCGGAAAATTAGAACCAATGGGTACATGTTCTGGTTTAGGGAACCTTGCCATTATCTTGACTTGATAACATAGTGCTGCTATAGAGTTACTTTGAGATAATGATTGATTAGGGGATTTTGCTCCCACCAATCAGAATGCGCCACGTGGGCCAATCAGGTCCTGCCAAGTGTCCCCCAGTTGGACATCTCAGGGCTTGCCACGTGGCACACGCTTATTCGTCCACCCTGGACTCATTATGTCATGACACGTGGCATACTCCATGCCTAATGGAGAAGCCGGTCACCTAGGCCCAACTTCCGAGGGAAGCCCAATCAGCCCAAGGTTAACCTAAACTTAGATTGGCACGTTTCCCGAGGTTATAAATACCTCCCTTAATCCTCATTAAGGGAGAGGACGCGAACAACGCAGATTACAAACATTAAACACTCTCACCTAGAGAGACCCAATCACTTTAATTTCCGCATTAATTACTCAATCAAGTACTAACTTGACCGTCGGAGGCGGATCTCCAACCATCCGAAGCATCCGTTTGTTTTGCAGGTACAGGCGTCCGGTTCCAGTCTCTGAATTGTAACACTCCCGCAGGACATCAGAAAACCCCGAAACATTTTGGCGCCGTCTGTGGGGAGAGTACTTCTGAGATGGCACCCACGTTTGTACCGGCTCCTGAAGAGAGATGTCCCCTGGACGATCCTCTAGTTCAGTATGACCGCGATACTGAGAATGAATTTGAAGTTGAAGCTCACACAGCTTCAGACTGGACCCTAAGGGCCCGACGTACCCGTCATACCGAAAGGAGGGAACGGGAACATCTTCAAACTGGAAGCGAGCCAGCAGGCGCACCGCCTGTTCGGCAGCAGCCGACTGATGGGTCTGCTCCCATCACAAGGGACGAACTCATGACCTTCATGAGGGACTTCAAGGGAGAAATTCAAGAGTTGATCAACAAGAAGCCGCCTGCTCTGGACAAGGAGTAGTCGGCTAAGAAACCCTCCACTTCACGGAAGAGGAAGCCAGTTCAAGGGCGAGAGGCGACCCCTCATCCTAAATCTAGGAAGTGGGAGCCACCTGCCCTTGATTTCACAAAATACCGTTTTCCTACTCCAGGAAATAGGAAACCTGTTCGTCATATTCAGGCGGACGGGTCGAGGAAAACATACACAGACGCTCGGCTACTGCTAGAGCAGAAGAAGAGTGACCGATTGTTAGAGTCGGCCTCTACTTCATACTTCCAAGACAGTGCGAAATACCTCGATGAGGCATACTCAGTCGTATCATGAGAGTCAGTCAGGCGGCACCTCCCGTCAGTCCGGCTTTCATAGCGACCAGGCGGTACCAAACTTACCGTTTGTACCGCAACAACAATATTTTTTTACAGCCACCTCCGTTTGGTGGACATGCAGCAAAAAATGTCCAACCTATGGACTGGCAGCTACGGTTGCTTAGACTTGGTGAACAGCCGTCGGCCTTCTCCAAGGAAATTACTGAAGCCGCTCAGCTGGCCAAAGTGAAAAATGTATTAGTAGGCGCCTATGACGGCACTACTAACCCAGAAGACCATCTGATGGCATTCACCAACCTGATGTACCTTCAAGGGTTGGATGATCCCACTTTGTGCAAGTGTTTCCCAGCGACTCTCAAAGGAATCGCACAACAATGGTTCGGTAACCTGCCGACTGGTTGTGTAAATAACTTCAAGACGCTTGCTTACTTATTCACCTCCAACTTCGCCATGAACATCCCTGCGAAGAAGACGACCCTTGATTTAGGAACAATTCAGCAGGGCGAGAAGGAGGGGCTTCGTTCTTACATCAGGCAGTTTAACCTTATGAGAATACAGATTCAAGGGTTACCGGATAAAGTAGCCTATACTGACTTTTTCAGAGGTCTCAAAGACGGGTCGACCTTCAAATTTGATTTGGTCCGAAAGAGGGTGGCGACTCTTCATGAGGCCTTGATTGAAGCGGAAGCCTATATACAGGCGACTGATCTTTGTAGTACGGTAAAACTGTCAGACGGGAGAAGGTCCGACAAAAGAGAAGGACGACAGAAATAGTCGTCAAACAAAGACGAGAAGAGAAAAGAGGTCTGGGCGGCTGATTCCTCTAAACAGCCGGCCCAGAAGAAGAAAAAAGAATTCAAACCATACTCCCCAAAGTATGCGTTTAACAAGGATATCCAATTTATCCTAAAGGAAATCAAGGGACGGATCTCAATTGAGAAGCCGGTCCCCATGAAGGGTTCTGCAAACAACCGGAACCAAGAAAAATTCTGTGATTATCATGAAGATGTTGGTCATCACACCAATGAATGCATCAGTCTCATGCGGTATCCGGACCGCCTGGCTGAGCAAGGTGATCTTGACACTTATGTCAAGAAATCTACGGGGAACACTTCCTCGAAAAAGCAGTCGGCCAAAAAGAATCAACAGGCCGACAGCTCCGATACAGATGATGTAGTCGTCTACACCATTGCAGGCGGCTTCTCAGGAGGCGGCCCTACTATTAGGGGCAACAAAGACAATATCAGACGGTTAGATGTAAATTCCGTTCACCAAGAACGACCCTCCAAATATTCATTTCCTGAGATTGTCATCACTGAAGAAGATCTAGGAGGGGTAAGAGGGCCGCATGACGACCCTATCGTTATTGAATGTAAAGTGGCCAACCAGAGAGTTGGTCGAATCCTCATAGATACCGGAAGCTCCTCAGATCTCATCAGTAGAAAATGTCTGTCGAAACTAAAATATCAGACTGATTGCATACATCCGGCATCCCACCCTTTAGTAGGGTTTGGAGGAGGAGTCGTCCACCCAGTGGGACGAGTGGATTTACCCATCCGCCTGGGCGAAAAAGGGGAAGGACGACACATGGTAGTCCGGTTCCTGGTGGTAGAAGAACTCTCGGCCTACAACATGATTCTGGGACGACCAACCCTGAATAATTCCAAGGCTGTTATAATCCCATCTCTTATGTTGCTCAAGTTTGAGAGGGATAATGGAACAGTCGGGTCCCTAAGGGGAGATCAGAGGATGGCCCGAGAGTGCTATCTCTCGGATGTCAAGCCCACTGTTATGGCCACTGAATCGAGAGGTGGAATAATAGACCTTGACAATGTCAAGGAGAGTGCGCCTGTTCAAGAAGCAGGCGGCAAGAAGAGAAAGGCATCCCAGACAGGGGCCGCAAGAAAAGACAGAAAATAGCAATCATTGGCAGAGGAGCGGTCGGATGAATTCCGCCCTCAGCCAGCTGGTGAGCATACGGACCTGATCTTAGATGACTCGCGTCCTGACAGAACAATCAAGGTTGGGACGACTGCTCTAAGGGACCTGGGTGACGACTTGCACAAACTATTGAAAGAATACAAGGACATCTTTGCATTCGAAGTCCATGAAATTCCAGGCATTAGTCCTAATCTGGCGGTACATAAACTGGCCGTGGATTCGAAAAAGAAGCCGGTACGGCAGAAGAAGCGGAACCATGGCGAAGAAAGAAGTCAGGCGGCAGCCGCCGAAGTTAAAAAATTACTTGATGCAGGGTTCATTCGGCAATGTTACTTCCCAGACTGGGTTGCAAATGTTGTGCTTGTTAAAAAGCCGAATGGCACCTGCGAATGTGTGTAGACTACACAGACTTAAACAAGGCGTGCCCCAAAGACAGTTACCCTCTGCCTAAAATTGATAACCTGGTCGACTCAACAGCCGTCCATGCTTTGATGAGCTTTATGGACGCCTACTCTGGTTTCCATCAAATTCCTTTATGGAAGAAAGATCAGGAGAAGACGACCTTCGTCACTGATCAGGGGTTATACTGTTACACGGTCATGCCGTTTGGTCTTAAGAATGCCCTGGCCACTTTCCAGCGAATGATAAACACTGTGTTCTTTGATCAGATTGGGAGAAATGTCGAGGCATATATTGATGATATGATTGTCAAGTCTAAACTTCAAAAAGATCATCAGTCGGACCTCCGAGAAACTTTCGCCACACTCAGGCGGCACCATGTCATGCTCAATCCCAGGAAATGTGTATTTGGAGTTGAGTCTGGGAAATTTCTCGGATTCCTTATCAATCAGAGAGGAATAAAGGCGAACCCTGAGAAGGTGCAGGCGGTCATCGACATGCAGTCGCCTCGTACCATCCGAGAGGTTCAGAAGTTAACAGGTTGTCTGGCGGCCTTGGGAAGATTTCTAAGCCGATCAGGCGACAAATGCCTATACTTTTTCCAGGCAATTAAGAAAAAGGCAAGGTTTGAATGGGGGCCGGATGCTGAGGCGGCCTTCTAGAAATTGAAAGTTCACTTGCATTCCTTGCCGAGGCTGGTCAGCCCTTTGCCCAAAGAAGTACTCAACATGTACTTGGCCGTCTCTGATCATGCGTTAAGCGCTGTTCTCCCTGCTGAAAGAGACGGCTGTCAGCTCCCGGTCTACTTTGTCAGTCACGTACTGAAAAATGCCGAGTTGAGGTATCCCTTAGTGGAGAAATTTGGTCTTGCACTCTTCATGGCTGTTAAAAAATTGAAGCCCTACTTTTTGGCACATGCAGTCGTCGTGTATACAGACCAACCTATCAAGCGGCCACTGACCATCATGGAGTCGTCAGGCCGAATGATCAAATGGGCCATAGAAATACAGAGCCTCGAAGTTACCTTCGAGCCTAGAAAATCAGTGAAGGGGCAAGCCTTTGCTGACTTTATTGTTGAGATGACTCGTCCTCCTAACTCTCAAGTTCCAGACCAAGTCTGGAAGGTATATGTGGATGGAAGCTCTACTTCAAATGGTTGTGGAGCAGACGTCATATGTCAGCCGCCAGAGGGCGACAGGTACGAGTATGCTCTACGCTTTAGTTTTCAGGCCTCAAACAATGAGGCAGAATATGAAGCTTTACTAGCCGGAATCCGCATGTGCAAGGCGGCAGGGGCAAGAAAAATAGACGCCTGTTCCGATTCACAATTGATAGTGAGTCAGTACAATGGCGAATACGAAGCAACCCATCCGGCCATGATCAATTATTTACAGGCGGTCCGACAAGCAGTCGGCTCCCTTGAGGATTTCCATCTGACCCAAGTGCCGAGATCAGAAAACAACCAGGCGGATGCACTTTCAAAATTAGCATCATCCGCCTCCTGTGATACTCCTCGAACTGTTTTTTGGGAAGTAATGGAGAAGAGAAGCATCAAGGAAGACCCTATTGGAATCCTAGACAGAAGCTCAACCTGGATGGATCCAATCAGGGCATATCTGACAAACGGTACCCTGCCGGATGATCATCAACAGGCGGCAGCACTGAAAAAACGAGCAACCAGTTTTGAAATAATAAAGGGAGAACTTCACAAAAGGAAGTACCTTCAACCCTTCTTAAAGTGTGTTACTCCAGAAAAGGGACGAGAGATACTAGACGATCTTCACTCTGGTTACTGTGCTTCCCATATAGGCGGTAGGACGCTTGCTCAACGGGCAAGGCGGCAGGGCTACTTTTGGCCTACTTTAGAAGCAGATGCAATGGAGATGGTGAAAAAATATGACAAGTGTCAAAGGTTTGGCAAGCTAATTCACCGTCCGGCTACTGACCTCACTACCATTCATAGCCCACTACCGTTTGCTAAGTGGGGCATGGATATTCTGGGTCCATATACGCCTGCTACAGGCGGAAGGAGGTACATACTTGTTGCCGTCGACTACTTCACTAAATGGGTAGAGGCGGAGGCTGTAAAGGGAATCAAGACGAAGGATGTAATTTCATTCATTTTGAAAAATGTCATCACTCGGTTTGGGGTTCCCATGTCTATGGTTTTTTATAATGGTCCCCAATTTGAGACGCCTGTTCTCAAAAGCTGGTTGGGTGACCAAGGAATTGCACACTACTTTGCATCTGTCGGCCGTCCACAAGCAAACGGCCAGGTAGAAGCCTTTAATAAAATCATCTCAGACGGCCTCAAGAAAAAGATTGAACGAGCAGGCGGCCTATGGGCGGATGAATTACCACATGTTCTCTGGGCCATCAGGACGACTGAAAAAGGGGCGACTGGAGAAACTCCATTCCTCCTAACTTATGGTGCGGAAGCTGTTCTTCCAATAGAACACTACGAGCCGACTCTTCGAGTAATGCTATATGACGAAGAGGCAAACTGGGAAGCCATGCGCTTGGCATTAGACTCACTTCCTGAAAGGAGGGGCAATGCTGTCTTGCGCCATGAAATTTACCGCCTGAGAATGACTAGAACATACAACAAAAAAGTACACAGGCGTCCACTCAAAGTGGGGGACTTTGTACTTAGAAAAATGGAAGCAGTTGGAAGGGCTAATGAGTCTGGCAAACTAACTCCCAACTGGGAAGGACCCTACTGAATCGGTGAAGAGGTCAGGGACGGTACCTACCGTCTGGAAACACCAGACGGCCAACCGTTGCCTCGAACTTGGAATGAAGATAATCTTAAGAAATATTTCTTTTGAATGATATAAATAGTCAAGGGCTACTTAATAAAAGTTTGCATACTTAATATTCAATTTTGTACTAAGAGGGGCACGCCTACTAACAAACAGTCAGCTACTCTCCAGACTCAGTTTTCATTTTTACTTAAGAGGGGCATGCCTACTGACAAACAGTCGGCTACTCTCCATGTTTAATTTTTATTCTTACTTAAGAGGGGCAGGCCACCTATACATTTACAGTCGCCTACTCTCCATTGAGTATTTCACTTTATCATCAGAGGGGCATGTCGTCTGTACCTTTACAGTCGGCTACTCTCCATTGAGTATTTTGCTCTATCTTCAGAGGGGCATGCCGTCTGTACCTTTACAGTCGGCTACTCTCCATTGAGTATTTTACTCTATCTTCAGAGGGGCATGCCGCCTGTACCTTTACAGTCGGCTACTCTCCATTGAATATTTTACTCTATCACCATAGGGGCATGCCGTCTGGATATATAGTCGGCTACTCTCCATAGAAGAGGGCCGACTGGTTCCAAAGCACACAACCACCCTTATACTTAGCTAAAAATGATTAGGGCCTGGCTGACCCTATGCCTAAACAGGCGGCTACCCTCCTCTTACTTAGCACCTACGTTCACCAAGAACTAACCAAGGCCACAAGCCGAATGATCAGTCCAGGCGCCAAGCCAACTGATCCAATCTTTAAACTAATACGACCTGTCCCAACATCATAGCAGGCGTCCGGCGTCATCCCTCCGGATGAAATTCGTCGCAGAGAGCAGCTCCCTTCTGGGTGGAACATTGCTCTATAAACTAATTACACGGCACCTATACGACTGTCCCCAAGGGCAACCACGTAGCCGTTTTTGAGACAAGGATAACTCTATCACTAACCAAACCAGTGGTAGCAGTTGACATCTGAGTCAGATGACCGCCTGTATTACTTGGGATAAATGCAGGGGGTACCTCTTGAGTTAATAGCCAACAAACATTGGCGAATCAAAAGGTTCAGCCGGCCTCCGCCGCCTGGTACCTTTACTACTCAAGCAGGAGTGACGGCGACTGAGTAACACCAAAGTTAACTCATAGTCACTCTCTCAAACTTAGTATGGAGCCTAAAAGGTATGAGTCGTCCGCCTGTTTTTAGCAAACAGGGGCTCTCAACCACTACTCTTGTCAGGTTAACAACCTATGAGTTAAAAGCCAACAAACATTGGCGAATAAAGGGGAACAACCGGTACCCACCGCTTGATACCTCTACTACTCAGTTTCTTGGCTACTAGGTAACAATCATGTTTACTTGGTCACTCCTTAAAAATTTAGTATGAAACTAAAAAGGTGTTCATACAGCACCTGTTCACACTAGATTAAATATGGCGGGGAACAGTCGGCCTAGACGGCCTAAAGTCTCTAGCCTAAAAGCATGACAAGTAGGAAACCACTTTCCTACTTGGTTAATTTTACAAATGACAGGACCACCTGCCTAAAGGGGATCCAGTCTTTAAAATGGTTCGAATACCGATTGGATAAATGGCCGACTGATTGTCTAGCCTGGAAACAGACAACTAGTCATCCAGGGGCATAGGCGGCGTGACTAACTATCCGTACCTGTCTACAACTATCGGCCATGTAAAACAGTCGGTATAATGTACAATTGGATATCAGAATATTCAATACTTAAACAAATTTGAAGCAAAACAAAAATATTCATTAAAAAGAAGCCGGTCATTAAAGACCGGCAAAATATTCAGAGCCCCGGCCCCCTGGCCGGGTAAATACAAACAAACGGCACGGAGACCAGGGAAAGAAGACATAAAGCTTATGAAGGGGGCAGATCTTCAATATTAGCAGATGCCGCCTGGTCAGCACTCTTTTTGCTGGACTCGGCTTCAGCTGCATCCTTCTTTGATGTATTACCCCCAAGCGGCACAAGCGACACCACCGGCTGCTCCTCCTCCTCCAGTGCCTCTTCCTCAGCAACCGCCAGGATCTCTTGATTATATCTACCAGAACACTGGCGGTACGTTTTTTCCCAGGAGGCAAAGTCGGCATTGGGGAAGAGGCGGCCCCAAGTCATGCGCTGGATTTGAGTAGAGTCTTCCATCATCTCCCGGACCAGCTCTTTCTTTTCTTGCTCGGCCTTTTCCGAGAGCTCCTGAGTAAGACTCTTCTCCTGGGTCACCAGGCGTACCTTTACGCTCGCCAAGGATTTCTCCAAGGTTTCGTATGAGGACATCTTTTGGCGAAGAGGTCTCAGCTCGGCCTTGAGGTTGTTGATGGTCGCCTCCAGCTCGCTATTCCTCTTCTGGGCCGCCTCTAACTGAGCCCGGATAGCGGCGGTAGCCTGTGCCTGATAATAAAGAATATCAATGGTCAGAACTTCATTTTGGGCAATTTGAAACATTGCCTTATCACAGTCAGAGGCGGCCATAGCTTTTGCAGCCTTTACCTCTTTGTTCTTCCGGTCAAGCGGCTTGCGAAGGCCGTTCACTCGGAGCAGGGCCTAAGTAAAAAGGGGAACAAGCGTCAGTTTCCAAACAAAAAAGAAAACAGGCGTCCTGGAATTCAAATTCTCAAAAATATGCTAAGTATACCTCAGCAAGGACCCCTGCAATCCCGTCTAGGTCAAGGGTGTCGATACCCCTGACCGCCTCCCTTTCAGCTGGAGGAACGACTTTGATCATAGACTTGGCCACTTCGACCAAGTCAGGCTCCTGAGGGCCGGCTGCATCAAGCATAAACAAACGGATTAGACCTAGTAAAGGAGGGAGCAAGTCTAAAATTTACAAGGACAATTTCATACTTCTAGGTGGCCTAGCTGGAGTTTTAGAAGAAGTGGTCGGCTGTTTCTCAGCCGCCACATGTTTCCTGGCAGAACCAGGAGAGCTCGCAACAGTCATCCTCCGGGCCTTGGGGTCCGGCTGTTGGGAAGAAGAAGCTCTTGGAGCGCCCGTCTAAAAAAGAAGAAAAGAGTCAGTATATGCATAAACACAACTCCAAAAAGAGGGTGAAAGGTTCGAAGCCCACCATGGGTGCCCCCTTGTTGGGGGAGTCGGTTGAAGACTGTTGCATGATGGAGGCCCGCAACATGGCCGCCGCAGTCTTGGAGGCGGTAATTTTGCTCATGGCGTCCGCTGCAAAAACAAATAGCAAAGTTAATAAAAGTCATAACAAGAAATGCATGGAACAACAGAGTATTCGACAGGCCGGCTACCTCTTGAGCACCGACTGCTGAGGCCACAGGCGGCCAAAAAGTACTCGTCGTAGAGCCATTTGAAGCTCGGGACGCAGTGCAGGGGTACTTGTTCTCGTACCCCTGAAGTAGAGTTCACCTTCGACTCTACTTTGAAGAGTCCTTTATCTAGGATCTCTTTCTTAGCCTTGGGGGGAACAGGCGGCATGCTGCGGCCGCCTGCAAGAAGGGGCGGATTCCTGTTCCACCTATTGAAGCGCTTGTTCAGCTCTGTGACTGAACTCTCAATGATAAGGAAGGTGCTCCGCCAGTCCTTCCATTTGTTTGCTTTACCTCTCGTCATGAGGTAGCCCCTATGGCTCGTCAATTGATACCAGCCGGTACCGCCTGCCTTAGGGGTCCGGCTGAGGTAGTTCATGTGGGCAAAAGCCTCGAAGTTCGGCTCCACCCCGTGCAGTTTGCACCCGGCCACATAGCCGAGTACGTTAACCCAGGAGTTCGGGGCTAACTGCCATAACCCCAACTCATACCCATCCAAGATCCGCTGAACAGCCGGATGTAGTGGGAAGCGCAGCCCAGCCTTGATGGCCGCCTCGTAGCAGCCAAAGCAGGCGCCATCATAACTGGTACCAGCCGGCCAGACGACTGTGTCTTCTGGATCCGACACGAACACTAAAAAGTCGGGGCCCATTGTGTGGTTTGCGATAAAACTCTCCACTTTCTCTTGCATGGCCGTGATCCGGCCCCGAGGTACCATGCAGTAGTAGGGGGTATTTTGCTCTCGGTGAGAGGCGGATGGCTCCGCCCAATCGTCCCCCTTCTCAACTGCATGAGAAAGCCTCGCCTCTTGTAGGCGACTGTTTTTCTCTTCTGTGTCCAGAGAAGCATGGCTAGAAGAGCTAGACTCGAAATCGTCCTCTGACGAGTCCGAAGAGGACGACTTCTCCCCTCTCCCGGAGGGGCCCGCCTCCTCTCCTTTAAAAGGAGCAGGAGAGAATGTAGAATTGTCAACTGTAAAATGGGAAGGGGTCACTTTGACTCCTCCCTCAGAACTGCCGGCTTTCAAGCCGCTTTGTTTCACTTCCACATCTGGCGCTTGGTCAGATGTTTCACTAATCGGCACCCTGTGGGAGGAGCCGTCTAAGTTTGAGATCCTGGCAGTCTTTTTTGTTCTGGCCATCATGCTCTGCATAGACACAGATACAGTCGGACTTTGTATAAAGGGCAAAGATGGGTCCAGAAAAGGGCAGGCGGCACTCCTAGTCCTAGATTCAGCCGTCCCCGATGACCGGCTGATCACTAACCTAGGTCGTGTCGTGTGCTTCCGTGGTGCCATTTCAAAAAAGAATAAAGTAAAGAGAAAATTAAGAGTAAGAGAACCGACGGTTACCTGAACGAGTGACGATTGATGAAGTTCTGAAAATCCTTTGCAGTCGGCTTGTCAGAGCAGGCGGTAGGCAGAAAGGGTCCAATATGTCAGAGCAAGTTCAGGGGTCCGAATGTTCTCTCACAAAGTTTTCAAGTGTGAAAATGACCGAAGTCAACACTCCTTTATATAGGCGAAGTGAGAAGGCAAAGGGTCACTTCCAGAATTCAAAATTTTGGCGGGAGAATCTCTCGGCCTCTCGCCGAGTGACACCTGTAGAAGGTCGTCGCCTGTTACAGGGCGATACCTGTCACAGGTAACACGTGACCAGTCACGTGCCACCTGTGAGGGGCAAATGATTAGAGGATTTTGCTCCCACCAATCGGAATGCGCCACGTGGGCCAATCAGGTCCTGCCAAGTGTCCCCCAGTTGGACATCTCAGGGCTTGCCACGTGGCACACGCTTATTCGTCCACCCTGGACTCATTATGTCATGACACGTGGCATACTCCATGCCTAATGGAGAAGCCGGTCACCTAGGCCCAACTTCCGAGGGAAGCCCAATCAGCCCAAGGTTAACCTAAACTTAGATTGGCACGTTTCCCGAGGTTATAAATACCTCCCTTAATCCTCATTAAGGGAGAGGACGCGAACAACGCAGATTACACACATTAAACACTCTCACCTAGAGAGACCCAATCACTTTAATTTCCGCATTAATTACTCCTTAATCAAGTACTAACTTGACCGTCGGAGGCGGATCTCCAACCATCCGGAGCATCCGTTTGTTTTGCAGGTACAGGCGTTCGGTTCCAGTCTCGGAATTGTAACTCTCCCGCAGGACATCAGAAAACCCCGAAACAATGATTATTTTTGCAAATGCAACATGAATTAACATTCACAACTAAACATGGTAAAAAATAGTGCAGCTTTGAGCTACATTCGAGCACTATCTGGTTTTGCAAACAGAAAAATAAAGGTGAATTTCACAATACTCAAAGGTCCCAAAGATTATTAACATTTGTTGTTGCAAGTTGGCTGCAACAAAGTTCAATTAAGACACCAAGGTCCATCATTGCAAGAATTGTAATCATACTCTAAGTCTAAACCTCAAGAGTCATGACAAATTGACAGTGCTAAATCAAGACATTTATCATCATTGATGCAAATTATAACTACTTGCACACATGCAATGAACCCACAGCCAGAAAAACAAAAGTAGCAGCAGCAGGACAACAGGGGAAAAAAAAGAAGCAAAAGCAGCAGCAGCAGGACACAACCACCAACAATCACTTTAACATATTTAAACCACAACGTTCGTTGCAATACACATATGACCTTTTTCGACTACTGCTCACAGTGCTAGATAACACACATTCACAAACATTTATCGTTCAATGCAAGATGTCAGCAAGAAAGTTTATTCTGTAAAAGGTGTAAATTAAATAGGATTCAAAAGAAGGACATACAAGCCAACCACCCTAAGATTCTAAGGCTCTAATTTATTTACCACACTGATTTCAATATAAGCAAAAAAAGAAAAAATAACAGAGAAGGGAACAAAGAAAGAGCACCTGATTGGAAGTTTGAGTACCTCAGCAAAGAATGAGGACCTCAGCACACCTAACTGCACATAAAACAAAGTCTAGATTAATTTACATATTCTGAGTAGAAAGGATATTTCAACAATTGGCTAAATGTAATTTGGGTCCTTGTGAAAATAAGAATGACCCTTTGAATATTCAACTGCCACTATAATATCAAACTTCAAATCAAATCAACTAGAAACATAGAGGTGCTCTGTTGCACAACACTTAATTTAACCACTGACTTAAAAAGAAACAAAATAACACAAGAAGTTAAGATAGAAAAATAAAACAGTACAATGATAGTTTGTCAAATCCACAAAATAGATTTAAATCTATGATAATAATAATTCTAATTAAATTCTCCAGACACGTCACTTTGATGGTTCCATCCAATCCTAATCTGTGTCATCTATATCGGAACTTTCTTCTCGATTATCATCCAAAATTTCATTGTTCACAGGAACCTCAACTCTGTCATAAGCAGCTTCTCTTCACCAATTGTGATGTTCAACATCACCTGTAGCAGAAATTACATCCTCCGCGGGTTCATGAACTTCACTCATAAACGTTTGTTCAGATTGCCCCTCGGCATAAAAAAAGTCTCTTGGCAAATTTCGGTTCACATAATACCAATCTTCTTCAAGGCCATCTTGAGTATAGAACACTTGATGCACTTGTGATGCCAAGACAAAAGGATCATCTTTAGAGCACAGTTTCTTGAAGTTAACACGAGTGAGTCCATAATCGTCTACTTCCATATGGAACCAATCACACTTGAATAACACAACACTGAAAGCACTCCAATAATATGTATTTATTATAGAACTTATAATCCCATAGTATGTGACATCACCAAGAACAGTATTGTGATCCTTGCTACTCGCGAAGCTTGGAGTCAAAGTTGTCACAGAGACTCCACTATTTTGCGTTTAACACTTTTCATCATGATCTCTTGTGTAGAACTTATATCCATTACAAAAATATCCGGTGTAGCTCCGTGCAACACTAAAAGGACCTTTGGATAGCCACTTGATATGATCCGGGACATTATCCACCTCAACCTTTCCTCTAAACCAAACCATGAATTCATTGCTATGCTCTTGTGCCTCTTTCCACCTTCTTTTTTGTTTATCTCTAGACTTCTTCTTTACAAACTCTTCATGTTCCCTTCATGGTATTAAACAACCATATAAGTAAGATAATAAAACAATATAAATTCAAACACAACGAAAAAAGATAATTGAAAAAATTACTCAATTGATGTAATTCTCAACTTGGTCATCTTCACAATTAAACAATACATAAAGATGTGCTAGAGTCATTGTGTTTGAATCAAGAGTGTATGACTTCCCTTTCTTTTTCCTCCCAAGAGGATAACCTGCCTTAGGGAACAAAGGTGATTCTTAATCAATTTCATTACTTTTCTCTTGACTTTTGTTAAACCACTTAGATCGCTTCTTTACACTTGCATTTAAATACCTAGAGCAGAATATCAAGCACTCTTCAGCCAAATAACCTTCAGCTATAGAAGCCTCAGGGTGACATCAATTTTTAACATATGATTTTAACTTTCCAAGGTACCTTTCTATAGGGTACATCCACCAATCACAAACTGGTCCACCACGCTTTATTTCATTAATTAAATAAATCGGTAAGTGGACCATTATGTCATAAAAATATGGTGGAAATATTCTTTCTAGTTCACAAAGAGTCTCAACAATTTGTGCTTGAAGGCGATCCAAATCTTTTGGATTGATGACTCTCTTGCACATTTCTCTAAAAAAGCCACTCAATCTCATAAGAGGTAAAGCAACATGCTTTGGTAAAGTTTTTCTAATAGTTGACGGAAGCAAGTGTTGCATTATTATATGAGCATCATGACTCTTGTACCCCGATATTTTCCCCTCCTTCACTTTCACACACCTTGCAATATTCGATGCACAACCTTGGGTCAGCTTTGCCTTCTTCAAAACACTACAAAATATGCTTTTCTCTTCCTTCGTCATTGAGAATGATGCTTTGGGCAGCAAAACATACCGCCCGTCACCTGCATCTATAGGGTGTAGCTGTTCCCTTATACCCATTTCTTGCAGATCTAATCAATCCTTATGAAGATCTTTTAACTTTCCAGGTATGTCTAACAAAGTTGCTAGCACATTATCACATACGTTTTTTTCAATGTGCATGACATACAAATGATGACGACACCCAAAATATTTCCAATAAGGCAAAGTGTGGAAGACAGAGGGCTTTCTCCATGGACAATCTACATATTTCTTCTTTGGTTATAACTTTCCAAACTTGTTTTCCAACAAACTTAAAATTTGATCCCCTGTTAAAGGATCTGGAGATGTCCTCTCTTTCTTTTCCTCGTTAAAAGACCCCATATCATACCGCCAAGGATGATTTTCATCTAACCACCGACGATGAGCCCAATAGCAAGATTTGTTGCTATTATTCAAGTGATGATGATCAGTCTCATAGTGACAATAGGGGCATGCAAACTTCCCTTTTGTGCTCCAACCATATAGCATAGCATATCTGGAAAGTCGCTGATCATTGATTGTAAGGCTGCACGCATCTTAAATGTTTGACGCTTCTACACATCATATGTGTCCAACCCATACTCCCACAAATCTTTAAGTTCATGAACCAATGGTTGAAGGTAGACATCAACGTCATTTCCAGGAGAGGTAGGCCCAGGAATAAGGAGAGATAACATTAAGAATTCTGGTTTCATACACAACCATGGTGATAAGTTGTAATTAATTATAACAATAGGCCATGTACTATGTTGTGTGCTCATAGTTCAAAATGGATTAAATCCGTCACTTGTAAGCCCCAAACGAACATTAAGTGTTTCATTAGCAAAATCTGGGTACTTTGGTCAAATTCTTTCCACGCCTCACCGTCAGTAGGATGCCTCAATAACTCATCTTTCTTTCTTTCTTCATCATGCCACCTCATTAGCTTTGCTGTTTTTGAACACATGTATAACCTTTGAAGCCGTGGTTTAAGAGGAAAATGCCAAAGAACTTTTTCAGGGACTTGATGCACTTTCTTAGATGGTTGATTGGTAATATCTTCTTGGTTTTCAGTCTGTGTTTCTTTCCACCTTAGAGCATGACAAACATGGCAAGACGTGGCAGCTTCGTGCTCCTTCCATTATAGCATACAATCATTACGAAATGCATCAATATTGTCATAATGAAGACCTAGATCTTTTATCAATTTCCTTGCCTCGTTAGAAGAGTTAGGCAAATTGGATGCATCTGATAACACTTCTCAAAAAAGCTCCAAAAAATCTAAAATTGCTATACTAGTTAACCCATGAGTACACTTCAAAAGGTAAAAACGAATAAGAAATGATAGCTTTGAAATTTTTTTGCACCCAGGATATAGCTCTTGTTTTCCATCTTCAACTAACTTATAAAATTTCTTAGACTCATCATTTGGCTCATCTCCAACCCCTTCACACCTTTCTGCCACATCTCTATGAACATCATATATCAGACGTTCAATATCATCATGCATGTCTTCAACATCCCTCTCGTTATTTGATGTTCATGACAAGCCCTTTTCATAACAATGCCAACCTTCAGTGCCAGGCTCGATCCTGTTTGCAATCAAATGATTGAAAATTGTCTCTCTATGATGCCAAAAGCGATGATAGCACACCTTACACAGGTAAGAAATTTGATCTCCAATTGGTTGTGTTGAAAACGCTTTATCTAAATAATCCTCTACACCTTTCTCATACTCATGACTAGATTGTAAGAAGTTGGTCCAACTACTCATTTTGTCTCCTTTACCAAAATATTAACATAAGTGAATTTAAAGAAAAGAAGACTGCTATACGTAAGAGAAGAAAATAACTTAATGTTTGGGGACTATTTTTGTGTCTTTAGGTTACTACCATCTTATCTTCATTACAAAATAACTACAAGTATCTTAGCATGCTAATTTTAACATATCAAACTAATAATTAGCTACTTTTTTCATCAAATTTACCTTAGCATGCTACTTTGCTTGGCTAATAAAAATATGAATAAATACTATTAACTTATTGTTAACATTCTGACATCACACCACAACCAAAATAGCTACAACCTATGCCCTCTCAAACTCATACCACGAACCTACAAATTAATAATATCCACAATAAAGTGGACCGCCCCGAATATATGAATGAACCTAAAAAAGACTCTGCCAAAGGTTGTAAGCCAAACCACAAAGCGAGAAGCTAAGAACACATGACTACCTATGTCAATTATCACCCCTATAAAAACACAAGCAACTAAATACGGATACGGCCTCTGGATAAATAGGTTCCAAAAGGCATAAAATTCTGTTAAATTAGCTGCTAGTATAATTACTATCAGATTTCAGGACCAATTACCCCAAGCTAATTTGACTAATTACATCTTCAGTTTTTATATTCATTCGATTGCACATCACACCAAACAAAGCAGATATACATGCATACATATAAAATGAAAACTACAATTTTGATCTTACAATCCAAACCTCTAAAATTGCAATATGCCTCAAAAAAACCCCAATAAGCAGAAATCCAAGCAAGGACTATAATTAATAACACTAACTGTAGACACCTAAAAATGTCTCCCCAAAACCAAACCCGATGATGAACAACCTTTCACCGCCATTATTAGTCGGGTTGAGTATTTAATCTTGGAGTGCTTAAATCCATATTTCCATTTCATAAACCAACCAAACTTCCAGCCCATTTCCCCAAACCATAACTTATTTTTCTCTTTTCGTGCCTTTAAACCAAAAATAATTCATTTCGTGTCTTTTAAAATCATTCATTTCGTGTCCTTTTTATAAAAACATTTAATATAGTTCATTTTGGTCCATAATCTGGGTCCAATGATTTAATAATTGTATGGGGATTTAAAAGAGCTTTCCAACGATATACTATAATCCCAAATCCGAGTTATAACGAATAAGTTATGACCAAAATATTAAACTGAGCCCAAACCGAACCTAAGCCCACCTTACCTACGACCCAATGATCATGTGGAGGGTCCAAATGATTTAATCATATTCCTAAACCAATTAGGATTAATTAGAAGCTTCTATAAGTTTCTAAAAGATCCTAATTATCCTTTTTGAAAAGATAAGATTAAAGAGTTTGAAATTGAATAAAACTCCTTTTTTTGAAAGTCCTAATTTTATTCGAATTGAAAGACATTCAAAGATAGACAGATATTATTTTCGTGCCTCATAGTTTTTATCCAAATTTTATATGCTTGTATATCCCTTGAAATTATCATTCCAATGATATATTATAATATCAATTCCGATCTATAACGGAAAAGATATAAATAAAATGTCAAACTCTATCCAAAACTGACACCGTCTCACTATTTCGGCCATATCTTTTATTCTATGAAATATTTTAATCTGATTCTAATTGGGTTAGAAAGTAGACTTCAAAATCTTTCCAAATATATCTTATTCCGATTTATGGATCAAAAGATATGATAAAAACAAAAACCGCAAAAACTATAGTCTATCGAGTTTTATTCCGATTTAATTCGGATCTTACCTTAATTCTTCGACCCTTCTTTTTTTTCTCTATAAATATAGGTCATATCACCCCTTTTCCAATCATCAAAAAGCTTGATCATCAAATCCTTATCTCTTTCTCTCTTTTACACCAAAAATCATTCTCTTCTCTCTCTCCCATATCCTAAGCCTTAAACCTATATTCCTAATTACACCATTCTTCCCTTAAGCACTCCAAAGAGTCTATACTAAACCCGAGGTTCCATCCTTAAACCAAGGCGTGAAAGGTATAAATAACTGAGGGTTTGGACAAAATCAAATCTATATTTATTTAATTTAATTTTCATTTGCTTTATATTTTTATTGAAGTTACTAACAGATTATTCATGATGTAGCAATTTAAAGGAACGCGCAGAATGTGAGTATTTAATTAATTTAATTACTCTTATTTTATTTTAATATTGCTAGTATCATGATTAGGTTAATTTTATATTTGATTTGAATAACATTATTATTGTTGAATTGCTTCCAATATTAATGTTTGTTCTTTATTTATCATTATGATCACTATAGTGCATTTTTAAAGGGAATATGTAATTGAAAATCAGGACTAATAAGATAATTTGGACAACCGGTTTAGGTTCCTTTTTAATCTTGTTGTTTAATCAAGTGATCATGATATTTTAGAATTATATGGTGCATTAATATTCAACCAATTTAGCATAATAATAGTTTGGAGCAAATTGAATATTTTGTTTGTATGTCTTTGAGATCGCATGAATCACTTTTCACTATAAGAATCGAGTAGAGGCCAATACGGGCGAATGTGACTCCATGACTCACTTTGTACCATCATCCCCGATCCTCCTTTTGTGGTTCCGAACCATATGGAGTTAGTAATCTCATGGATTATGAATGTGTGTAACCTTCACGGGTCAATCGTTGTTGCCTATCGTTGTCCCTTTATTCGTGGTTGCCTTAAATGATTCGTGAACGGTTTACAAGTTCCTTAAAAACTTGTTGGCGGCTCCCTACTTTCCTTGTCCCTAATCGTATATGTCAATTCCCACTTCCTATGAGTGCCAAGCATATTCACAACATGCTTTAACGTAGGCACACTTCGAACGACGCCTACACTACCATATATAATTATATCTTCAAAATTCAGCAAATCAGTTCATATTGACATCAGAATTCAATTTACTATCTCTATCCGAATTTGCATGTAATCTACATAAAAAAATTATGTTCAAAATTCAATTATAAAAAATATTAAACGATTAATTTTCACAAATTCTTGAAAATTAATGAATAAAAACCCAAGTAAATTAAGATTAAAAAAAAATCAGCACATACCTTGAATCGGAGGAACAATTTCGATAATACCCAATTTCACGCTCAAGGAGATTTTCAAAAGGCTCTAGGAGGAAGAAATTCACGCTCAGCGAACTGGTATAATAAAGTTAGGTCAAAGAATTTCTAGGAGGATGAAATCAGAACCAATGTTATGTTTTTTTTTAATTTTGGCGGTTTCAAAATTCATGATTCATTAAGCACGCAATTTTAAAATTAACTTTGCTCTTAATTTTTTCGTGTTTTTTAATTTTCCTTTAGCGGAAATGATAATAAACCTAGCTGCTAGCTACTAAATGAATTGTTAAAATTGTTAAAATTAGGAATTAATTTTTTTTAAAAAAAAATTGGGAATTAATTAACACATTTACTTTTTGAAACAATTAATACATTTACTTATTTTTATTGAAAGTTTAATTTATTTTTTCCTCATAAATATGTAACACCTCTTAATGTTACCACAAAAATGTTACCTATTTTAAAGTGGAACAATCAAGTGTTACATAATATCAAAGTGTTACAATCAAGTGTTACTTAATATCAAGGTGTTACCATGAAGTGTTACATAATGTCAAAGTGTTACAATAGTGTTACTTATAAATTAGTTGTGTACTAGCATTTGAAAGTGATACCATGTGGTGTTAACTTAGGTTAGTTTTGTACTAGTTTAGGTTCATGCATGAGTCGTTTTTCGTCATTCGAGTGGGGGGGTCCAATCTATTTCCATTCTTTTCCACCTTCTCTTCCATGTTGAATAGAGCTTGAGTCAAAATAAAAAATAAAAATAAAAAACTTATCCCTAATTTCCCTTTCCACAGTGCTTGGTCAAGGAGAGAAGGGCGATTAATTAAGGACAACACTTTTATTCAAGTTCAACTTTTTGATAAACCGATTCGTCAAAAAAGAAAAGATAAGAAGATAATGGCAAGTTAAGAAGAAGTTGATGAGCTTAAGAAGCAAATGGCTAGCGTAACTGAGGTGTTGAAGACTTTAACCCTTCAAATCAATGACCTTGTGAAACAACAACAAATGGAGCTCATGCAAGAAAGCTTGAGCAAAATATCCAATGACTATAGATTCCAGGGCATTATCTCGCAAGAGGTCTTAGTGGACAAAGAATTTCTTCCGTAGAATTTCAATGCCACTGACATCCCTAAGTTCAAGGCAACAGATAATCCTTACTTCCACTTAAGGATATTCGAGACTATAATGAACATTAAGGGGATTGATAGGAAAGTCTTTCATTCCTGGTTTTCTTTATCTCTTGAAACCGTTTGTCAACAATGGTTCTTTTCTCTTGATAAAGAGAAAACCTCTACTTGGGATGCTATTGTAAACGCTTTCATTGATAGATATAAATGTAATATTCAAGTCGAAACCGATTATATAGAACTTGATATGCTAAGACAAAAAGAGAATGAAGGCTTTACTTCTTTCTTTAATAAGTGGAGGGAAACTTCCGCTAAGATGATTGAGGTGCCCACCAAAAAAGAATCTGTAAGGATGTTCATCAAGAACCTTGAAGACAAGTATTGAAGAATTTGAAATATCAACACAACCTGAATACTTTCAAAACCGTCTATGACATAGGAATTGAAATAGAAGATGACCTTGCAAGGCAAAAGCTGCTAACAATAGCAACAACAGTGGCTGGAAAGGAAAGAAGAATGACAATCCTTCTTCTTCCGAAAACGCCCACTCTAGTAACAATGTTAGCACCTTTGATCTCACTGAAGTCTTAGGCTCTTAGCCATAAATAATCAAGGGTCTAAAAAGCAACTAAGGAAAGATTTCACTCCTATTGGGATGAGCTATGATACTGCCTTCAATCGACTCCATACTAAGGGACTCATTACTCCCATTGAACCTATTCAAGATCCCGCACCTGAGATGAGATTGCCTAGTTGGAACCCAGATGCACATTGCAAGTACCATTATGGTAGGGGACATACCATTGAGAGTTTTTGGAAGCTAAAAGAGGATATCCAACATTTGATCGATAATAAAAAGCTTCTCATACCTCCAGATAACAAGAAGAGCGAGTGATGATAAAGCAAACGACACAAGGCGAGCTTCAACAACAAGATTTCATGACATCTTTTTCTATTTCTTTTTCATTCTTCCTTTCCCCAATAAGTCTAGCATAGGCATCTTTTATTTTCCTTAGATTTACTTTGTAGGACTTTTCTTTATTTTCCTTTAATAAAATGAGCATTTCTTTCCTTGCATATGATCATTGCATTGCAAAAAAAAAAAAAAAAAAAAAAAAAAAAAAAAAAAAAAAAAAAATCATGCCGAAGTAAGAACAAGGTATACCCATGATTAGAGGCACCCCTTGTAGCCATGTTATACCTTTCACCATTCAAATATACAATCTTTTCTTGATAAACCACTTTGAGCCTCGTCTAATGATAGACATTTCTTTCTTCGACCCACATCTACACAACCTTGGGATGGGACAGTGTGCAACTTATGCAATTTTTAAAAGCTTGAGTGATTTCAAAAGATCAAAATAAATAAAAAGCAATAAAAAATAAATAAAAGTGTACAAAAGGGCAAGTGTTCCAATGTCTTTGACATGAACATGTGATAGGCGTGTCGCGTACCTAACAAAAATAAACCTAACTAGACCACTACTATGTAGACGGGCAAGCAAGGGTCGGATCCCAAGAGACTATGGTTCAACTAATTAAATAGACTCAAGCAATTACTAAGCAAGTAACCAATTCAAAGTAAGAATCAAAAACTAAAGAACTAATTAAAACGATTAAATCTAAACAATAAGACAATTCAATGCTAAAACATCCAAGATCGAGCATCACCACGAATACAATTAATGCAATAGTCGTTCTACCCCTAACACATTATTCAATTGATTAAAGAGGAAAAGTAATCCCTATATAGTACCAATGGTCTCTCCCGAGTTATCAATGACTTCTCTAATCACAATCAAGCCTACTTCCGTGGAATTATGTAAATTAAAGACCTTCAGCACATTACTTTTACTTCCTAATCATCCATTCAACTACTCCCGTGATGAACTTCAAACCCTTAATTGATTTATTCAAATCCGTCAAAACCCAACTCCCGTTGCAATTAAAACAATGGATTAATAACAATACCAATCATCCCTAATCTAGTATTGGCATGAGCACAATCAATTAAGCATATCAATTGCAATTATCATTAGAGAATTTAAAGAATCAAATCATGCATCAATCATATTCGGGTTCCGCTAGATCTTGGAATAGGGAAACTACTCGCACATATTAATGAAAACAATAACAAGAATTGAAGAAAACATAATTAATAATAAAAGGAATTAAAAATAATAATAAAATACCAAAACTTGAATTATGAGAGATAAATGAAGAAACTAGAGTGCATAATCTTGAATTACAATGAAAATAAAGTTTAGAGAGAAAACAAGGGTTCTAAGATGATAGATTATCAAATTATAATGCTAAAGAGTATTTATAATAAGGATAAAAGATAGGATAGAATAAGGAAAGAAATCGGATTAAAACCGACTAAATTCTTCCAGGCATGGGCGTGTCACACAGGACATGCCCATGTCAAAAGTCAGATTCAATTTTTCTTTAATCTCCAACGAGACATGGGCATGTCAAATTCTGACATGGGTGTGTCTCGCTGGGCCAACTTCACTCACTGAGGCATGAGTATGCTCGCATTCAACACGGCCATTCTTCCCTTAGCACGTAGCTGCTAGCTCAAAACACTCGACTCGACATGGGCGTGCCTCAAATGAACTTCGGTGTGCCTCAGATGAAACTTCAACTTCCAACTTTCTGCCTTCTGAAAACACACTAACATGCCCATGTCTCTGAGTGACATGGGCGTGTCTAGATGGAAATTACCCTTAAGTGAATTCAACTTCAAACTTTGGCTTTCTATGTGAATTGCAAGCTATGATCACGATCCGCAACTCCGTAAAACTTCCTAAAATCTTCGTTAAATCCTAAAATACATCAAAAACAACGAATCTACCCATAAAAGCATCGTATGATCACAACTAAACCAAATGAAGCCAAAAATGAGCTATGAACAATTAATCTAAACTCGAAAACTACCTAAATATACTCTAAAAACACGTATTATACACGACTTATCAACATGTCTGTGATATGAACACGTCTCAGATTACGTTTCTTATCGAGTGCTCGGTACCGTGCCTGAGAAACATGAATGCCAAGTGAGTGATACACCGCATAATCGAGATTTCCCACACTTATCATATAAAAAAAATGCAAAAGCAAAAAAAGAAAGAGAGAAAAAATATAAACAACAGAGAGTTCAGAGTGAGAAAACTCAAGCATAAAAAAAATTAAAAGCAAGGTTGCGCACCTTGGAGGCTTATCTAGGGTCTTGAGCCTTTTATCCCCTTCTTCTTTAACCTTTAGCCTAACCACACTACAACCCTTAAAAAGACCTTTTTGAGGTATACACACACTTGTACGAGGTTCTCCTAGAGCTATGTTCGGCCTGATTCCTAACGAATACATAGGCAACCTCACATTGGGGTGCAACCATAATAAAAATTAATTCATATTCACATTCACACACTCACACCATGATCATATCAAAGGATCTCCTATGCTCATCCTTATCCACTTAGAGCTAGACTTGGGGGCTTGATCCCTACATTGTTAGCTTTCGTAGCCTAAGAGTCACCATCTTTTGACTCTTCTCAAAATACTTTTCCACCGTTAGCCTTTGCAGCCTAACCTTAGTGTCACTTTCACACACTGCATAGATACATGACCAAATAGTCCTTCCCTTAGGAGCCCTTTGTCATGAAATCTTAACACAACGTTGAAGCATACTTTGTCATAACAAAATCACTCATCACTCATCATTGCATCACAAAGTATGAAGTGCTTAGCCTCTGTGCCTAAGTTACCCAAATACTTTCATCATTGAGTCAACAATTGAGATAGCCTAGGATGAATTAATCCTTTTACCTTGAGAGATAGTATCAAACAACATTTGACTAAGCTCATTTAACATGCACCATAAAAAACTTCTTCCTTTTTGTGTCTTTCTTTTTCGGGAGAAAGTCGGTACCCTCCATAAAAAATGAAGGAAATTTTTATCTTTTTTGCATTTTGAGTCGCACAATCACACTATAATGCACACACGAGTCATGAACATTGAGTCATGTCATGTCATATCATCTCGAATTGAGTCTAACACATGTGTCAAGCATTTTGAGTCGAGTCATGACAAGTCATATGTGTTAAAGACACATTAAGTCTTAAGCCTTAGGTCAACCCTAATATGACTAAAAATATGAGCAAAGTCCTATAGCCCAAAATAAAAATGCAAGTACATCCCAGCAAGAAATACTATTCCTGGATTTTTTCGTAAAAACCCGCGAATATGACCGCATGAGATTCTTCCAAGATGAGAGGAGTTTGAGCAAAATTACATGGATCAGTAAATTAGAGATGAAGAGCTTTAATTTACAAAATATTTAAGCGGATTTGGTTGAAAGAAAACGACCTAGTTCAAAGTTCGGAGCGAAACCGAGCAACGAACAGCAGCTGCAAGGGCAAAATAGGGAAGTCCCGACTCAAGCGCCAAATGATAAGGTTGTCGCTTGGCGACAACATCTGTTGCCTGGCGACAGAAGCAAAGTGCGGCGACACATTTTCCACCGGGCGCTGGTGCGGTAACACAATGCTTGGCCCCCATATTAGATTATGCGGACCCAGTGTAGCAATTTCCGGGTTCCTTGGTATGCCAGTTAGCCCCTATAAGCAATTTGACCTGATTAAGTAGTCGAATTAATTACAATCACAATAAGTGATCGATCTGACAAAAGATTGTCTCACTTAGCTTAAAGCGCTAAGCATTGGCTCATCGCAAGCACCGAAGTATTGGTTCACAAAGAATTCCTAGGATGAGAGATTTCCATAAATCAATTTAAAGCCTTTAAGAATCTTAAATATGGTTCTTGAGAAGGATTTTTCAAAGATGGAAGGGTCAATTTGAAGATTCAAGATGAAGAAGTCTTCAACAGGGGACTTTAAGATTAAAGGGTCTCTCACTTAGATTTGAGAAGATAGCACGAGATGAGCGGTCTTCGACAGCATTCGCTAAGATTGTGGAGGTTGTCACCAAGACTTGAGAAGATAGCACGAGATGGGCGGTCTTTGACAGCATTCGCTAAGATTGTGGAGGTTGTCATCAAGATTCAAGAAGATAGCACGATATGGGCGTTTCTCGGCGGCATTCGCTAAGATTGTGGAGGTTGTCACCAAGATTTGAGAAGAGCGGTTCGTGATGAGGCGGTCTTCGACGGCTTTTGCTATGATTAGGAATGTTGTCCCTGATTCAAGAAAAAAGCTCGAGATGTAGCAGTAATGATCGACGATGTTCCCTAGGATGTGGAAGATTGTAAGAAAAAATGAGGATCGTTATAAGCAGAATGGTCTTCGACGACATTCCCTAGCTTACGGAGGACGGTCACAAAAGGCAGAGGATGACTACAAAAAGAGTCTTCTTCGATGTTTTTTCCTATCTTGCAGAAGACTATCACAGCGAAAATTGGAGGCAGCTACAAGCACAGCGGTCTTCAGCAAATGCAACAAAAACCGGTTACTCCAGAGACGTGTGCTCGACGGTGCAAGATACGCGTTTCTTAAATCTTTTATCTATTTTAACTAACACTAGTTTGAAGGTATCGGCGTTACAAGAATGATTTAGGATCGCAGAACGTTCTGAAGCATTCTCCGTCCCTATCGCTACTTTGACTTTTGTTTTCAAAACCTAAGTTTCTCCGAACTCAGTCAAAGTGGGGGATTCTGTAGACACCCATTTGTGTCTCCCCAAAACCAAACCCAGTGATGAATATATTTCACGTTGAATGATTATCGAATGAAGTGAAAGTGTGAAAAGTCTAAGTTGCGGTTAGTTTTTATAAAAAAAATCTTTCTTTTTGTTTTCGAAAACCTGCTCTATTTTATGAAAATAGCAGTCTAGTTCAGTTTGTTCCATGAAAAGGGTCAAATAATGGTATAGTTGTATGGGTCTCAAAAAGAGCTTTCCAATGAGGAAGTTATGGCCAAAATACTAAACTGGACCAAGTTTGGTTCTTATATGCGGTCCAATGATCTAGAGGAGGGCTTGTTATTAATTACCATTTCTAAAGTTAGTAGGATTTATTATAGTCTTCTAGAATTGTCTAGAAGGTTCTCTTAAATCCTAAAGGGATTAGGATTGATAATTATGTTATATGAGTTTTACTTGGAATAAAAAAAGTGTTTTATATGAAAATACGATTTTACCCTTAACACGGATTTAATGACTTAATTTTATCAAGAAGTGGATTCCGCGTTGAAAACGTGTCAAATTCCATTGCATCACCAAACGACAAGTTCGTCGCCTGGCGCTACAGTGTAGCGCTTGGCGACAAGTTCGTCGCCTGGCGATGAGCTCTGTTGTTGGCGATAGGATGGTGTTTTATTCCTTTTCAAACTCTAATTCTTTTCTATCAATTCCGGACTATTTTCTTATAAATTGGGTCCTTGGACCTCCGTTTTCAATAACCAGAATTCTCTAATACTTCTCTCTCTCTAAGCTAAAGCTTATTCTCTCTCCCTCTTTCTAGCCTAACCTTTTACAAACACAATTCCTCATACATTAGCACTAGACATACCTAGCCAAGTTCGAAGTTGCCTTCTCCCTAGACGTGAAAGGTTGATAACTTCTTAGGGTTTGGTTCCAAATCTCTATTTCAATTATTTAATTTAATTCTTTTGATTTGATATTTTCCTTGAAGTTACTAACGCGTGTATTTTGTTATTAAAAAGAGGTACGAGGCATTGAAGTAAGTACTTAAATTGTTTTATTGATATTATGATATAGAAATTATGTTTAGATTGTTATTTTGATTTCTAATATCATGTTAGGATGTTTTGTTGCTTCCTAGTATCATGTTTAGGGTAATAATTAAGTTTCTTATATCAATAATGATTTCTATGATACTTCCTATTCTCTTTCCTAATATCATGTTAGTATCATGTTAAGGTTAAAGCTTTGATCTTTATATGTTTAGTGACATGTTAGGAATTTAGGATTTGTTATATATTAATCTTGTTAGTATCATGCCTAGGATCATGCTATTAATATTATGCTTTAACATGATTATTTTAATTATGATTGTTGTTTCAATTGTGATTATTATTAATATGATTATTATGATGATTATTATGTTGCTTGATATATTATTATTGTTATTGCTTGATCACGCCTTTTATGCATGTTTAAAGGGAATTTGTACTTGTAATCACGCCTAATAAGATAATTAATAATCTTGTTTAGGGTTAATATGATTATAATTCAAGTGATCTCCAATAATAGTTTTATTTGTGCATTAATATTCAACCAACATAGATTAAACAGGTTTAGGGTAAACCTAATGATTGCATGTTAGTCAGAAAGCGCACATGAATACGACAAGAATAAAGTAGAGGCCTATATTTAGGGCAAGTTTAATCTCTTTTAGGTTGGATTTGTACCTTTATCCCCGAACTTCCAGTCATGGTTCCAGACCTATTGGAGTTAACGATCTCCTGGATCATTAAGGGGTGTACTCTTCTCCCTGTGAACGGTTTACAAGTTCCTAAAACTAATTGGAGACTCTTTTGCTCTATCTTCCTTCCCTTTTTGGACGCCACCATGCTTAACTGTATGATCACAGTGGGGTTCAAGTTTGGGATAATGCTTGAAATATTCCCTACACTAGTCAAGAACTATATTCACAAGCAGTTGGACAAAATTGACGCATGCTAAAGCTCCAAGGCAATCAAACATCAAATCATGACCAACTAATCCACAATGTTCATTATCAATAACCAAGAGTTTAAAACAATTTTTATAAAGGGGCACAGGGAAGCATGATTCATTTTTGCATTAGAACGTATTTTTGCATTTTTTTTTTGTTTTAAAGCAATAAATCTAACCTAGAATGCAATAAAAAGAGAAAAGAGAGAGAGTACTACCACATATACAAAATTATCTCCCCCCAAGCCAAATCAAGCAATGTCCTCATTATCTTGGGAGTGTAGCTACGAAGAGCTACTCCTCATCCTCATCCTCTATCTGAGTATAACCGCTCCCACCTCCATGACTAGAGTCGGCTCCTCCGTGACCCGAACCACCTACAAAATAGTTAGGATCCACATCCTCCCCAAGACGACCAAAATGAACATTGACCCTATAACCATGGACGGAAGAATAGTCCACATAACTACCAAAAGCACCGGGGTTCGAATATCTTGCTTAAGGATATTGAAACCAATCGGGAACTAGAGCCTTAGGGGGAATAGCCCCTTAGCGTGCATAGTCATCATACATGGGGTATAAGCCCCTCCCTAGGTTCCGTTACACATACCCAAGCCATCTATCTAAAGAACCCACCCTAGAGTCAAGATTTTAGACCAAACCCTCTAACCTTCCTTGGCCCATCTCAATCCTATTAAGTTGGCTCCGAAAATTCAAGAAGTCAGAAGGTGCATTAGGATCGATGTTGTAGTTAACGGAAGAGGTAGGGATGTCATGCATGTAGGGTTGGGGTTTTGGTTGGAAATAGGGTTGTGGTTGAGGTGGAGAATGGTGAGCCTCTTATGCCTCTCCTAAATTACCTAACTCAAAGGTATATGTGGTCTTACCCTTATCAAACATGGTCAAGTTCGGGTTAGGCAATTTAAAAGCTTAGTCTCTCCTACCCGACTCCCTATGGATTATCCACCACATTTCGTTAGGTTGAGTCACACTATGGGTAGGTTAGATCCAATTGAGGCCTCCTAAGTAGCTAAGGTCCATTAGGGTAGGGCCATCTAATCACCTATGGTCATTGGGTGTAAAACCCATCATTTTTACCGCAATGTGGGTGGCTAACCCACCAAAATAGATAGGAGCCCTAGCTCTAGAATCCTTGGCCTCCTTAGCACTACGTTGAAATTGTTGGGCCATCCAAAGGGGAATGTTCAACTTCCCACAACTAGGGATTAAATAGGAGGCCAACAATTCCAACTCATCCTCCTAACATTAGCCGGTTCATGCCCTCCCAAAGATGGTGAGGCCAACAAATCTTTGCACAAATTTTGGCACGGGATGGTGAATGATGGTCCCCTTGGCATGTTGGATGCTTTCTAAAACCTCCTCCGTGAGGGCTAGGTAAACTTCAGCACAAAAGTCTCGGGGTGGTTCCATGGTGTAGGCGTCGTTTGAAGTGCGCCTACGTTAAAACACATGGTGGATATGCTTGGCACTCATAGGAAGTGGGAATTGACATTAAGATTAGGGACAAAGAAAAGTAGGGAGCCGCCAACAAGTTTTTTTAAGGAACTTGTAAACCGTTCACGGATCATAAAAGGAAACCACGATTAAGGGACAACGATTGACCCGTGAAGGTTACACCCCATTCATAATCCATGAGATTACTAACTCCATATGGTTCGGAACCACAAAAGGAGGATTGGGGATGATGGTACGAAGTGAGTCATGGAGTCACATTCGCCCGTATTGGCCTCTACTCGATTCTTATAGTGAAAAGTAATTCCTGCGATCTCAAAGGCATGCAAACAAAGATTCAATTTGCTCCAAACTATTATTAGGCTAAATTGGTTGAATATTAATGCAACACATTATTCTAAAATATTAGTGATCACTTGATTAAACAATAAGATTAAAAAGGAACCTAAACTGGTCGTCCAAATTATCTTATTAGGCATGATTTTCAATTACATATTCCCTTTAAACATGCAATATGGTGATCATAAATAATAATAGAATAAACATTAATATTGGAAGCAATTTAACAATAATATATAGCGTTAGTCAAATCAAATATAAAATAACCTAATTATGATACTAGAAATATTAAAATAAAATAAGAGTAATTAAATTAATTAATTACTCACATTCCGCGCGTTCCTTAAAATTGCTACATCATGAATAAATTGTTAGTAACTTCAATAAAAAAATATAAATCAAATAGAAATTAAATTAAATAAATGTAGATTTGATTTGGTCCAAGCCCTCAGTTAATTATACCTTTCACGCCTTGGATTAAGGACGGAACCTCGGGTCAAGTATGGACTCCTTGGAGTGCTTAAGGGAAGAATGGTGTAATTAAGAATATAGGTTTAAGGCTTAGAATATGATAGAGAGAGAGAAGAGAATGATTTTTGGTGTAAAAGAGAGAAAGAGAGCAGGATTTGGTGCCCCAAACTGTAGAAAGGAGAGGGTATTTATAGGAAAAATGAGTAGGGGGAACACATGGAACCCTAAAAAGGATAAAAACCCTAAAAAGACTATCGCGACACGACACAAATCCCCGTGACACAGGAGAACTTTGTGTGACGCAGGAGGTAAAATGCGTGAAGAATTACGCGAAGAAGACACGGAGCTTCCCCGTTTCAGGGGATGGGCGCCGTGACACGGGAAATTATACCGTGACACGGCATTAATTCCCGTGTCGTGGCAGAGTTTCCCGTGACGCGGGGAATTTTCACGTGGAAAGAAAAGCATGAGAATTCCCTGCACGGTACCATGCACCGTGACACAGTTGAGAATTCCCGTGTCACGGTACCAGGCCGCATGCCACGTCACCATCTCCCGGCGACGCGGCAAATTTACACTGCGCGCGATAATTCCAATTTTTTACGCGTTTTTAAAATTACAATAACTTTTTATCCGTAACTCAGAATAAGGCATATAATATATCATTGGAAATCTGATCAAGTCTACTTTCCAACCCAATTAGAATCCGGTTAATAAATTTGTAGATTTTAATATATGACCGTTTTAGTAGAAGGGTGTCGGTTTTGGGCTGAGTTTAGTGTTTGGCTCATATCTTCTTCGTTTTAAATGAGAATTGGGCTTATGATATATTGTTGGAAAGCTTATTTCAAGGCATTCCATATTCAACCAATTAATAATTGGATCAAAATTATTAAGCCACAAAATCATTTTCTCTCAGTTTTGTGATGTGGACACGAAAAGAGGAAAACAAGTTTTGGTTTAGGGAAATGAGCTAGGAAATGGATTGGTTTATGAAATGTATTGAATGGAAACATGGATTCAAGCACTCAAAAGTTTAAATACTCAACCCGACCAATAATGGCGGTGAAAGGTTGTTCATCATCGGGTTTGGTTTTGGGGAGACATTTTTTAGGTGTCTACACATGGGTTTATCGGTTTTCAAATCAAAAAAATCTCCAAAGCCTTTTAATGAAAGTCGCATATCATTATTAAGAAATAAAAATTGAACATGATAAACAGTTGAACTTGACTTAAATAAACTAAAAGTAGAGATGAATTCTATAGTTAAATAGTCATATGTATCATGATGCAAGTTAAACAAACTATTCATGCTAATTTCCTTAAACAAATTTTCTACTTGTTTGTCAATTCCTAATCTAATCAAAGTAGGATGGTGAACAAAATGAGTAGCGATTACTTGCCTCAAGATGAGGTTGGGTATCCTAGTCTTTTGTTCTTGGCTAGTGACCACCACCTCGCTCTACCCCGCAATTTAAAGTTGTGGGTCACCATTGGTGTTGATTGTTGCCTAGATTGTTCACCTCTTTGATTTCTTGTTCTTTTGGAAGCCATTTGAGTTGGTTTCCTGACGAACTTGAGATTTTCCCTCTCTAGGGTTTCCTAAAAGTGTGAGAAAATAAGTAGAAATTAGATGGAGAATGTAAAGGAAGGTGAGAGGATTAAGAATATGTAAAAATTTTAAAGTTTTGATGAGAGAATTGGAGAAGATCTTGATTTAAAAGTGAGTTTGAAGGTTTGAAAATGAAGGTTAGAGAGAGAAGGTGAAAGAGATGAAAGAAAGAATAAAGGGAAAAGAAAAGAGGAGAAAAGGAATTATGTAAGCTCTGGATTATAGGTGCGCCCAATCGGGCGAAGGATTCTCGTTTTGAAATTTTACTTGAGCGCCTGATTGGGCGAGCTCCGCCCGATCGGGCGCAAGCTTGCCCTTGATTTCTCTCTCGATCGCTCACCCGATCGGGCAAGCCTCGTCCGGAATTTCTTTTTGAGAACACTCGATTTCTTTAAATTTGTCTAATCGGTGAATTCCCCTTCAATTTCATGCTTGCGCGCCCGATCGGGCGATTTTACAGCCCCAAACTTTGAAAGCTTGCGCGCCCGGTCGGGCGAGCTCTACCCGATCGGGCGATTTTACGCTTGATTTTTGCTTCACTCTCGCGCCCGAACGGGCCTGTGCTTAGTTCAGAATTCTCTTTTTTTGCAACTTTTTCTCTATAAGTCTCCTTACTTGATAGCTCAAAACCTGCACAAAATCACTTCAAAAAGGTAAAATTGCACTCTCCTCACCTCTCTAAATAAAGGAAAAATAAAATAAAGAAAAACTAGTCTAGAAAGCAAGAAATACGGGTTGCCTCCCGCAAAGCGTTGGTTTAATAGGTCTCGCACGACCATTAAACTTAGCTCTAAGATGAGATTGGAGTTAGGTTGGTTTCCTCCACCACTCCAACAGTAGCTCCATCATGATACACCTTCAATCGTTGACCATTTACTTTAAACTCTTCACCCTTTTCATTCACTAGCTCATCCGAACCAAATTTGTTTACCTTAGTGACAGTAAAGGGGCCCGACCACCTAGACTTTAGTTTTCTTGGAAAAAACTTTAATTTTGAATTAAAGAGTAGAACCTTATCACCCGGTGCAAACTCTCTTGGTAGGATCTTCTTGTCATGCCACTTCTTTGTCTTCTACTTGTAAATTTGAGCACTATCGTACGCCAACAATCTAAACTCATCTAACTCAAGTTGGAGAGCCTTTTCTCTCCCACGACCTTAGAATCCATGTTAAGCTCCTTGATTGCCCAAAAAGCTATGTACTTTAACTCCACAGCAAGATGACATGCCTTACCGTACACTAGTCAATAAGGTGAGGTACCAATTGGTGTTTTGAATCCGGTTTTATACGCCCAAAGTGTGTCATCTAGCTTCATACTCCAATCTTTCCTTGACTTAGCCACCACTTTCTCTAGAATCTACTTGATTTCCCTATTAGAGACCTCGACTTGACCACTAGTTTGAGGATGATAACTAAGCCCGGTCCTATGATATACTCTATACTTCTTTATAAGGTTGTTCAGTTGTCTTTCATGGAAGTGAGTACCTCCATCACTAATGATAGCTCGTGGGACACCAAACCTTGGAAATATGGTCTTCTTGAAGAGCTTCATGACCACCTTGGCATCATTTGTTGGTGAAGCAATGGCCTCGACCCATTTGGACATATAATCAATGGCCACCAGTATGTAACAATTCCCTTTGGAAGATAAAAACGGTCTCATATAGTCAATACCCAAAACATCAAAAATTTTAATTTCAAGGATCCCAGTTTGGGGCATCTCGTGTCTCCTCAAAATATTGTCGGTCCTCTGGCAAGAATCACAAGACATGATAAATAACCGCGCATCCTTGAACATGGTAGGCCAAAAAAATCCTGACTTGTTAAGCTTGGCTACGGTTCTAGAAGGGCCATGATGCCCACCATATGGAGAGTTATGGCAATGTTGTAAGATGTCGTTCACTTCCCATTCAGGGACACACCTGCGAAATAGTCCATCTGCACACTCACGAAACAAAAAAGGATCATCCCAAAAATAATATTTAACATCATGGAGAAAACTTTTCTTTTGTTGGTAGGACATATCCGGAGGTAGTACACCGCCTACCAAATAATTGGCATAATCGGCACACCAAGGTCCTTGTGACACAACTGCAAGGATATTATCGTCAGGAAGAGAATCATCAATAGGTGTAGAGTCCTTACCTCCATCATACCTGATCCTAGACAAGTGATCTGCAACTACATTCTCTGCTCCTTTTTTGCCTCTGATTTCAATATCAAAGTTTTGGAGTATGAGCACTCAACAAAGGAGTCTAGGTTTGGATTCTGACTTGTGTAAGGAATATTTCAAGCATCCCACACTTGAGCCCCACTGTGATCATACACTTAAGTATGGTGGCGTCCAAAGGGAAGAAAGCTAGAGTAAAAGAGTCGCCAACAAATTTTAGAAACTTGTAAACCGTTCATAGGGTGAAGGTTACACCCCTTCACGATCCATGAGATCACTAAATCCATAGTGGTCTGGAACCATGACAGGATATTCGTGGATGAAGGTACAAATCCAACCTAAAAGAGATTGAACTTGCCCTAAAAATAAGCCTCTACTTCATTCTTCTCATATTCATGTGCGCTTTCTATCTAACATACAATAAATAGGTTAACCCTAAACCTGTTTAATCTATGTTGGTTGAATATTAATGTACAAACGAACCTATTTATGGCGATCACCTGAATTATAATCATATTAGCCTAAACAAGATTATTAATTATCTTATTAAGCGTGATTGCAAATACCAATTCCCTTTAAACATGCATAAAAGGCGTGATCAAGCAATAACAATAATAATCAAGCAACATAACAATAATCATCATCATCATAATATTCTCAGTCTCAAAGCAATAATTTTAGCAAGATCCTAGGCGTGATACTAACAAGATTAATAACAAATTTTAGCATGTCACTAAACAATAAAGATCAAAGTTTTATCCCTAACATGATAGAAGAAATAGGAAGCAACCTAAGCATGATACTAGAAATATTAGTTAATACCCAAACATAATACTAGGATTTATAAAGACATCCTAACATGATACTAGGAATTAAAATAATTAAAGAATGATTTCTATATCAAAAGAATAATTAAAGTAATTATTTACTTGGATGCCTCGTATCTCTTTCACGTCTAGGGCGAAGGCAACTTCAAACATGGCTAGGTGTGTCTAGAACTTGTGAATGTGGAATTTTGTAAAAGGGGAAGGTTTAGAAAGAGAGATAAGAATAAGCTTCTAGCTTTTTAGAAAGAGAAAGAATAGAATTAGATGGTTATCAATGCATAAAAACGGGGAAATATGTCCCCTATTTATAAGAAAATAGTCCGGAATCAATAGAAACAAATCAGAATTTGAATCGGAATAAAACTGACCTCCGTCGCCAGCGACAAACCCAGCGCGAAATGACTAGGATCACGCATGGCAACAGGCTTTTCGTTCGGCGCTGGTTTAAGATAAAACGCGCTTTTTTACGGAATCCTCTTCTTAATACAACTAAGCAATTAAAACTCCATTTTAATTAATTTTAAATCAGATTTTATCATAAAACACTTGTTTTATTTCAAAACAAATTCATTATTTTTTCTAAAAGATTAATTATCAATCCTAATGCTATTAGAACTCAAAATAACCTTCTAGACTATTCTAGAAAACTATAATCAATCCTAATAATTTTAGGAATAATAATTAATAGGCCTTCCACTAGATCATTGGGCCATATAACCATTTTACAGCCAATTAGTATTTGGACCATAACTTCCTCATTATTCATTGGAATTGGGCTTATAATATATCATTGGAAAGGTCATTAGGAGCTCGACCTAACTACACTATTATTGGACCCTTGTCACAGACCAAACTAAATTGGAATGGGTAATTTCATAAATAGAGAAGTTTTTCAAAAACAGAAAGAAATATTTTTATTAAAACTAAAACATCACAAGACTTTTCACACTTTCACCTCATTCGATAAATTCATCACTGGGTTTGGTTTTTGGGGAGACACATTTGGGTGTTTATAACTTGGCAATGAGATATTTTAATGCTATTGTGGGTTATATTTCAAGCATCTCACAATTGAGCCCCACTGTAATCATACACGCACTTAAGCATGGTGGCGTTCAAAGGGTATGAAGCTAGAGTAAAAGAGTCGCCAACAAGTTATAGGAACATGTAAACCATTGGCAGGGTGAAGGTTACACCCCTTCACGATCCATGAGATTGCTAACTCCATAGTGGTTTGGAACCACGACTAAATATTCGAGGATGAAGGTATAAATCCAACCTAAAAGAGATTGAATCTGCCCTAAAAAGAGGCCTATAATTTATTCTTCTCATATTCATGTGCGCTTTCTGACTAACATACAATCAATATATTAATCCTAAACTTGTTTAACTATGTTGGTTGAATATTAATGCACAAACAAAACTATTATTAGCGATCACTTGAATTAAAATCACATTAGTCTAAATCAAATTATTAGTTAGCTTATTAAGCGTGATTTCAAGTACAAATTCCCTTCAAACCTGCAAGAGAGGGCGTGATCAAGAAATAACAATAATAATATAATATCAAGCAACAATATATATTGATACAACAAATCATCATCATCATCATCATATATTCATCAAAGCATAATAATATTAGCAAGATCCTATGCATGATACTTACAAGATTAATAACAAATCCTAACATGTCACTAAACAATAAAAATCAAAGCTTTAACCCTAACATGATACTAACATGATAGAAGAAAATAGAAAGCAACCTAAGCATGATATTAGGAAGCAATAAAAGCATCTTAACATGATACTAGGAATTAAAATAATCTAAGCATGCTTTCTATAGAAATAGAGCAATTAAATAACTTACTTTGTTGCCTCGTATCTCTTTCTAATAACAAAAGATACACGTTAGTAACTTCAATGAAAATATTTAATTAAATAATTGAAATAGGAAGGGATTTGGGACCAAACCCTCAGAAATTTTCAACCAACTTCCTCATTATTCCACTACTAGAAAAAAGCCGATTTCCGACCGAAAAATTCCGTCACAGACAACCACTTTTCCGACAGAAATTCCGAAGGAAATCAGTCTGCCGGAAGATGATTTCCGACTCGAAAAAATCCGTCGGAAAATGCATTAAAAAAAATCTGGTGGCACCACCGCCACCAACCCCACACCTACACCTCCACCACAACACACCCTACCACCACACAACACCTTAAAAGACCACTGTACTCCACCCCACAACATCAAAATAACAAACAATATTATAAAGAAAAATAGGGCAAAAAAAGATTATTACCACAAAAAATCCAAACCAATAGTTAAACATATTTGATCGGAATTTCAATAAAAAGAAAAAACGACAATTAACTATGATAATTACAATAATTTAATAAATTCATAAACTAACATTTACATAAATAATTAACTATTAACATAAATGTTCAAAAAATAAAACAAGATCTACAATTTAACCAAAATTAAAACAAGATCTACAATTTAACCTAAGTTAAAACTAGATCTACAATAAAAACCTTGAGATACTCGCGACGGTGGCTGTTGAAAGAGGCGGTGTTGTTGTTGTGACGGTGGTTGTTGTTTTGTTGGGCAGTGCGTCGTTGTTTGAGGTTAATGTTGGAGGTGGTGGTGTTGTTTGAGGTTGATGTTGATGTTCGTGGTGGTTGTTGCAGTCGCAGTGGTGGGAAGAAAGAGGGGAAAGAGAGGAGAGAAGAAAGAGCATGGTTTTTGTGGTGATGGTAAGAAACAGGGGAAAGAAGAGGACAAATCCATAAAAGAAGAGGAAAGAGAAGAGGAGAGATAAAGAGAAATGGGAAGCTAAGAGGCGGAAAGAGAAATAAGAGGAAAGAGGAGTTACTTTAGGGTTTCACTTTTAAAATGGCATTTGCTTTTTTTTTAATTATTTTTCGACGGAAAATCCGTCAGAAATTTCCGACGGAATAAAAATTCGTCGGAAATAGTTATTTCTGACGAAAAAATCCGTCGGAAAGTGCATATATTCCGACGAATTCAGATTTCGTCGGAAATTTCAGATGGATTTGCGACGGAAATTATAAATTCGTCGGAAATATCTGACGGAATATAAATCCGTCGGAAATTTTGGCTTTTCCGACAGATTTCCCTGTCCATTGGAACTAATCTGTCGGAATTCGACCTGATTCTTGTAGTGTACATTGGAATTGGGCTTATAATAATATCGTTGGAAAGCTCTTTTTGAGCCCAATCTAACTACACTATTATTGAACCCTTATCATGGACCAAATACTAAAATTGGACTGGACATTTTCATAAATAGAGTACATTTTTGAAAACAGAATGAAAGTATTTTTTATTAAAACAGCCGCATCACAAGACTTTTCACACTTTCACTTTCTTCAATAATCAATGACGCGAAAGGTATTCATCACTGTGTTTGGTTTTTGGGAGACACAATTAAGTGTCTACAGCTGCATGATCAGTAAAAAAAAACAATAACTTTAGAACCAACCAAGTATATGATCTAAATTTCTCCAAGGCAAAAATGACAGCTAGAAACTCCTTCTCTGTAGTAGCATAGTTGACTTGAGTCTCATCTAAAGTTTTACTAGCATAGTAAATAGCATGCAAAACTTTATTCTTCCTTTGGCCAAGCACGGCGCCTAAAGCATAGTCACTAGCGTCACATATGATCTCGAATGGAAGATTCCAATCGACAGCACATAGATGGGAGCCGAAATCAAGGCTTGCTTGATCCCATTGACAGACTCAAGACACTCATCAATAAAATCAAAAGGAGCATCTTTAAGTAGAAGTTGGGTTAGTGGTTTTGGAATCTTAGAAAAATCCTTGATAAAACGGCGATAAAACCCTGCGTGACCAAGGAAACTCCTTACGCCCTTAACATTAACAGGTGGGGGTAATTGCTCAATCACTTCTACCTTTTCTTTGTCCACCTGCATACCTTGGTCAGAAACAATGTGACCCAATACTACACCTTGTGTCACCATAAAGTGACACTTCTCCCAATTTAAAACCAAATTGCATTCTTCACATCTTTTCAAAACTTTAGCGAGGTTAGATAAACAATTATCGAATGATGAATCATAGACACTAAAATCATCCATAAAGACTTCCATAATAGACTCTGTGAACTTAGAAAAGATGATCATTATACAACGCTGAAGTGGCACGTTCATGCAATAATCCAAAGGGCATCCTACGATAAGCAAAAGTACCATTAGGACATGTAAATATTGTTTTCTCCTGATCATCAGGGTGAATTGGGATTTGAAAGAATCCCAAGTACCAATCCAAATAATAGAAAAATTTATGGTTAGTCAATCTTTCTAACATTTGATCAATAAATGGGAACGGGAAATTATCCTTTTTAGTGGAGGTGTTTAATCTATGATAGTCAATGCACATCCGCCATCCTGTTACAGTTCTAGTGGGAATTAATTCATTCTTATCATTTTTACTACTGTCATCCCACCCTTCTTTGGAACTACCTGCACAGGGCTTACCCACTTTAAATTAGAGATATATACGATAGATAATACCTGCATCAAGTAGTTTCATGATTTCCTTTTTAACAACCTCTTGCATGTTAGGATTCAACTTTCTCTATGGTTGAATAACTGGTTTATGATCATCCTCTAGGTGTATCCTGCGCATGCTAAAATCAGGGCTAATACTATTTGAAAAGTTTGTGCATCATCGAGTACAGTATTAATGATCGCAGGGTGCAAATCCTGCTCATCCAAAAATACATATTTTAAATGGGAAGGAAGAGGTTTAAGTTCAGGTTTCTTTACGTCCACAGAGTATGATTCCTGAATAAAATATTCCACATTACCATTCTCATCAGGGCTAAGTTGCTCGTTTGATAGAGCATGCTCAATTTCATCCACCTCTTTGCTCCATATGTCAGCGTCACCTGCATTAAGTTTACAACATAGTACTTCCTCTAAAGGATCTCGTGAGAGAACCTGAGGTAAGCTGTCATGGCATATAAAATCAATGAAATCAATACTATAACACTTCTCCTCTAGCATGAGTCCTTTCATAACTCTCCTTAGATTAAATGTAATATTATCATCCCAAACAGAAAGAGTTAATTTCCCATTTTTCACATCTATAATGGCACCTACAATATGAAGAAAAAGGTCTTCCTAAAATAATAGGAATTTATGTGTCCTCTACCATGTCTAAAACAACAAAATCAACAGGGATAAAAAATTTATCAACTCTAACAGGAACATCCTCTAAAATACCTAAGGGGTATTTAACATAACGATCTGTCATTTGTAGAGTAATATTAGTAACCTTTAAATCACCCATATTAAGCTTTGAACACACAGACGATGACATTACACTCAGGGATGTCCCAACCAATTTAGGGGCCTTGTGCTATTTTAAAATTAGACCCCGATGATTTTAAAACATATAATTTTAAATATGAAATTATGCTTTATTATTTTTTAACTCATTGCTTTTAGCCTTATAGGGAATAATTTCAAGCCTTTAAAATCCCACTAGCTTGAACCCCACTGTGATCATACACTAAAGTCCGGTGGCGTCCAAAAGGGAAGAAGATAGAGCAAAAGAGTCGCCAACAAGTTTTTAGGAACTTGTAAACCGTTCACGAGGTGAAGGTTACACCCATTAACGATCCAATAAATCGTCAACTCCATAAGGTCTAGAACCAAATAAGGGTTCGGGGATGAAGGTACAAATCCAACCTAAAAGAGATTGAACCTGCCCTAATAATAGGCCTCTACTTTATTCTGATTGTATTCATGTGCGCTTTCTGATTAACATGCAATCAATAAGATTAACCCTAAACCTGTTTATCTATGTTGGTTGAATTTAATGCACAAATAAACTATTATTGGCGATCACTTGAATTATAATCACATTGACCCTAACAAGATTGTTAATATCTTATTAAGCGTGATTAGAAGTACCAAATTCCCTTTAAACATGCAATAAAAGGCGTGATCAAGCAATAACAATAAATAATCCAGCAACATAATAATAAAAATCAATATCTTGAATAACAATTAATAACCATAATAATAATCATGTTAATCATAATAATAATAATTATAAAATTATAATCATAAAAATTATAAATATAATCATAGATCATGTTAAAGCATAATAATAATAGCAAGATCCTAGGCATGATACTAACAAGATTAATAACAAACCCTAGCATGTCACTAAGCAATAAAAATCAAATCTTTAACCCTAACATGATACTAACAATAATAGATATTAGGAAGAATATAGGAATGACAAGCGCACTTTAGGGCGCGCTTTAGAGCATATTTTAGGATGATTTTGGATGTATTTGGGGCCGCTTTGGCCGATTATTACCTTGTTATGCTTACGTTCCCCATATTACGTGCTTCACGGGTTTTCGGTTTGTTTTTGATGTGTTTTCAGGTAATATCAACCGAGTTTAATCGGATCCCGAGCCCTTGATGCGTAACCGAGCTAGCCTTGACCGGAGTCCGAGGAGTTAAGGAAGTTCAAGTTCCGTGCATTGATTACATAGCACAGGCAGCACGGCCGTGTTACCATAGGCACACCCGTGCTGGCCTATAAGCAAGCAACCCCAGGCAAGGCAGCACGGCTGTGCAAGCCAATAGCACGGCCGTGTCAGTATCCACGCACCCGCACGGCCGTGCAGGCCATTAGCACGGCCGTGCCAGATGTTGTCCGTGCCCGTGTCAGCTTCAGTATGAGCCCCGTGCTAGAGCATATTCAGCACGGCCGTGTCATTTTTAGCACGGCCGTGCCAGGAAGCTGCACGGTCGTGCCATATATAGCACGACCGTGCCAACTTGAAGAAGAAACCCGGTTTACTTACTGACAAGCTAGCACGGCCGTGCCAAATACAGCACGGCCGTGCTGATCCAGGGTTAACTGCGCGCTTGACTTCTCCGAATTAGAAGACGTATATAAGGCCCGACTTTAAGAGGATTAAAAGACAGTTTTAGAGATAGTTTTGAGAGCTTTTGTAGAGAGTTATTGGAGAACGTTCTTAGTATTAGAGATTCATTAGTTTTCTTAGAGAATTTCCTAGAGATTTTAGTTTTCTTGGATTGATTTGAAGCAAGATTTGCGAAGGTTCTTTGTATTATTCATTGACGACGGATATCAAAGTTCTGAACTTTTCCATTGATTCGCATCAATACAATTGGTATTATTCATTCTTGTTTATTAATCAAGCTTTATTATTCCTTAATCAGAATTCATGTTTATATCTATTATGCTTTTGGAATTCATTATTGCTTTGATTATGAATATGTGTGAGTAGTCTCCTAGCTAGGGTTTCGGGATGAAACCCGGCCTAGGTAATCTATGTAATTGAGGATTGATTTTGATAAACGGATTGTGATTAAATTGATTATATGCGATTGCATGTTAATTCATTATAATCGGAGTAGCTAACCTAGAATCTTGAATTTGATTGCATGATATTCTTGATTTGAACAAGAGATTGTGAATTGAGTATTTCATTATTGAATGTGGTTTGATTATGTATCGAGTAATGTTAAGTGCATGAGAAATCCAAGCTTAGTATTGCCCGTTGTCTTCCTATCACATGATATTGATCAGACTTATAGTCTTTGCATATCCCGTTTGTCTCTGTGATTCCTTGTTGCTTAGTTACCAATGGTTAGGCGGATTCCCGTTCTCCCTAGTGTCTTAGTTTATTGATTTATTCCATCTTATTAGTAGTATTTTAGAACACCATTTTCCATTGATTTCGAACTAGCTTAGGTTTAAGATTGATTTGCAATTACTCTCGTTCCTCGTGGACCGAACCTTTATTTGCCATTGTACTTGGTTATAGGGTGTTCGTATAAGTATTGTTTGATTGAGAGTTAGATTGTAGCGACCGATTTAACCCCTGTCAAAATGGCGCCGTTGCCGGGGAACGGTGTTTGTTAATTGCTTTTTGATTTCTTGAGTCTAGTTCATCGTAAAATCAAAAAAAGATTTTTCCCTTTTGGCTACACTTGTAGCCCTGCTATTTAATTGGTTTGGTTAGTGTGTATGCGCAGGTCTAAACAGAGAGAATTAATACCCTTCGATCCAGAAATCGAAAGAACTTTGAAGAGCAATCGTAAATCTCGATTGACGTCATCAAACTCTCAAGGAAAGGAACACAACACACAACGGGTTCCAATGGCAGACATACCGCGCCAACCCAATCGGCCAGCACCACGACCCCTTAAGGAGTTGGGAACTCCTGCGGCGTATAGAGCTTCAAGTGGGATTGCTCCACCCACTACTGAGGCCAATGATTTCGAGATCCGGCCGGCTATGATCACCCTCATCGAGAGAAGGCAGTTTAGTGGTGCCAAGCATGAGAGCCCTTTGGCTCATTTGAACGAATTTGAGAAGTACTGCAATACCATCAAGGTTAATGGGGTGAATCAAGAGTTCGTGAGATTGAAGCTTTTCCCCTTTTCACTTATTGGGAGAGCTCTCGAATGGTTAGAAAAGGAGGTGAAGCCGAACTCGCTACACACTTGGGATGATGTCACGACAGCATTCTTGGGAAGATTTTACTCCCAAAAGAAGACGGCCGATGCTAGAGCTTTGATCCAGGGATTTCGGCAAAGGAGTGGGGAGTCAATCTACGAAGCCTGGGAAAGGTACAAGGAGTATCAAAGAGAGTGCCCACACCACGGAATCCCAACATATCAAGTTTTACAAATTTTCTATGGAGGATTGAGTCCTCAAGGGAAGACCAGTTTGGATGCGGGAGCAGGTGGCCCCATTATGAACAAAACCGAAGAAGAAGTCATTGATATCATAGAAGATGTGGTACGACACCACATGGATTGGCAAGATGGAGAGCGAGAGGCCATGAGCAAGAGTGGAGGAGCGGTCTATTCGGTAGACCATCTTAATGCAATCGGGAATTTGACATCGCAAATTGTAAATCTAGGTAAGGAAATGTCAATTATCAAAGAGAAGCTCAACGATCCACCGCATCAAAATCTTCCATCCTATTCTAAGGGAGCAGGTATGCACTCTAACTCTAATAATATGCCTGCTGGATGTATATTCTGTGAAAACTGTGGGTCTTATGACCATGATACCTCTGCCTGTAACGTAGACTCCCAATTTCAATCCAACTATAATGATGGTAATGAGTGTGATAATGAACAAGTCAATGCCTTGTCTTATGATAATAGACCTAGGAATGACAATAACAGATATTTACCACCTAATCAAAGAGGGAACAATTATAATCAACAGGGTAATAATTCTGACTACCAACAGCAAAACCAGTGGGGAAACAGGAACCAAAGGGACCAAAATCCCCAAGGGTCTTATAATCAACATGGTAATTTTGGTAATCAGAATAATTACCAACAAAATGCAGGTAATCAAGGGCAATACAATCAGAGCATGAATGCCAATAACAGGGGAAATTGGAATAACAATGGTAACAGGAACAACTTCCAAAATCAAAATCCCCAACAGTCTAATGCGCGTGGCTCCCGAACCTCTAATGACAACTACAATGCTCAAGGACCATCGCAAAGGACTAGTTTAGAGGAGATGATGGAAGCACAGACCAAAATGTTCAACACTTTCATGGCCACCAGTGACAAAAAGTTTAATGAAGTGATGACACATAATAAAATGCTTGAAACCTAGATTTCTCAGTTGGCTAGTGCTATAAAGGATGGGGTTGGAGTGTCAAAACTCCCACCTCAAGGTATTGACCCTAAAAACTCTGTAAATGCTATCACCAGTAGGAGTGGAAAGACATTGAGGGGGAGCGATGAAGTAGTACCCCCTAGGAGTCAATCTGTGACTACACCTACCACTGATACTGTTATAGAGAGTGAGGAGGAGAGGACCGGAGAGAATGATAAAACTGTAGAGGTCTTAAATGAAAAGGAAGTAACACAAGTCAAAGAGCCCAATCTATTGCAAAAACTTCCTTACCCCCATAAGTTTGTGAGACATAAGTTGGATGTTCAATTCGGTAAGTTTTTAGATACTTTGAAGCAAATTCACCTTTCCATACCATTCACCGACGCTATAAAACAAATGCCTAACTATGCTAGGTTTTTGAAAGATATTTTGAGTGGCAGGAGGAATTGTGATGGGGTGGAAACTGTTAACCTCACCGCGAATTGTAGTGCAATCATTATGAACAAGATCCTCCCAAATTGGGAGACCCAGGTAATTTCTCAATCCCTTGTGCTATTAATAAAATGAAAATTGATAATGCATTATGTGATCTTGGGGCTAGTGTTAGTCTTATGCCATATTCTGTATATCAAAGATTAGGGGTAGGAGAACTTCTTCCTACCAACATTACCCTACAGTTAGCTGATCGTTCGATCAAATTTCCTAAGGGTAAGGTAGAAGATGTTCCCCTACGAGTTGGGAAATTTGTGATACCTGTGGATTTTGTAGTTTTGGAAATGGATGAAGATAATCATATACCTATTATTCTTGGGCGACCTTTCCTAGCTACCTCTGGTGCTCTCATTGATGTGAAGAGTGCCAAGATTTCTTTAAAGGTAGGAGAGGAGGTCCTTGAATTTGATCTGAACAAAAGCATGCAATATCCTTTGTCTACTTCCGAAAACTGCATGATGATTGACACTATTGATTCGATTGTCTCTAGTATGCATACACTATTGCTTTCTACTAACCATGATCTTGAGCCAAGTGATACCGATGAGAGCAGGTACATAGAGGAGCAAATGCTAGAGGAAGATGATGGTGATAACGGTTTCAAGGAAATTACACCCATGTATGCACTTGCTGAGGCCACCACAAAAGAGGTAAACGAGGCCCCTAAAATAGAATTGAAACCTCTACCATTACATCTAAGGTACGAATTTCTTGGCCCTGATTCAACTTATCCTGTCATTGTGAATTCTTCTTTAGATGCGGATCAAACTCGGAAGTTGTGTGATGTATTGAGAGAGCATCAAAGTTCCATAGGTTATACCATTGATAACCTCAAGGGTATTAGCCCCGCTATATGTATGCATCACATAACTCTCGAGGATGGTGCGAGGCCTTCTATTGAGAGGCAGGGGACACTCAATCCTCAAATGGGGGAGGTGGTGAAGAAAGAGATCACCAAAATTCTTGATGCAGGTATCATCTTCCCCATTTCAAGCTCTAGATGGGTTTCCCCTGTGCATGTTGTCCCTAAGAAGGGGGGAATGACTGTAGTTGAGAATGAGAATGGTGAGCTCATCTCAACTAGAACGGTGACCGGCTGGCGGATGTGCATAGACTATAGACGTCTAAACGCATCTACCAAAAAGGACCATTTTCCCCTCCCTTTTATTGATCAAATGCTCGAAAGACTAACTAGGCACAAGTATTATTGCTTTCTTGACGGTTATTCGGGGTTTTTCCAAATACCTATAAACCCGGATGACCAAGAGAAGACGACTTTTACTTGTCCATATGGTACTTTTGCCTACAGGAGAATGCCTTTTGGACTTTGCAATGCACCGGGCACCTTCCAACGGTGTATGATGAGCATTTTTGGGGACATGTTGGAGGCCGAGATGGAGGTTTTCATGGACGATTTTTCTGTTGGGGGAGCCTCCTTTGATGATTGCCTAGTGAACTTGGGGAAGTGCCTACAACGGTGTGAGAGAGTGAATTTAGTCCTGAACTGGGAGAAGTGTCACTTCATGGTTGAAGAAGGTATTGTTCTCGGTAACAAGATCTCAAATGCAGGCATAGAGGTGGACAAAGCAAAGGTTGAAGTTATAGCAAAGCTACCACCACCGGTCAATGCAAAAGGGGTAAGACAATTCCTAGGGCATGCGGGGTTCTACCGGCGATTCATAAAAGATTTCTCTCTTATAGCCAAGCCTTTGACTGCCTTATTGCAAAAGGAAGTCGACTTCAAGTTCGACAAAGAGTGCCTACAAGCTTTTAACACACTTAAGAAAGCTTTGATTTCGGCACCGATTGTGCAAGGACCACGGTGGGACCTACCTTTTGAGTTGATGTGCGATGCTAGTGATACGGCTATTGGAGGTGTTCTTGGGCAACGAGTTGAGAAGACGGTTCACGTGATCTATTACATGTCCAAGACCTTAAATGAAGCACAAAGGAACTACACCACTACAGAGAAAGAGTTCCTAGCCATTGTTCATGCATTTGAGAAATTTTGGGACTACCTCATTGGTTCCAAAACGATTGTTTATACCGACCATGCTGCCATTAAGTACCTAATTTCGAAGAAGGAATCCAAACCACGCCTCCTCCGATGGGTCCTCTCTTTACAACAATTTCATGTGGAGATCCGGGACAAGAAGGGAGCCGAGAATGTGGTTGCAGATCACCTTTCGCGCATGGAGAGGGAGCAACAAGAAGATGATGGGCTGCCCATTTGTGATGAGTTGAAGGATGATGTTTTATACCTCCTCAAGGAGAAGATTCTACCATGGTTTGCGGATTTGGTAAACTACTTAGCTTGTGCGGAGTTTCCCCCCGATTACTCCAAGCACCAACGGAAGAAGATTAGGAGAGATGCAAGGCATTACATATGGGATGATCCAATTTTGTTCAAGAGAGGTTTAGATGGTCTCCTAAGAAGGTGCGTTCCAGAGGAAGAAGTTCATAGTGTGCTGAAAATGTGCCACTCCGACCCTTGCGGAGGTCACATGGGGGCTAATAAGACAGCCCAAAAGGTTTTGCAATGTGGGCTATGGTGGCCCCATATCTTTAGGGACGCGTGGGCATTTGTGAAGACTTGCGATGCTTGCCAACGGAGTGGAAACATTTCCAAGAAGAATGAAATGCCTCAAAAACCCATACTTGAACTTGAGATCTTTGATGTGTGGGGCATTGACTTTATGGGACCCTTCCCTTCCTCCCGTGGGAACCAATACATACTTGTGGCTGTGGATTACGTGTCTAAGTGGGTGGAAGCAATTGCCTCCCCTACAAATGATCACAAGGTGGTGGTAAAACTCTTCAAGAAGATTATATTTCCAAGGTTCGGGGTTCCTAGGGCGGTTATAAGTGACAACGGGTCACACTTTGTGCATGGGGCCTTTCAAAGGATGCTTCGAAAGAATGGAGTACATCAACGGTTCGGGACAACCTATCACCCTCAATCTAGTGGGCAAGCGGAAGTCTCCAATCGACAGATAAAGTTCATCCTTGAGAAGACAGTGGCGAAGAATAGGAAAGATTGGTCCGATAAGCTTGATGATGCACTTTGGGCATACCGGACTGCTTTCAAGACCCCAATAGGCACCACCCCATACCGTTTGATCTACGGGAAAGCATGTCACCTTCCGGTCGAACTAGAGCACCGCGCTCAATGGGCTATCAAGAAGATAAATTTTGATCTAGCAAGCGCGGGAGAGCAACGGATGTTGGACCTTCATGAATTGGAGGAGCTTCGGATGGACGCATATGACAGTGCGAACCTATACAAGTCCCGATCTAAGGAGTTCCATGACCGGAAAATAGAGCGGAAGGTGTTCAATGTTGGTGACAAAGTCCTCTTATATAACTCTAGGATGAAGCTCTTCCCCGGTAAGTTGATGTCAAGATGGAGGGGTCCATTCACTGTCAAAGATGTTTTCCCTTCCGGTGCGGTTGAGCTTTATGATTCTAGTGGGTTGCAATCCTTCGTGGTTAATGGGCAAAGGTTGAAGACATACTATGAGGGAGCCCATGTTGGTGTGATAGATGTGTTCGAATGCGGTCACAAGAGTTGAATGTGACCACGTCAAGCTATCGACGTTAAACTTAGCGCTTCCGGGAGGCAACCCGATTTTCTTGCTTTTACTAGAGTAGTTTCTTTTGTTTTGTAGTTGGTTTAGCTCCTATTTTGTGTGAGTTTTGTGTGCTCTTGTGTGTTTTTGTGCAGGTAGAAGATTGGTTAGAAGTCGGAATGAAGAGAGTGATGAGTGCCTTGAAGGAAAAGAAAACCTGCAGACTGCAGCAGACAGCACGACCGTGCCATCAGACAGCACGGCCGTGCCAAACCTCAAAAGCCCACTGACATTCTAGCACGGCCGTGCCATTTTCAGCACGGCCGTGTCAAGTACTAGCACGGCCGTGCTAATTTTAACACGGCCGTGCCATCTGAAATTCAATTTCGCAAAAAGCCTGCCAAGCCAACACGGCCGTGCCAAATTCGGCACGGCCGTGCCAAACTTCAGCACGGTCGTGCCAGTTATAGCACGGACGTGCCATCTGAAATTCAATTTCGCAAAAAGCCTGCCAAGCCAACACGGCCGTGCCAAATTTGGCACGGCCGTGCCAAACCTCAGCACGGCCGTGCCAGTTATAGCACGGCCGTGCAGCGCGGGTTCCGGATAGTTTTTCGTGTTTTTTTAAACACGATTTCACTCACACTCTCTCATTATTCTCCAACTCTCCTACCCTTTTTCTCTCTAAACTAACCCAAACCCCCAACCTCCTCCCTCAATTCCTCAAATCAAACCCTAATTCCCCATACTCTTCTTTCAAGATCTCGGCACCCTCCTTGCATTAGAGCATTTTTCAAGTGATTGGACGCGAAATTCGGCCCTCTTTGAGCTCGCCACAACTCAACTTCGTGGAGTCCTCGGTGAATTCGTTCTTAAACTCATTGATTTCCGCAATTTTTGTCCAATTTCATTCGTTTTATTGAATATTTGTTGTTGAATTGTGCTTTATTGTTGCAAGTTTGGGTGAACTAGTAGTGTTAGGGTAGTACATTGCATGCTAGGATAGTTTCTTGCTTGTTAATTGGTATATTGTGCTTAATTTCTTGAATCAAACATGCCTAGAACAAAGACATCAACTAGGAGACCGGGTCGGGACGATGCATCCTCATCCATGATTCCACCCACGGTGGACACCATGGGTATTGTTTTTAATAACCCGTCCTTTTTGGACAAATTTGTAGGATTATCCCACCGACCGATCCGGCCTACCAAGTTCTACGACCTTTTAGCCGCTAGGGCTCTAGGGATCGAAAGCGACATGGTTTAACTATTTTCATTTACCAATTTTGATTCTTTCCTTACCATGCATGCTCTCACTTACAAGAGGCTTACCCTCGAGTTTTTGTCTTCTTTGTACGTGCATCGGGATGAGAATAACTCACCCCGGTACTTGTCCTTTCAACTAATGAACTCGAGCACCATTCAAATGTCGGTGGCCCAAGTTAATGCCGCCTTTGGGTGGACATCCGACCTGAAATATGGTCCTAAGGATGGCCACTCAAAACACTACAACTCCGGGTTGTTTTGGCGGCAAATCACGGGGAAAATGGATAGAGATCCCCGTAGGGATAAGGCGACTTCCATCGTCAATCCCGCCTTTCGGTTGTCCCACAGGACCTTCTTCTCTACTATCTTTGCTAGAGGAGATAGTTCGGGTGTAGTCTCCATTAGGGAGTTACAGTTTATTTGGCACCTCACCCGTGGGGACGGGCGTCTAGACATGGGAGCGTGGTTACTAGACCACCTCGACGGTGTAGCCCGGGGTAGGGGTGATATTACTATCGGTGGCATGATCACCATTCTTGCGCAATATAATGGGATTGATTTTTCTGAATTGCAGGCTATCCCAGGCACTACGAGGCTTGATATGCGCACCTTGAGAGCCATGCAGTGGCTTGAAGGGACATCCCAGCCGGATTGCTATTGTGGCTCGTAGCAGGCAAGCCATACGCCTACTTGCCCGATCCGGAGAGGACGGTGGTTTACAACAAAGACAACTGGATCTTCGACCCCGACTTCGCCTGGAACGAGGACGGAGGCACGGAGTATGTAGACCGCAATCCCCAGCCTCACCAGGGGGATGAGCAGGCCCACGGGGGCCAAGGAGGTGACGATGCTGATGATGATGATGATGACAAGGAGGGTGGCCCGGATGCGGCCCAGCAGATCCCGGCGCAAGACTTCGCCTGGCTCCGCCAAGGAATGGAAGATTTGAGGCTCGAGGTAGCGGATTTGCGCCGGTCGAACGAGGATATGACCTCCGCCTTCAGAGACCTGAAGAGGAGTGTTGATGATATGGCCTCCCGTTTCCCTTATGGCCCGGGCGGGCCTAGCTCGTGATCCCTTTCCCTTTCCCTTTAGTTACCTCCCTCTCCTTACTATTGTAAGTCCTTGATGTGTAAACATTGAGGACAATGTTTGATTCTAGCTTGGGGGGGGGGTCTTACTTGTATTTAGGGATTTGGATTTTTGGTAGTTTAGTTTTTATTTGCTTTCAAAAAAAAAAAAAAACAAAAAAAAAAAAATAGAAAAACAAAAACAAAAACAAAAAGATTTACTGCTTTCCTAGACTAACCTTAACTTGTTTGCTAGTATGTCTTTCCTTTTTGCAGATTGGGAACATTCGAGACGCGGCATGAGTTTGAAGAACGATGCTATGGCCGTTAATTGAAGCTCCCGGGAAGCAAATTTGGTGAGATCTTTTCTTTTTTGTGTGTGCTTAGGATAGTTTAGTTTAGGAAGAAGTTGAATGGTTCGAGGATGTTTGATCGGTTCTAAGTAACCTGGGATCGTTGATGTTGATATCATTCGATCACTTGTTTGTCGATTGGGATTATTATGTGATTTTCATGCCTCTTTATGAGCCATTTAGCTTGTTTAGATTACTTAGTTGTTTATATATGTGTGCAATATAGCAAAAGCTTCTGTTATGAGAATGTGTAGTCTAGTTTATATGATTTGCCTCATAGTCTTTTCCTATATTTTTGGATCGTGATAAACTTGTCTAATTGCATAAACTTTTGGAATAATGCTCATATTTGGATTCGAAACGTGAATGAATGTGTGTGGAATATCTATTTCTACTTAAGCCAGTAATGAATGCACAGTTTGAGTCTATTGTTGATCAATGTAGACGAGTCTAGGCGAAGGTAGTTGGTTAGAACACTTTTGTCATGTGAAACTCTATGCCTTTGGGCTGTGGTAAGATGGAGTCGCTTCCCATTTGTGGATTTGATCCCCTTAATTGGTAGTTGCTTTGTTTTTTAGATCCCGTGAGGTTTATTTGTTCTAGCCTTCATCATTCTTGTTGAGTGGCATATTTGGATCCTTGATTACGCATTTTTCGATCTTTGTGTTGACTAGTAGCTCCCGAGACCGACTTGACACTTTTAAGGGAGGAAGAGGGCACCTTTTTCATTTTTCTTATTTTGTTCCTTTTGTTTTGTTACAAATTAATTTTCTTTTTACATCATCTTACTTGCTAACCATGTTGAGCCTTTAATTCCATTCTTGGTTACCCATGTTACAAACCCGATGGCCGATGTTTTACCAACCCTTAGTTGTGAAGCGTTTACCTCGCAAGGTTTGTTTGAGCTTATTGTGTATAAATCAAGAATAATGATCGATAGTTGGTTTGAGAAAGTTTGAAAGTGAGCTTAATTGTAAAGATGTAATATGAAAATTTGTTTTTGAAAAAAAAAGGAAAAGAAAATCAAAATAAAAAAAAAGGAGAAAAGCCGTCCGAATTGTGAAAAAAGGCAAGGACACATAAATAAAGTTTTGAAGTTTGAAAGAGGTCATTTGAGTGTGTATTATATGGATAATTCGGGATGTGTAAGAATGTGAATCAATGAGATTGTGGAAAGTGAATTACATCTTTTGAACTATTGTTTTTGAGAATTGTGATTCTTGCGCTTCATTTAGGAATTAACCCCACTTTTTTTAAATTGTTTTCACCTACCTTACCCATTGCCAATACATTACAACCCTTTTAAGACCCTTAGACTTTAGAGGTGTTCGGTTCTCAAACAGTGGAGGGAGATACCTTTCAACCCTATGGAAAGATTATGCGTAATCAAGATGTCGGGATACCTTTGTTATTTCCTCAAAATATCACTTTTTCCGGTTCCTTCGAGGAATCACGAGGGGCCAATTAGGGTGGTGATTTGAAGCAAAAGGGGAGGACGTGGCCGGTTTGGTTGGGTTTAGAGGGTAGCATGACTTCTTTGTTCTCTATGCTTGGTTTAGGTTTTGTTTGCATTTTGATCAACGATACCTTGGATTGTGTGTCCCGTTGCTTGTTTGAGTGAGTTTTCATTCCGTGCATGGTTGTTCTAAGTAGGATCCATTGACTTCATTCCGTGCTAAATTGGATTTATATGTAATGGCAATAGTTTATTTGATCCTGTGTGTGTGTGTATCCCTTGGTTTTTGCTCGAGGACTAGCAAAAGTGTAGCTTGGGGGGTTTTGACAAGCGCACTTTAGGGCGCGCTTTAGAGAATATTTTAGGATGATTTTGGATGTATTTGGGGCCGCTTTGGCCGATTATTACCTTGTTATGCTTACGTTCCCCATATTACGTGCTTCACGGGTTTTCGGTTTGTTTTTGATGTGTTTTCAGGTAATATCAACCGAGTTTAATCGGATCCCGAGCCCTTGATGCGTAACCGAGCTAGCCTTGACCGGAGTCCGAGGAGTTAAGGAAGTTCAAGTTCCGTGCATTGATTACATAGCACAGGCAGCACGGCCGTGTTACCATAGGCACACCCGTGCTGGCCTATAAGCAAGCAACCCCAGGCAAGGCAGCACGGCCGTGCAAGCCAATAGCACGGCCGTGTCAGTATCCACGCACCCGCACGGCCGTGCAGGCCATTAGCACGGCCGTGCCAGATGTTGCCCGTGCCCGTGTCAGCTTCAGTATGAGCCCCGTGCTAGAGCATATTCAGCACGGCCGTGTCATTTTTAGCACGGCCGTGCCAGGAAGCTGCACGGCCGTGCCATATATAGCACGACCGTGCCAACTTGAAGAAGAAACCCGGTTTACTTACTGACAAGCTAGCACGGCCGTGCCAAATACAGCACGGCCGTGCTGATCCAGGGTTAACTGCGCGCTTGACTTCTCCGAATTAGAAGACGTATATAAGGCCCGACTTTAAGAGGATTAAAAGACAGTTTTAGAGATAGTTTTGAGAGCTTTTGTAGAGAGTTATTGGAGAACGTTCTTAGTATTAGAGATTCATTAGTTTTCTTAGAGAATTTCCTAGAGATTTTAGTTTTCTTGGATTGATTTGAAGCAAGATTTGCGAAGGTTCTTTGTATTATTCATTGACGACGGATATCAAAGTTCTGAACTTTTCCATTGATTCGCATCAATACAATTGGTATTATTCATTCTTGTTTATTAATCAAGCTTTATTATTCCTTAATCAGAATTCATGTTTATATCTATTATGCTTTTGGAATTCATTATTGCTTTGATTATGAATATGTGTGAGTAGTCTCCTAGCTAGGGTTTCGGGATGAAACCCGGCCTAGGTAATCTATGTAATTGAGGATTGATTTTGATAAACGGATTGTGATTAAATTGATTATATGCGATTGCATGTTAATTCATTATAATAGGAGTAGCTAACCTAGAATCTTGAATTTGATTGCATGATATTCTTGATTTGAACAAGAGATTGTGAATTGAGTATTTCATTATTGAATGTGGTTTTATTATGTATCGAGTAATGTTAAGTGCATGAGAAATCCAAGCTTAGTATTGCCCGTTGTCTTCCTATCACATGATATTGATCAGACTTATAGTCTTTGCATATCCCGTTTGTCTCTGTGATTCCTTGTTGCTTAGTTACCAATGGTTAGGCGGATTCCCGTTCTCCCTAGTGTCTTAGTTTATTGATTTATTCCATCTTATTAGTAGTATTTTAGAACACCATTTTCCATTGATTTCGAACTAGCTTAGGTTTAAGATTGATTTGCAATTACTCTCGTTCCTCGTGGACCAAACCTTTATTTGCCATTGTACTTGGTTATAGGGTGTTCGTATAAGTATTGTTTGATTGAGAGTTAGATTGTAGCGACCGATTTAACCCCTGTCAAGGAAGCATCGTAACAATCATATTTAATATTAAAAATATCCTAGACATGATACTAGGAATCAATAATAACAATGTAAACATGATGTCTACATCATAAATCAATAAATCAATTAAAGTACTTACTTTGATGCTCCGTACCTCTTTCTAATAACAAAATACACACGTTAGTAACTTCAAGGAAAATAATAAACAAACAATCAAATTAAATAATTGAAAGAGAGATTTGGGACCAAACCCTCAGAAATTAAAACCTTTCACGTCTAGGGCGAAGGCAACTTCGAATATGGCTAGGTGTTTCTAGATCTTGTGAATGCGGAATTTTGTATGAAAAAACAAAGTTTGAAGAAAGAATTGAATGAATGCTAATTAAAACAGATTATAGATCATGAAAATTGGCGAATGATTAGTGAATAGGTGAATGAAATCAATTGGTGAATGAGGAGAATTGGTGAATGAAAACAATTGGTGAATGAGGAGAATTGGTGAATGAATGAAGATGATCGGTGTATGAAAACGGAGTTTTTAATACGATATTTATAACGAAAATCAGCCAAAAAGATAAATTAGACAAAACAGAGTCTGACGCTAAGAAAACAGAGCTGGCACCAACCCTGGCTAGCTGGCGCTAGGCACCAACACTAGCGCCAGGCGCCAATGGCTAGCGCCAGGCGCCAGGCCTGGGGTTAGGCGCCAAGCCTGATACCAACGCGTTTTCGAAAATCCGATAAGTTTACCGTACTGGAGGATAAAATAATATAATTTCCTCGAAAATGCTATTTGATTTTGATTAAAACTCTGAAAAGTCAACAAAAGTCAATTTATCAATGCTAATTGAATTAGGAATGAAAAGAACCTTCTAGAAGAATCTAGAAGACTAAAACCATTCCTAATTGCATTAGGAATGATAAATCATATTAGGCCCTCCCCGAGATCATTGGGCCGTACATAAAGCTCAAACCGGGCCCAGTTTGGTAATTTGGCCATAACTTCCTCAATATTTATCGGAATTGGGCTTATAATATATCGTTGGAAAGGTCTTTGCAAGCCCCATCCAACTACACTACTATTGGACCCATATCATGGACCAACCAAACTGGATTGGCTGTTTTCTTAAAATAAGTTTTCAAAAACAGAAAGAAGAGAAAAGAAAATAAAAACTTTCCGCAACACTAGACTTTCCACACTTTCGTTTCATTTGATTATGATTCGACGTGAAAGGTACTCATCACTGGGTTTGGTTTTGGGGAGACACAAATGGGTGTCTACAAGCCTTCTTTTTTTTACATGATAAAACAAATAAAACTTATGTTTGTATTATTAAGTTTATGATTTTTTTTTTTGAAAGAATTAAGTTTATGAATTTGATAATAGAATTTAAAATTCTAGTTTAACCCACATATTTCCTTTTTTTTAGAGAAACTATACATATTTATGAATTTTTTTTGAATAAATATGTTTATCATTCAATTAACCTAAAATGTAAAGTTTGATTAGTCTGTTTATTACACTAAAAAAATTAGCAAAACTAGCATGGCCTCTTAATTCACTAGACTAATGACTAAACAAACAAAAAATAATAAAAAGAAAAAGAAAAAAAAAAGTAAAATAAAGGCTAGAAAAAAAAAAAGAAAGAAAAGAGAATGGCAGAAATTTTAAATATAAATATATATATATATATATATATATATATATATATATATATATATATATAAGAGAAACATGGGGGTTCGAACCCGGCACAACAATCCACGACTAAATGATTTAAGTATTTGTTTGCTACCAACTCAGCAAATTTCATTTACATAACACATTGGACATTAATATTTCTTATATCAGTAACAATTGTTTTTCCAATTGGGGGCCCTCTCCATTTCGGGGCCCTGTGCTATGAGTCTCTTTGCACAGGCCAATATCCGGCCCTGATTACACTAGCACTATCACCTAAATCACATAATGCATTATCAATTAAAACATTTTCTATATGACAAGGTATAGAAAAACTAACGGGATCCTTTAATTTTGGTGGAGATTTATTTTGTAGTAAAGCACTACATTCTTCAGTGAAAGCTACAATCTCAACCTCATTAAAGGCTCTCTTCCTAGTCAAAATGTCTTTCATGATTTAGCATATGCAGGAACTTGAGTGATTAAATTAGTGAAGGAAACGTTACCTGCAAATTCTTGACGACATCTAGAAACTTACCAAATTACTTATCCAACTTATTCTTCAGATTTCTATTAGGAAATGAAATTTGGACAGTAGGGCCTTGAAAATCTCCACCCTTCTCCTAAGGTTTACCCTGAGAAGAAAAATTAGAAAAGTTATTTTTTCCTGGAGCCCCGCAGGGTTAGTAACATCTGCATTTGGTATAAGAGAAACAAGATTAGCAATTGGTGTTATAACAGGTTCATCCTCTTTGGGCATAGAAGGCTTATCATAGTGTGAACCACTCCTCAGAGTAATTTCATTAGCATGATCTGTGGGTTGTACTGGCTGCGATGGTAGGACTCCCTGCTGGCGACTTTGTAGAGTAAAGGAAAGTTGCACAATCTGATTATCAACTATTTCATTATGGGCTATAATTGAATCAATTTGAGCATATCTACTCTTTATGTGCTTTTGCATGTTTGCTAACATCCCTTTAATTTCTAACAAGGCAGGGTCAGTAGGTGGGGGAGTTTGTGATTAGGTTTTTCGGCCAAAGTTGGGATGGTAATATTTCTGTTGCGGTGGTGGTTGTTATGGTTATTATGGAGGTGGAGGATTTTGCACACTGGTGCTCCGGTAAGAAAGATATGGATGGTTCCGGAGGCCATGATTATAAGTGTTGGAGTATGGGTTATTCTGCCTATAGGTTTGGAAGGCATTAACTTGCTCCACAGAACTCCTACAATCTTGCTCCCAATGTCCTATAATTCCACAATTTTCACAAAAAAGGTTCATTATATTACTGACAGCAGAAACATTAGCTACAGAATTAGGGATAGCAGTACTAAGATTATCTATTTTTTGGCAAATAGATGTTAATTAAGCTTGCACAAAGGACACGGAATCAACATTATATTTCCCTTTATTAGCAAAACCTTTAAAATTCCTATATTGGGAATTGTGAATTGCCATATCTTTGATAACTTGACCTGCATTATCAACATTAAGATTCATAAACCTCCCAAGTGGCTGTAGAATCTAGAATTGTTGTAGATGTGTTTCCAATCCCATTGTAAAAGGCTTGAATCAACTGCCACTGTGCTAAATTATGGTGAGGACACTCCCTTTGCAGATCCTTGAATCTTTCCCAAGCCTCATATAGAGTGTCATCTGGCTCTTGGGCAAAATTTTAATTAAATTGCACTTCTCAACAAAGCTGTCCTCTCTACAGGGTAATATTTGTTATAAAAATTCAAAGCAAGTGTCTCCCAGTTAGTAATACCAAGTGCAGTTCTATTCAAACCATTAAACCACAATTTAGCTTTTCCACATAAAGAAAAAGGAAAAAGAATTTCCCTGATTTGGTCATATGTGACCCCAGGTTGCCTAATGGTATTGCAATACTGACAGAAATCTACAATGTGAAGATTAGGGTCTTCACCCTTAGCTCCACTAAATTTCTTTCTTTTGATCATCGTGATAAATTGGGGCTTGATCTCGAATCGCACCCCATCAAGAGTTGGAGTAGGAGTACAATGTGGAAAATCCGTCAGGGACGGCTGCCAATAATCGCTGAGTTTGCGAGCTAGAGGAGGTGGTGGTGCATGCCGTCATCTCTGATTCAGGTTTTGATGAAGCTTCTGAATCGCTAGAATCAGACGGGGGTTCCAAACGTGGATAACCTTCAAAAAGGTTCTTCTGTCTCTGAAAAGATCGTTTGATTTTAGGATCGAATGGAATGTAACCTGATCTAGAACCCCTGGGCATAAACACAGAACTAAACAAACAAATATGAGAAATTTGAGTTCTCTGAGACAGGAGAAAATAATTTAGACTACAAAAACAATCAGAAATAAAAATAAAACCGTTTCCCCGGCAACGACGCCAAATTTTGATAGGCTAAAGTCGTATCACCTAATCAAAAGTACCTAAATCCTCTATCTCATGTAGATAGGGAAGTAGGGTCAAATCCTAAGGGAAACAAGTCTTTCTATTCCTAATTAATTAATATAATCTAGACTATTAAGTAACCAAAATTGTTGTTATTAAAAGGGAATTAACTATGGAGATTAAGAATAGGGAAAAATCAATAATAAAGAAGCCTAGGGTCACATGTTCACTAATAATTAATATTTTGGGATAAAACGTGACAATCAATAATAGACATTGCACATATAACATGATTAAGAGGCTCTCGTAATTTATTAATCAATATAGATCTAACAGGCTCTTGCAATTTATTAGATCTAAGTTCCTATTGAAAATAGCCTTTAATATCAAATTAACATCTGCTCGATTCATCAATTCAATATTGCTATACTTTTATAATCAAATCACATCTGCTCGATTCATAATCCAATTGTAAAGAATTAAAATAATTCAATAAGAAATTATCATGCAATATCAATAATCAATAATAATAAATTATCCCTTCATATTAGTTATGGATCCCCCAAGAACCCTATAATTAAACTACTCACACATAATTAAATCTAAAAAAATCAAAGTATATGAGAAAGACATGATTAAGATTAAAATAGGAAAATAAGCAATAAAGGAGAGAAGAAGCAATACTAAAAGAAGGAAATATGAAATTACACTAAAAGGGAAGAACATGAGTTAACAATAATCACCAACTAAAATCTCTCTAAAGTTTTGTACATGAAAGAGAATAATTAAAAATCGTTCCTAAGAAAGATTACAAAAGAGTATTGATTCTAAGCTCGAAGATTAGCCAAAACGAAACTCTTAAAACGCCTGAAATTACCGGCGCCCGATCGGGCAAAGGGCCTCCCAATTAGGCCCGCCTTTTTCCTCGAATGTTGCTTTCTAGGAAGCCGCCTAATCAAGCCAATGGCTGCCCGTTTGGGCCCGACTTTCTTTTTCCGAAACCTTGAGCTTCTCTTCTAAATCTTTTGGACTTCAAATGACAAGGCCCAACACCTCTTCTTGGTGCATTGCTCGGACCAATTTCACGAACCAAGCCCTTAATCACCGATACGATCGGTCTTGGGCTACGATCAACGGTCATAATATGCTACAAGCTTTAATATCCAGTAGTGGCCAAAAAAAACATAGGAAAAACCAACAAATTCGGGAAATTCCTACAAAACAAGTGCCAACTCTACAAAACACTATAAACCACACATTAGTTCTAAAAGTAACTCCGAAGAGCTCAAATAGGCATATAAATGACCATGGGTCGAGGGATAAAATATCACATCAAACACGAATATCAACAGTGTTCAGTGGTGTTAGGTGGTTTCGGTGGTGTTGGGTTGTTTCGTTCGGTGGTGCTGGGTGGTGGTGCTAGGTGGTTTCGGCGATAATGGGTGGTGGTGCTGCTAGGTGGTTTCGGCGCTACTAGGTGGTGGTGGTTGGCCTGGTGGTTTCGGTGGTGCTAGAGGTGGTGGGTTATTTAATTTAATAATTTTGGTTGAAATTGTTTTTTCTTTTTTCTTTGGGTTGGATTAATATACACTTAAGTATATGCCCTTTGTAGACACCTAAAAATGTCTCCCCAAAACCAAACCCGTTGATGAACACCTTTCACCGCCATTATTGGTCGAGTTGATTATTTAATCTTTGGAGTGCTTAAATTCATGTTCTATCCAATATATTTCATGAACCAATCTAATTTCTAGCTCATTTCCCTAAACCATAACCTATTTTCCACTTTTCGTGTCCACATCGCAAAACTGAGAGAAACTGATTTTATGGCTATTAAATTTTGATCCAATTATTATTTTTTTGGATAGGCCAATAAATAATCTTTCCAACCATATATCATAAGCCCAATTACGAGCTATAACGAAAAAGATATGAGCAAAACACCAAACTCGACCTAAAACCGACACCCTTCCACTAAAACGACCATATATTAAAATCTACATATCATTTTGACTTTATTCTAATTGAGTTGGAATGTAGACTTGATAATATTTCCAATGATATATTATATTCCTTATTCCGAGTTACGGATCAAAAGTTATGATGGTTTTAAAAATGGGTAAAAACCCGGAATCACCGCGCACAGTGCAATTCCACCGTGTCACGGGAAATTGCACCGTCTGACGGTGGGAATCCCCGTGACACGGTTCCCTTGCTTTGACGCGGGGCTATTCCGTGTCCTATTTGCGTTCTTCGTACCTAAACAACTCCCGCATCACGGCATTTTCCACCGTGTCACGGGGAATCCCACCGTCTCCCATACCGTGACACGGTGTACTGTACCATGTAATTTCTGCGTTTCCGTGTAATTTCCGCGTCTCCCATACCGTGACACGGTGTACTGTACCATGTCATGGTGGATACTGCCGTGTCACGGGACATTCCGTGTCTTTTCCGCGTAAACCCTTAACGCGTTTTCTTTCCCGTTTTCTAAAAATTTTCCGCGTCACACTAAAAATGTACCGTGTCGCGGGAAAGTTTGCCGTCTGACGGTGGGACTTCCCGTGTCACGGTATAGTTTGCCATGTCACGGGATACTTTTTTAGGGTTTTTATCATTTTAGGGTTCCGTGTGCTCCCTCAGCACATTTTCTCTATAAATAACCCCTCATTTCTGATGTACGGGGCAGCAATAATCATTCTCTCTCACCTTACACCAAAATCATTCTCTTCTCCCTCTTTAACCTAATTTCTAGCCTCCTTATTCTTTCATAACAATTCCCCTAAGCACTCCAAGGAGTCTATATTAACCCGAGGTTCCGTCCTTAAACCAAGGCGTGAAAGGTACAAATAACTGAGGGTTTGGACCAAATCAAATATAATATTTATTTAGTTTAATTTCCATATAATTTATATTTTTATTGAAGTTACTAACAGTTTATTCATGATGTAGCAATTTAAAGGAACGCGCGAAATGTGAGTAATTAATTAATTAATTTAATTACTCTTATTTTATTTTCTTATTTCTAGTATCATGATTAGGTTATTTCATCTTTAATTTGACTAACGCTATTATTGTTGAATTGCTTCTAATATTAATGTTTATTCTATTATTTTTTTTATCACCATATTGCATGTTAAAGGGAATATGTAATTGAAAATCACGCCTAATAAGATAATTTGGACAACCGGTTTAGGTTCCTTTTTAATCTTGTTGTTTAATTCAAGTGATCACAAATATTTTAGAATTATATGTTGCATTAATATTCAACCAATTTAGCTTAATAATAGATTGGAGCAAATTGAATATTTTGTTTGTATGCCTTTGAGATCATAGGAATGCTTTTCAATATAAGAATCGAGTAGAGGCCAATACGGGCGAATGTGACTCCATGACTCACTTCGTACCATCATCCCCGATCCTCCTTTCGTGGTTCCGAACCATATGAAGTTAGTAATCTCATGGATTATGAATGGGGTGTAACCTTCACGGGTCAATCGTTGTTGCCTATCGTTGTCCCTTATCGTGGTTGCCTTTTTATGATCCGTGAACGGTTTACAAGTTCCTTAAAAACTTTTTGGCGGCTCCCTACTTTCCTTGTCCCTAATCGTATTATGTCGATTCCCACTTCCTATGAGTGCCAAGCATATTCACAACATGCTTTTAACGTAGGCGCACTTCAAACGACGCCTACAATTTGGCGACTCCACTGGGGAGGATTCTTGGTTATTTATCGATTTGAGTGATCGGTATTTAATTAAGATGAGTGGATGAGACTTGAAAGATTCTTGAAAAAATATTCCTGTGATTAATTTGGCATTTTTGCATATGCATAGACGTTTTAACGTCACATTCAGGTCTGTCCCGTAGGAAAAATTGGATAACTTGGTTGCGCGCGAAGGAAAACAGGGCACCAGTCAGATCTTCTGACTGCCGTGTCACGGTACAGTGCACCGTCTGACGGTGCACAGTACCGTGGCACGGGAATATTTGCCGTGTCACGGCAGTCCTAAAATCAGTCTGGTGGCTTATTTTCTCTTCGCACAGTCAACTTCTTTCGATTTTTCTGAAAAAACGTATGTGTTCTACATGCGTCTTAGCCCCGTGGAATTTAAGCTCTATCGACCCAAAAACGCTCATGGCAATAAGGGTTCATCCGAGTTATTAAATTCACCCAAACCATGGAGTCGAGTTCGATTTCATCACGAACTCGCGGAGCCGCCTGTTGGCATACACCCTCAAGGGAGGCTGCCTTGCTAACGCGTCCAAACTCTTAACCATGGTACCCTTTTGACACCCAAAGCTTGACCAATAGTTGAACATAGATCTTGACTTTAGGTTGCGAACTTTTTTTACATCATCGTGTCTAAAGGCTATGTGGTTGTTTGGTGCTAACCTTCATGTGCTTACTCTTTTGTTTAACCCATGACCGAGGGTTTTTATTCTCACATAGTAATTAGTACGGACCTAAAATCGGTTAAAATCTGGAAAAACCACAAAACTGACCTGGAACTGCGCACCGTGTCACGACATGTTCTGCCGCGCCACGGTGAACAGTGCCGTGACACGGGGCTCACTACCGTCTGACGGTAGACTGCACCGTGTCACGACAGTCTGCACCGTGACACGGTGCCCAAGAAAAGTGTCCTGTCAGTCTTTTTTTTATTCTTGTGCGTACGTATGTGGATGTTGTGTCCGGTTTGGTGTCATGTCTAGCTGTACGGTCAAAACACGCGTCCATAACCTCACCTAATCACTCACATATCGTGTTCACACACTTTTTTTCTTTAGTCGTGCACTACTTTTTGACCGTATTTTAGGGTAGTCTTGTTTTTTGTGTCGTTTTTTTACGGAGTAAGTCGGATGGTATCCTCCCTTTAAAAATAAACAAGTAGAATTTCAAAATTGTAGATTTAAAAAAAAAAAAAAAAAAAAATTCCCCGTGCCACGGTGGAGTTTCCCGTGGTGCGGTAAACATTCCCGTGCCACGGCACAGTCCACCGTGGCGCGGTGGAACTGCAGAAAAAAAAAAAAAAAAAAGTCTGCCGCGCCACGGGAAACTCTACCGTGTCACGGCAACTTTCCACCATGACACGGTGAATTTCTAAAAAAAAAAAAAAAAAAGAAGTCTGCCGCGCCACGGGAAACTCTACCGTGTCACGGCAAATTTTCACCGTGACAAAAAAAAAAAAAACCGCGTCAGTCAAGTCTTTCGGTTAATTTGGTCCTCGCGTCAGTCATTTTGGTTATTGTTCACATGTCTAACCATGCGATCATACCACGAGTCTTATAACATCACTTAGTCACTCACGAATCAAGTATAGTCCACACACTTTCTTTATGTTCCGACTCAAGTCGTGCACCAGGTCGTTTATGATCGTATATTAGGTTCATGCACCCTTTTTTCGTCATAATAAAAAAATGAGTGGAGTTTTCTCACCTGTTTTCAAATGTCTATTATTTTTTCCTTCCTTTCCTATCTTGAGAAATGAGTCAAACAATTAAGTGAATTATTTTATTTCACAGTACTTGGTCAAGGAACAGGGATAGATTAATACGGTTCAAGTCATTACCGCAACAATCACTCAGATCTAATAGGCGTTCAAAGAGAACTTTTCCATCTCCATTACTCATCACCTTACAATGGCCACTAAAGAAGATATTGAGAACATCAACAAATCTGTCGAGGCACTGTCTTCCATGATGCAAACCCTTACCACTAGGGTCACTACCATGGAACAAAACAAGGTCACTGTTTCCACCCTTGACAAACTGAAGGAACAAATGAGTACGATTTATGAGGATTTCACTTATGTGGAACGGCCTCCCACTCCTTTGGATGTGAAAGACAGACTCCCTGAAAAGTTCTCCACTGCTGATATTCCAAAGTTCAAGCCTACTGACAATCCAATATTCCATTTGAAGGCGTTCTCTGCAACCATGGCTCTTAAGGGATTGGACGTAACACTCTTCCCTACGGTGTTCCCTCTCTCCTTAGAACATGCTTGCCAACAATGGTTCTATTCCCTAGATGCCAAGCATACTGCGACTTGGAAAGATGTCACCGACAGTTTCATGAATCGTTACAAGTGTAACATTCAAACTAAAACTTCTGAACGTGAACTCTCCATTCTCAAACAGAAAGAGAATGAAGGCTTCACCGCTTACCTGAGCAGGTGGAGGGAAACAACCTCACTCTTGGTAGATCCCCCCAAATAAAGAGAGATGGTTCGCCTCTTTATTCAAAATCTGACTCATAAATATAGGGAACATCTCAAATTTCTTCCACTGAACACTTTCGAAGCTGTATACGACATCAGCATCAATATCGAGGATGAGCTAATAAAGACTGCTGGTAGTAACAATAATAACACTTGGAAAAACAAGAAGAACGACCATCCTTCTTCTTCGTCTTCTAAGCACGAAAATACTACCAACAATATAATCCAAGTTGATCTCAATGAAGTGTTAGCTCTTGATACTCCATTGCCCAAGAAGAAAAGAACTTACACTCCTTTAGGAATGACTTATGATGCGGCCTTTGATCGCCTTTACATTCAAGGCTTGATCACACCTATTGGGCCATTTCCAGAGCCAAAACCTAAAGAAAGGAGCGCCAAATGGAATCCCAATGCCTATTGCAAGTACCATCAAGGAAGGGGCCACACTACGGAGCAATGTTGGAATTTAAAGGACGTCATTCAAGACTTGATGGATGTAAACAAACTTCCTGTCCCTCCAGGCGGCAAGAAGTAATGAATACAAGGCACACAGATCCTTCATGCAAGATTTCATGATTTCTTTCTTTATCATTCTTCTCCATTCCCCCCATTCATGTCTAGCATAGGTTTTCCACTTTCAATTTTTTTATATGTTTCATGTGTTTCGTTCACCTTTTCCATTAATAAAATGAGCAATTTTCCTTTACATCTCGATCATAGAATTTTTCATAAAAAAAAATCAATTACCGAACTAAACCCAAGGTACACCAATGACTTGAGGCACCTTTGCAACCATGTCATTCCCTGTTAACCGTTCAATCACATTCCATTTCTTCATCAACCATTTTGAGCCTCGTCTAACGTTTGGCCTTCATTTCTTCAACCCACATTAACTTAACCCTGGGATTGGAAGATGTGTAATTGTATAACATTCAAAAAGCAAGTAAAAAAAAAAAAGAAAGCAGCAAAGCAACAATAAAACAATGTCTAAAGGCAAGTGTTCCAATGTCTTTGATATGAACACGTCTCAAATTGCGTCTCTCATAGAGTGCTTGGTACCGTGCCTGAGAAACATGAATGCTAAGTGAGTGATGGACCGCATGATTTGAGATTGTCTACATTGATTCAAAAGAATAAAAAAAAAGAGAAAAAAAGAGATTCAAAACAAAAAAAAAAAGTTGAAAATAAACTTGCAAAATTCAAAATTTTCAAATTCAAAATTACACATCTTGGGGATTCTCTCGGGTCTTGAGCCTTTTACCCCTTTCTTCCTTAAATCAACTTAACCACATTACAACCCTTGAAAGACCTCTTTGAGGTGTACATACACTTGTGCAAAGTTCGGTTAGAGCTACGTTCGGCCTGATTCCTAACGGATACGTAGGCAACCTCACATCAAGGTGCGGCCACATTCATATTCATATCCATGCATGATCGAGTCAAAGAATATCCAATGCTTATCCCTACCCATTTAGAGCTATACTTGGGGGCTTGAACCCAAATCACATTAGCTTACCCAGCCTGAAGAGTCATCATCTTTAACTCTTCTCACATCTCTTTCCATCGCTATAACCCTTGCAGCCAGCCTTAGTATCACATTCACACACTTCACTCACACATATATGATGCTTAGCTCCATGACTTAAGTTCATTCATCTATCGTGTCACATGATGTTATTGTCCTTAGCCTCCTGGCCTAAGAACATGCATCATGCATACATTATTTTCAGGACAAGCAATTTAATCCATACGATTCATTTCATCTTGCTCAAGGAGGAAGTTCAAAACTTCTTTCCTTTTTCATTTTTTTATTTTGGGGAAGTTCAAAAACTTTTTCCAGGTTTTCATCGAAGGAAGTTCGAAAATAAAAGTTCAGTTTTCACATCTTTCTTTTTCAGGAGAAAGTCGGTACCCTCCACTCATGACAAAAATTGACAGAAAATTTTTGCTTTTGCATCTTCGTTTGCTTGTGTCTGCACACACACACACACACACACTCACAAGTCATACACATGTCATGTCACATCAAGTCAAACTTGGTCAAGTCAGTGGTCAAGTCAATCACAGTATATACGAGTCCATTGGCAAATTTATTTTTGCAGATCTTATCTACAGCCCATGTCCGGGGACAAACGGACCATCTACAGCCCACGTCCGGGGACAAGTGGACCATCTACAGCCCACGTCCGGGGACAAGAGGACCACCATCATTTCATGACGCAAGGTTCTCGATACACAGAGACTTGCAATCTCATCATCTTTCGATTTTCCTCAAGCATGGAAAGTATTATCCGGTGGATTTTTCTTCAAGTATAGAAAACCGCCAAATCTGCTTTCCTCAAGCATGGAAGGCATTATCGGTAGAATTCTTCAATCATAGAATGACACCATATTCATCAGTCGGCTTTCCTCAGGCTTGGAAAGCGTTATCGGTGGATTTTTCTTCAAGTATAGAAAACCGCCAAGTCGGCTTTCCTCAAGCTTGGAAAGCGTTATCGGTGGATTTTTCTTCAAGTATAGAAAACCGCCAAGTCGGATTCTCAAGCATGGAAAGCATCATCGGTGGATTTCTTCAAGCATATAATGACACCAAATTTATACGTCGACTTTCCTCAAGCATGGAAAGTATTATCCGGTAGGTTTCTTCAGGCTTAGAAAACTACCAAACTCCTCAGTCGGCTTTCCTCAAACATGGAAAGCGTATCAACAGACGTCATCCGGTGGATTCCTTCAAGCATAGGAAGCTACCAAGCTCATTTGCCACCAATACACTGGTGTTAGATAAGCATTCTATCCCTTTACTCTTTTATCTGTAGAACTAACATTTTTCTGCAGGTATTGGCGTATACACAATGATTTAGGATCGCAGAACGTCTTAAATCATTCTCCGTCCCTATCGGATACTTTGACTATCGTTTTCGAAACTGACGTTTCTACAAACTCAGTCAAAGTGGGGGCTTCTGTAGACACCTAAAAATGTCTCCCCAAAACCAAACCCGTTGATGAACACCTTTCACCGCCATTATTGGTCAATTTGAGTATTTAATCTTAAATTCATGTTCTATCCAGTATATTTCATGAACCAATCTAATTTCTAGCTCATTTCCCTAAACCATAACCTATTTTCCACTTTTCGTGTCCATATCGCAAAACTGAGAGAAACTGATTTTATGGCTATAAAATTTTGATCCAATTATTATTTTTTTGGATAGGCCTTTAAATAAGCTTTCCAACCATATATCATAAGCCCAATTCCGAGCTATAACGAAAAAGATATGAGCAAAATACCAAACTCGGCCTAAAACTGACACCCTTCCTCTAAAACGACCATATCCTAAAATCTACATATCATTTTGACTTTATTCTAATTGGTTGGAAATTAGACTTGATAAGCTTTCCAATGATATATTATATGCCTTATTCCAAGTTACGGATCAAAAGTTATGATGGTTTTAAAAATGGATAAAAACTTGGAATCACCGCGCACAGTGCAATTCCACCGTGTCACGGGAAATTGCACCGTCTGATGGTGGGAATCCTCGTGACACGGTGCCCTTGCTGTGACTCGGGGCTATTCCGTGTCCTATTTGCGTTCTTCGTACCTAAACAACTCCCGCGTCACGGCATTTTCCACCGTGTCACGGGAATTTACATCGTCTGACGGTGGGATTCCCCGTGACACGGAGCTGTTTCCGTGTAATTTCCGCGTCTTCCATACTGTGACACGGTGTACTGTACCGTGTCACGGTGGATACTGCCATGTCACGGTACCTGTGCCGTGTCATGGGACATTCCGTGTCTTTTCCGCGTAAACCCTTAACGCGTTTTCTTTCTCGTTTTCTGAAAATTTCCCGCGTCACACTAAAAATGTACCGTGTCGCGGGAAAGTTTGCCGTCTGACGGTGGGACTTCCCGTGTCACGGTACAGTTTGCCGTGTCACGGGATACTTTTTTAGGGTTTTTATCATTTTAGGGTTCCGCGTGCTCCCTCAGCACATTTTCTCTATAAATACCCCCTCATTTCTGATGTACGGGGCAACAATAATCACTCTCTCACCTTACACCAAAAATCATTCTCTTCTCCCTCTTTAACCTAATTTCTAGCCTCCTTATTCTTTCATAACAATTCCCCTAAGCACTCCAAGGAGTCTATACTTAACCCGAGGTTCTGTCCTTAAACCAAGGCGTGAAAGGTACAAATAACTGAGGGTTTGGACCAAATCAAATCTAATATTTAGTTAATTTAATTTCCATTTACTTTGTATTTTTAGTGAAGTTACTAACAGTTTATTCATGATGTAGCGATTTAAAGGAACGCGCGGAATGTGAGTAATTAATTAATTTAATTACTCTTATTTTATTTTCTTATTGCTAGTATCATGATTAGGTTATTTCATCTTTATTTTGACTAACGCTATTATTGTTGAATTGCTTCCAATATTAATTTTTATTCTATTATTTTTTTATCACCATATTACATGTTAAAGGGAATATGTAATTGAAAATCACGCCTAATATGATGATTTGGATAACCGGTTTAGGTTCCTTTTTAATCTTGTTGTTTAATTCAAGTGATCACAAATATTTTAGAATTATATGTTGCATTAATATTCAACCAATTTAGCTTAATAATAGATTGGAGCAAATTGAATATTTTGTTTGTATGCCTTTGAGATCACATGAATGCTTTTCAATATAAGAATCGAGTAGAGGCCAATACGGGCGAATGTGACTCCATGACTCACTTAGTACCATCATCCCCGATCCTCCTTTCGTGGTTCCGAACCATATGGAGTTAGTAATCTCATGGATTATGAATGGGGTGTAACCTTCACGGGTCAATCATTGTTGCCTATCGTTGTCCCTTATCGTGGTTGCCTTTTTATGATCCGTGAACGGTTTACAAGTTCCTTAAAAACTTGTTGGCGGCTCCCTACTTTCCTTGTCCCTAATCGTATTATGTCGATTCCCACTTCCTATGAGTGCTAAGCATATTCACAACATGCTTTTAACGTAGGCGCACTTCAAACGACGCCTACACCCTTATTTTTCACTAACTATTCTTAAGATTGTTCGCCTAGGATTTCGGAAAACTAGTCCTTGTTGCGAGTAATAAGAATCGGGGGTAGTACATAAAAATCATATTAAAATTTCCTTCATAAATACTACAATAGTCGAGTAGATCTTGCACTTATGTAGAGCATCTCCCACTTATATCGCTGGAAAATATAGCCTTGTTGGAGGGACAATCTAACAATCCTTTGTAGCCTTAGGGGGTTTTCCTTCTTATTTATCCGACTGTATTCGAAAACTTGATAACCCTTGCAATCTCGCATAGGTTTTCACCAATGAAATAGTTTCACGATAATCCATCATTAGATTAATATCATGGATTCAAACCCAAGAAAATTCTTCCCCGAAAAGAGGAGATAAGTTTTGTCTTTCGATGGAGGACAATAAATCCTTGTCTTTCGAAGAAGTTAAGAAATCCTTTCTTTTGAAGGAGAAAAGTTTCTCCGAAAAGGAGAAAGCATTATTATAAACCTAGAAAAACTTTTAAAGAAATTAACAAAGATTATATTGGGGCTTTCCATCGGTTAACATCGATGGAAGCCCCTTCAAAAAACAGCAGTGGAGGCTAAGGTTTAGGAGAGAGAAAGGAGGAGAAAGTTAACTAGAAGTAATATAAATAGGTTATGTTATATATTATTGTATCTATACAAGTCAAAACTGAATTGGATTTTCGAGTCGATTTTGGGTCATTGTACAATAAATCCTGAATTTCAATACTAAACCTGAAATCGAAAAATCCGAACCAAAATATTAGTTTCCGTCAGGCATTGTTGGGGTTTTGTTTTTTGGATTTTTGATTTTGAAACTCATTTGATATAATTTCTTTGTTTTCTTTTAAATGAAGCACATCTTCTTGGCACGCTGTTTGTCAAAATATGAGAAAGTTAAGAATAATTAGAGGTGGGAATTTGAATTTTAAACTAAGATGATGCATCAAGAGATTAGTGATTTTCTCATTTCTCATTCTAGCAATTCCATATATATATATATATATATAACCCAAAAAATACATGTTAAGGAACCTCAATACAAATAACCCGATTCGATTAGTTAAACGTATCATTTCGTGTGAAGCTAAGCAATTAAACATGTTGAAAATACTTGACACTAACCACTTTTTTTTTTAGAGAGCCACAAGGGAGGAGATGAAAATCGATCCAGTATATTTTGGAATCAGGAGGGAAGATTTAACCACTTGAGCTATTGTATTATATTATCATACTCCATCCGTCCCCGAAAGAACGACCCATTTGGCCTAATTTTAGTCTCAAAAAGAATGACTCATTAGCATTAAAACCCACCAATTTGCAACAATATTTGTGCAAATTCAGCTTACCAATATAAAATTTTGTTTTTCCATATACTTTTAGTATTATCTTTCTCTACTTTTTTATAAACCCAATATAAATTTATCTTTCCAATATACTTTTAGTAAGGTCATTCTTTCGGGGACGGAGGGAGTATCATACTTCATCCGTTCTTTTTTTATTGCACCATGAGAGATTTCACACTTGCCAATGCAATTTTTTAGCTATTAATATCTTCGATTATACTTTTGTAAAAATTATAAAGATTTCGAGAGAAATCTAACTAGATCCCACTTGACTATATTTTTCCGAATGAATAAATCACAAATGGTGGTCAAAGAAGATTAAGTGAATAGTGTAAAAGTCCTAATTGTACAATAAAATAAAAACGGAGAAAATATTAGCTTTTGTCCGCTCTACTCGTGATAATGGGTTAGGACTAATTGGGCCTCCATCAAAACAAATCCCTTGCCGGGCTTTACCGAAAACAACCTCAACTCCATTCCCACACGGCCACACATCCCCATTACATTTTCATCAGTTGTTCTAGTTCTTCACACCCCTTCACAGATCACAGCAACTCAGAGAAAAAGAGAAAGGAGAAATGGGAAGGAAGAGCTTCAAGGTAGAGTTCGATGAATCCCCACCAGATGACTTCGATCCAGCAAACCCATACAAAGACCCTGTTGCAATGCTTGAAATGCGCGAGCATTTAGTTCGTGAGAAATGGATCCACATCGAAACTGCCAAGATTCTTAGGGATAAGCTCAGGTGGTGTTACCGCATTGAGGGTGTCAATCACCTCCAAAAATGTCGCCACCTTGTCAATCAATACCTTGAGGCCACCCGTGGCGTCGGCTGGAACAAGGATCATCGCCCTCACTCCCTCCATGGTTTCTATTTTTCTGCTAATTTTCATTCATTCAATTGATTTTTTTTTTCTTGGTATATATTAGATTTATTTTGAAATTGGGTTTGTTTTGAATTAGGTCCTAAAGTGGAATCTGTTGAGGCTGAATGATTTTGACTTGGTTCTTGCATTATTTTGAGGTAATTATTCTAAGCCCTTTTGTTTAGCTTATATGGGATTGACTTTTAGATATTCTATGTTGGAATTGGGTATATTTATGCAAAATTATTTATTTGTTTAAAACAAATTGAGTTGTTTATTTAATGGGTTGTTTTTGTATTGTGTTAGTTGTTCTCTTATTGAATGATTTTGATCAATGTACTACATGATGGTTTTTCTGTAACTTGATTTTGCTTGTATATGTCTGTTGTTGGGAATGAGATGGAAAGGGGTTTAGAGCATTTAGATATAACCATTGACGCAATTCTCTTCTTCAATATGCCCTAATTATGGGCTGTCTCGGTAGTTGGCTCTGAAATTGGTAGACATGGCAAGTGCGCGTGATTTAATTTATTGAATCTATACCTTTCAAGTGACTTAGGTTGAGTAGCTTTTGCATAGCTTAGATGGAATTAAGTTTTTTATTTTTTTTTTCCTTGAGTTTTGATGTAAAGACTAGGCTTTTGAAGAGATTCATATTGCCCACAGCATTTAAATTTTGTGCCTTCGATTTAGTTGATTGAAGAACTGTTGAATCTGTTGAAACTAAGGCTGATATGTTTGCTTTAGAAATTGTCGTCTGGTAAGTTAACAGGGTGGTGACTTGTGGGACACTACTATAGACAAATAGTGCCCTCCGATTATTAATTCGTTGAATATGAAAATGTGTTGCTCAATGGTGGTGTGGAGAGAATAAAGAACAATGCACTGTGCTCCTGGAAGCTATGTATCTCCTTAATCCTCTATTTCCAAGTCAAAGTTATTGTATTTGAGTTTTCCCTGAACAAATATTACACCTATTGCACCACTGCTGCTTAATGAATTGATTGAAGGGTATGGTTGTGTTCATATGATAAAGTTCCGTGGGTTTGAAATACTATCGCAATTTTCCCATTTGAATTTCAAGGGTAATTTGTGAGTTTAGCCTAGGTGACTTAGTTTTATGTTTCTCGAATTTTTATATAAAAGTTTTTAATTGAAGTTTGGTGGAGCACGAGCTCTCCAGTTCTTGTTGAATGTTTATATGGTGGCTCATAAGATTGTATCTGAGTGCTCAGGTCTTGCCAGGTTCCTTTAATGTCTAAACCTAAGTGTTAGGCTGGTGAGAAATATTTGACACCAATGCCAAAGCTTTTATATGGTTTTCTAATATTTTTTAAAGGATCAAACTGAAGTATTCTTATTCATTTGAGGTCTCAGATGTGTGTTAGGTGTGTATGATGAAATATGTTTGGAGTGTGTTGAGAATTAGTGGAAGACTATAAGATAAAGTTATATAATAGCGAATCACAATACATAGTGATATGCAGCGTCTTTTTGCTCAATTCTTTTGGGCATTTAGGGGATTAGTTGAATTTGACTTTATAATTTGATTTAAAGCATGTACGGATTTAGTTGAATTTGACTTTATAATTTGATTTAAGGCATGTACGGATGTACCTAATGGAATTTTGGTATTCATATGAGATTCGGGTTTCTTCGGAAGTTATGATTAGAGAGTTTGTATGGCATAGCATATTCTGAATCCCGCATTGGTAATTAGTGATTCGATAAAAAACTGCATAGAAACCAAAATAATTGAGTGATTTTTGTACACTATTGTGCAGTGTGCGAAGTGAGGTGAACTGTCTCGGTTTTGCTTTGAGAATCTTCCTGTCTTTAGAATGGTATCTATTTTGATTCATGATCATAAAAGAAAAGTAGATATGGCTTGTAATTTTAATATGGACAGGACATAGATGAAGAGTAGATATGTATCATGTATTGGGTGAACTTTCGTATTTGCTATTGTCAGCCGTATACTTCTTTGAGGAATTTTGCATCTTTATTTTAATATTGAAATAATTAGCCGTTTAGCACTCATGATAGTTGGACCGTCACTAGCATGGAGCCATAATATTGGCTTGAAATTTTCAAATTTTTTTTTTAAGTTACGAGGACAATATTAATTTGTATTGTTAAGTTAAGACATGGACATGGTTACATATAAATTTAAGAATAGATGATAGTTTTTTAAATGAATTTATCAATGTTCTAAAGAGTTGAATAATAACAGAGATGAATAATACCTGTTAAAAACAATGCTTTTCACTATCTCACATACCCGTAATTTTGACTGTGATAACCCTCACCCTTCTTTCTTCTCTTCCCCCCTACGCTTCTTGTTTGTGGTTCTATAGTACTATAAAATTTAGTATCATAACATTATTTTCTAAATACTCCTTCCTATCTTTTTCTGCTGAAGGCCATTCATTTGACCTGGCCTTAATTTATAGATACCTCCATTAGGATTGTCTCACTTTTAAAAATTTGTTGCCCCAATCTTAATTTCAATCTTCCTGTCAGTTATTGGCTCCAAATTTGGTTTTCAAATGTGTCCTAGCTCTAAAAAATCTGTGTTTTTAGTAGCTTTGTTACTTGAATTTTTTCAGAAATGCTGGATTGCTTAGAAAGTTAGAAGTATTTAAAGAGGAAGCCCCAGTTAATATCTGTGATAAACAAAATTTGTTTATCACATGGCATTTTGGTAAATAAGTCAACAACTTTATGCAGTCATCATCACTGTAGGACCCACTTTTATGGAAAAAGTTGTTGATTTATTTACAAAATTGCCATGTGATAAACAAATTTTGTGAATCTCAAAGATTAACTTGTATTTACCTGTATTTAAAATATCTTTGTCTTTTGTATGTTTTCTTAAGATATTTTAGATATCACTCACAAGTGTGCTTCTCCCTCAGGTATGCATGTAAAAGACTAATTTAAAAAAATTTATTATGCAAAATGGGAAGAAGTTTAATCTGATTTTTCAATCATGACCATTGCTCGCCAACCCCTTCACCCTAGTTTTAGGCGTATATTGTGTCCAAACAGAGGTCATTTCATGTAATGATATCAAACATGTACAGCAGGCCTTGGCCAACATAATAGGTTATTATCACTGAACCTTCGGCTAGCTTTTCTGATCATCATAGGCTATTATCACTGAACCATTGGCTAGCTTTTCTTAGATTTCTAATATTGTTGCACCAACTTGGCATGATATACTTCGGATTATGATTTTGAGTGGTTATGTAACTTATGTTGGATAATCTGAATATAAATATGGGTGGAAATTTATTTTGTGGAGTCCTCAAGTCCGAATATTAGTATGTGTTGAATTCATAAGTTCAACTTTTAGCAAGCATGTGGTGTGTTTCTTTTTTTTTTTTCTTTTTTTTTTTTTCTTCTTTTTCTGCTTCTCATTATTATTTCATTCTTTCTCAAGTAGAAATAAATTAGGGTGCATTTGGTGTGGGCCTTTGGGGTCTTCAAGAAAGGCTAAGGGAATCAAAAGGGCTCTTTTCCTTTGTTACTCTTTTTTAAGACAGTTTAATCATTCCCTTTACCCTCTCCATTCCCCTAGTCTCCTCTCATTGCCCATCCACCCCCCACCCCCCCCACCCTATAGTTTTTGTGTGGAATTAAGGAAGTTGTAAATTCTTTAAAACTAATGATTAAAAGTACATATGTGCATATGGGGTTAGAGAGAGATAGAGAGAAATAAAAAGTAATTGAGAATAATTGAAGAGATAAAGGGAGAATGTGTTGGAAATTGATGTTAAAAGTACAAAAAATATAAGGAAAAAAGATGACAACTCATAAAAAAAGGGTTATAATGTCAAAAAATACAATCTTTACATAGAAAGAGGCATTGTATTTTGGTTTACCCAAAAAGAAAAGGAAATTTTCACTTTTGCTACCACTCAAACAACCCTCTCTCACATTTGCTACCCATCTAAAATTTAATTTTATTTTGCTACCACTTGAAATCACATCATTTAAATTTCATTACCACTTAACACTTTCGGTTATTATTTCCGTTAGTGAGATCCAGCCACCCTCAATGTCACCTTCCAGCCACCCCTCCCTCTTCAACCACCTTAACTGCCTCCCCGTTCAGCCACCAAAAAAAAAAACCAAATTCATGGTGAAATTGAAGCCAATTTCAGTTTTTACTTGTTTTGGTTTTCGATTTTTTCGATTTTTTTTTTATTTTTTATTTTTTTATTTTAAGTTTTGGGTTGTGATGGTGAGTTTGGCCGTTTGTGGTGGTTGGTTTTAGGTGGGTAGGTTTGGATGGGTATTCGGTTGGATCGGTGGGTAGTTTTAGGTGGGTTAAGGTAGCAGTCTGGTAGATCTAGGTTTGAGTGTGTGGGTATGGAGAAGAAACGGGGGTTTTCAAGAAGGAGAAGAAGAGAGGCCGCGAGGGTTTGGGTGGGTGGTGGGTTTAGTCGTTTAGGTGGTGGGTCTGGGTCGGTTAGGGTTCGATTGGGTGGGAGAAGGCGGTGGCGGGTTGCGAATGGTGGGGAAAAAGGAGTGGGGTGGGTCGCCAACGCCGCTAGGGGGGAAGGTGGCTGACGGGGGATAGGCAGTGCTGGTTTTTATTTATTTATTTATTATTATTATTATTATTATTATTATTATTTGAATATACTTAACAGAGACATAATGGATTCCGTTGAGTGATAGTGAAATTTAAATTATGTGATTTTAGGTGGTAGCAAAATAAAATACTATATAATTTTAGATAGGTAGTAAAAGTGAAAGAGGGGTGTTTGAGTGGTAGTAAAATAGGATTTGGACGTAGGGTGTACTATTTACCAAAAAAAAAAAAAAAAGGTGTAATACTAATTTGGGATGGAGTAATAGAAAGACACATGCAATTTTACTGCCTTGGTTCTGTTGTTCAATGTCCACCTGCCTTTTATTTTAATGGCCAGTTGGATTATAATCCTAGTTCACGCTGGAGGTGTTGCCTCTGTCCATAAAAACAGGCGATAATTTTAATTATTAATTCATTACAAAAGAATAGATCCACTTATTATTATTATTATTATTATTATTATTATTATTATTATTATTTGAATATACTTAACAGAGACATAATGGATTCCGTTGAGTGATAGTGAAATTTAAATTATGTGATTTTAGGTGGTAGCAAAATAAAATACTATATAATTTTAGATAGGTAGTAAAAGTGAAAGAGGGGTGTTTGAGTGGTAGTAAAATAGGATTTGGACGTAGGGTGTACTATTTACCAAAAAAAAAAAAAAAAGGTGTAATACTAATTTGGGATGGAGTAATAGAAAGACACATGCAATTTTACTGCCTTGGTTCTGTTGTTCAATGTCCACCTGCCTTTTATTTTAATGGCCAGTTGGATTATAATCCTAGTCCACGCTGGAGGTGTTGCCTCTGTCCATAAAAACAGGCGATAATTTTAATTATTAATTCATTACAAAAGAATAGATCCACTTATTATTATTATTATTATTATTATTATTATTATTATTATTATTATTTGAATATACTTAACAGAGACATAATGGATTCCGTTGAGTGATAGTGAAATTTAAATTATGTGATTTTAGGTGGTAGCAAAATAAAATACTATATAATTTTAGATAGGTAGTAAAAGTGAAAGAGGGGTGTTTGAGTGGTAGTAAAATAGGATTTGGACGTAGGGTGTACTATTTACCAAAAAAAAAAAAAAAGGTGTAATACTAATTTGGGATGGAGTAATAGAAAGACACATGCAATTTTACTGCCTTGGTTCTGTTGTTCAATGTCCACCTGCCTTTTATTTTAATGGCCAGTTGGATTATAATCCTAGTCCACGCTGGAGGTGTTGCCTCTGTTTATAAAAACAGGCGATAATTTTAATTATTAATTCATTACAAAAGAATAGATCCACTTATTATTAGCTTAGTAAGTCAAATTCCCATGTTACCCTTAGTGGTACCATTGTAAGCTATGCTACTCATACATGGGTATGAGTGCGGGTGTGGGTACATATCCAAGTATCTAAAACATCAAGGTTGATAATTTTAAGGCACATGAAAACTGTCCTAAAATCAGACATGGTACAGAAGCAGGGCATGAATGCTAACACATTCCAGTTTTTAAAAGACATTTTGCATACAAATACATTTACACACATTTGAAATGGTTATTTGAAGTCTATTTGTGAGTAGTTGAGAACATATCGCACATATTCTTCTTTTCGTTTTGTTTTTACATATTGAGCAAGGATTCCATATCCTTGTCAAAGTGTTGAGTCTTGAGTGTTTTTGGAAGACAAATGAAGAGTCGAAGTAACATAACCTGTAAAATTCCAAAGGAAAACTATAGATTTAAGGTGGGGATGTGAAATGTTAAAGATTTATATATTGAAGGATATTATGGTAATTTTGCTAGAATCCTTGATAATGAGTGAGTGACTCCCAAGTGAAACAGCTTATCATTTAGGAACAAAACTAATTTTTTATTTTATTTTATTTTGTTTTGTTACAGAAACATTAAGGTTTGATGTGACTAAAGGATAAATAAAAAAAAAAATTACAAAAAAGCGCATATGGACGTGTATGTGAGTTTGTGTTCTTTTTCAAGCTTGCTTACTTTTACCTTCTGCTGTTCTGCTAACCTTGTTTTGTCTAGGTTCTGATTGTGTTATTATTTTAATTTTTTTTTTAATGTCAATCATGCTCTTAGGGGTTTCCTCATTCAGGTACCCCTTTTGCGTTAGTAATGTAGAACCCAGAAATGCTTTGCACTAAATAATTGTTGCGTAACTTATTCCTTGATGCAGAGGTTTATAAATAATCTAGGAATTAGTTTGCTGTTTAACGTGTAGCTTTTGTATTCAGCAAAAGAAAAATCATGGTCTGTGTGCTTAATCTTGCAATTATTTTGTAATTAGAACTTAGAACCATAATATCTGCTATAGATATCACATATTGTTACATGTTGGAATTAGTTTCTTAAAAGATATGTCTTTTGCTTGCAGATCACTAAACCTGGTACAATGCTGGTGGAGTAAAGAATGTGTTGGTATAATATTGCTGGCCTGTTGAAACTGTGCCATGACATTTGCTGTGTAGTTTATTTCATCTGGTTCTCACCCTTTAAAACTTGTGTAGATCTTGATGGATTTTACTTTTGGAATAAATTGTTGTCACCTGGCTTTGAGCTATATTGGATCCGTCTTGCTATATGTTACCAATTTACCATGCGTTATATTGCTTTCTTTGCGGAGTGCAGACTTAGTTTTTCTCTTTAATTAGCAGCATCTCTTAATATTAGGCATGCTAATCAAATTGGTTTAAAGTTTCAGTGATGTTAATGTTGCTTTATCACAAATTTACTGAAAGCTATCGTAGGAAAAAACAGATGTTTGTAATAATTAGCTAATTCAGGCATTAACTGTGAACTTTATTCTATCTTGCTCATTGCAAGTTTCTGATTACATGTAACCCCAACTTGAAGGGGGTAAAAACAAAAGGGAAAAATAAAAGATTGCAAAAGGAAGAATTGCTAGTCTCTATTGCTCCTATTTTAAATTCCGTTTTATGGGGAACTACTCGAACTAGTCTTCATGTGATACAATTGCTGCAGAAAAAGGATGACCTTCTAGTACCCAAGTATTTGATACTTCCTGAAAAAAACATGAAAGAGAAGAGTAAGTTGATAGGTTATGAAGCATGATAGTATAAGAATATGCATGAACATATGAATATCGTATATTTATGCTACACTAAAATTTTATCATGTTAATGTGTGAAATTTAGAAAAGTATGAAAGAGTGACAGACAACGAAATGAATGGATGGAGCTCCCTTCAGTCCAATGAGCGAACGAAGCTAGTGGAAGGAGTTGCTCCCACATAATCGAAACAAAACCCATAGTCCTACTCGAACTTCACCTTCTTCCGGTTATCCATCATCGTAGTCGCAAAGAATGCAAGTAAATGGCCAGAAATGCATGAAATGGCAGCTCTTTACCACTTCTCAGCCCTCTCTATTGGATTTGAAGGGAGCTCCTCTATCTCTCTTTCTCTCCTTTAGATAATGATATGTTTTTAGTTCATCTCCCAATTTTATATTTAGGTTCCTTTATATAGAAGAATTTGAGTGAGTGATTAGCAAACTGTGTTTTTTTTAAGAGGTACAGAATCTACTGTGAGATTCATAGGATATTAGGATGTTTGCAGGTTGGGAATCTTGTCGGAGTATTCAGTAATCTTTTCCCTTTCCAAGGTTTGTTGTTTTTTGTTTTGATTTCTTTTGGATTTGAATATCAAATATTTTGAGTTTGACCTGACCTTCGGAATCAATATTCAATAGTATGGATGAACTGTTGAGGGGTTAGCTTTATGTCAATTCTACTGTTTCATTTTATGGATGTTTTTGTTGCTTGTGCTTCAGATGAATGCCTTGAATCATGATGCTATGTACGAAGTTTGAATAGCAAAATTCGTGAGATAAGTTAGAATATTTTCTTGGGAAACATAGACGTTTGTCATTTTTCTCATCAACCGGTGGTTGTATGTTCAGGTATCAAGTTAAACCTGCTATTGGGTCGATCAATTCGAGTGGAGCCATTTGGGGTCCGCACTTTCTAGTAGGGGTGAGCAAAAATTCCGGGTACCCGGAAATGGAATTGGAACCGGTTAGGAACCAGTAGGTCCGGATGTGGAATTGGACCCGATGGTTCCAATTCCGGGTAATAAGTTTAGGAACCGGTTGCAACCGATTCTAATTGCAATTTCCAATTTTTTTGACCCGGAACCGGTTGGGTACCCGGTTACCCAATATATATTAAACTAAATATACTTTTTTTTTAAAAAAATATATATGTTAAATGTATCTAGTTAGTAAAATAAAAAAAAATATATATTATTTATATATAACCTAAATAAAATAGCTCATGCAATCATTCACATATAAATATAAGTATTAAACGCAAAAAATGAAAATGGATCAAAATAAGTATTAAATTTGTATTAAAATTTAATAATTATTTACATAAGTGGGTACCCGAAACTGGACTCGGTACCCGGCGGTTCCAATTCCAATACTTAAAATTTAGGACCCGGTTGAAGTGGTTCCAATTTCAATTCCGAATTTTAGGACCCAGTACCAACCAATTTCGGGTTCGGGTCTTAAAAATTTGACCGGGTACCCGATTTGCTCACCCCTAATTTCTAGCATACTCCTGGAGTACCATGCACACGGTACTTCAAGTTTTATAAAACTCATGTTATTGTCAATGCCTTTCAAGCTTATAGGCAGAATAACCCATACTCCAACACCTACAATCCTTGATACCGGAATTATCCGTACCTATCCTACTGGAGCACCAATGTCCAAAATCCACCACCACAAGAATCATAAGCGCCACAACAACAACAACATAAATATTACCACCCCAATGCTGGCCAGAAGAACCAACCACAAAAACCCTCCTCATCTTCCGACCCTGCTTTGGTAGAAATTAAAGCGATGCTGGCTAATATGCAGAAGCACATGGAGAGTAGAGACGCCCAAATTGATTCGATCTTAGCACATAACAAAATTGTAGATAATCAAATTGCGCAAATTTCTGCTACTCTATAAGCCCGTCAACAGGGAGCCCTGCCAGCACAGCCAACCAGGCCTACAGATCAAGCTTATGCAATTACTCTAAGGAGTGGTTCACACTATGAAGGCCCCCCTATGCCCCGAAATGATGAACCTGTTTTATTAAATAATGCTAATCTTGATTCTATTAAACCTGACAATGTAGCTAATAGCCCTGGAGGGCTAAAGAGTAATACTAATACATCTGATTTTACGTTGCAGGGTACGACTCCAGGGAAGGTAGCAGCTCCAGAAAAGAGCAGTAATGCTCCAAAACCAATTATCAAACTTCCATTCCCCAATCGTCACCTGAAAACAAATTTGGATAAGTAGTTTAGTAAGTTTCTGGAGATGGTAAAAGATTTGCAGGTAACAGTTCCCTTCACTGAATTAATTACACCAATACCTGCATATGCAAAATTTATGAAGGAAATATTGACAAGAAAAAGGTCTATTAGTGAGGTAGAGACAGTAGTTTTCACTATAGAGTGTAGTGCCGTACTTCAAAATAAATCTCCACCTAAATTAAAAGATCCGGGTAGTTTTTCTATCCCTTGTCATATTGGCAATCTAATGATTGATAATGCATTGTGTGATTTGGGCGCAAGCGTTAGTGTTATGCCATTATCTTTGTAAATATGGGTAAATTAAAAGCTACTAATTTTACTCTACAAATGGCCGACCGTTCTTTTAAATACCCCTTAGGTGTTTTAGACGATGTTCCTGTTAGAGGAGGTAAATTTTATATACCTGTTGATTTTGTTGTTCTTGATATGGATGAGGATACGCAAACCCCAATTATTTTGGGTAGACCATTCTTTAACACCGCAGGAGCAATTATAGATGTGAGATGTGGCAAATTGACGCTATCAGTAGGGGACGATAAAATTATTTTTATTCTTGATAATACCCCTAAAAGCCCCATGACAGGTGAGATGTGCTTTAGTGTTGATGTGGTTCAAAATTGTTCTAACAAGCCCCAAGCTCTTGTAAAAGATCCCTTGGAGGCGGTATTTTGTGTTGCATCCTTTACAGATGAGATAGACAAATGGCAGAAGGAAGTTGATGCAATAGAAAGAGCCCTCTTGTAGACACCCATTTGTGTCTCCCCAAAACCAAACCCGGTGATGAGTACCTTTCACGTCGAATCATAATCGAATGAAGTGAAAGTGTGGAAAGTCTAGTGTTGCGGATAGTTTTAATTTCTTTTCTCTTCTCTCTGTTTTTGAAAACCAATTTTAAGAAAACTGTCAATCCAGTTTGGTTGGTCCATGATATGAGTCCAATAATAGTGTAGTTGGATAGGGATTGAAAAGAGCTTTCCAACGATATATTATAAGCCCAGTTCCGATGAATATTGAGGAAGTTATGGCCAAATTACTAAACTAGGCCCGGTTTGAGCCTTATATGCGGCCCAATGATCTAGAGGAGGGCCTAATATGGATTTATCATTCATAATGCAATTAAGAATGGTTTTAGTCTTCTAGATTCTTCTAGAAAGTTCTTTTCATTCCTAATTCAATTAGCATTGATAAATTGACTTTTGTTGACTTTTTAGAGTTTTAATCAGAATAAAAGAGTGTTTTTGAGGAAAATACAATTTTATCCTCCTGTACAGTTAAATTCTATCCGATTTTAGAAAACGCGTCAAAAACGGGATTAGTGCCAAACGCTAGTCATTAGCGCCTGGCGCTAAGCCTGGTGCCTGGCGCTAGCGCCTGACGCTAACCTCGTTTTTGCGCGTCAGAACTCTGTTTCGATTTTCTATCTTTTTGGCTGATTTTCTCTATAAATAGCCTTCTAAAAACTCCGTTTTGATTTATCAATTTTCACTAACTCTCATCAAGAAATTCTTGATTCTCTCACTCTTTCTAAGCCTACCCTTTTACAAACACAATTCCTCATATATTAGCACTAGACACACCTAGCATAATTCAAAGTTGCCTTCGCCCTATACGTGAAAGGTTTTAATTTCTAAGGGTTTGGTCCCAAATCTCTCTTACAATTATTTAATTAAATTGTTTTAATTATTATTTTCCTTGAAGTTACTAATGTGTGTATTTTGTTATTAGAAAGAGGTACGAGGCATCCAAGTAAGTGCTTTAATGGTTTTTATTGATGTTATCTTGTAGAAATCATGCTTAGATTGTTATTATGATTCCTAATGTTATGTTAGGGCGTTTTGATCTTCCTAGTATCATGCCTAGGGTAACTTTAATATCAAGTATGATTAAAAGTATGATTCCTTTTATGTTCTTCCTAATATTTATAAATCTTAGTATCATGTTAGGGCTAAAGCTTTGATTTTTATTGCTTAGTGAGATGTTAGGGTTTGTTATTAATCTTGTTAGTATCATGCCTAGGATCTTGCTATTATTATGATTTAACATTATTATGATTATTTTTATGATTTATGATTTTAATTGTTATAATTATTGTTATGATGATTATTTTAGTTATGATTGTTATGATTATAATTATTATTATGATAATTATTATTATGATTATTGTGATTATTATTATGTTGCTTGATATTTTTTTTATTGCTTGATCACGCCTTTTATGCATGTTTAAAGGGAATTTGTACTTGTAATCACGCTTAATAAGATAATTAATAATCTTGTTTAGGGTTAATATGATTATAATTCAAGTGATCGCCAATAATAGATTTATTTGTGCATTAATATTCAACCAACATAGATAAACAGGTTTAGGGTAATCCTATTGATTGCATGTTAGTCAGAAAGCGCACATGAATACGATCAGAATAAAGTAGAGGCCTATTATTAGGGCAGATTCAATCACTTTTAGGTTGGATTTGTACCTTCAATCCCGAACTACAAGTCATGGTTCAAGAGCTATTGGAGTTAACGATCTCTTGGATCGTTAAGGGGTGTAACCTTCACCCTTTGAACGGTTTACAAGTTCCTAAAACTTGTTGGCGACTCTTTTGCTCTATCTTCTTTCCCTTTGGACGCCACCGTACTTTAGTGTATGATCACAGTGGGGTTCAATCTAGGGGTAATGCTTGAAATATTCCTTACAGTTTTTGGCGACTTCACAGTGCGACGCCAGTCCTATCGTTTTGGCGACAGTTCGGCATATTGCTCGAGTCATCACTTTGTGTCTAATTAAACAGTTTGCTAATCAATTCGATTATTTTTATTAATTATGATGTCCCATTGAGTCTTTAATTGAATCTAGTCACATGGTCTAGCCACATGGTCATGACACGAGTCTTAACATGTCACCTACACTCACTAGTTTAACACACACGTCACGGCATTTAGACTAAAAACGGACTAGGACTCCCGCGTCACAGCATTTGTCCATCGTGTCACGGGAAATTGTCCCATTTGACGGTGGGATTCCCCGTGACACGGGACACTTGCTGTGACACAGGAGTTTCCGTGTCCTTTCCGCGTAAACCCTTAACGTGTTTTCTCCCCCGTTCGCCAAATATTTCCCGCGTCACACGGCTGTACACCGTGTCACGGAAATGTTCCTCGTCTGACGGTGGAATTTCCCGTGTCACGGTACACTTTGTCGTGTCGCGGTATACTTTTTTAGGGTTTTTTTTTTATCTTTTTAGGGTTCCGTGTGTTCCCTCAGCACATTTTTTCTATAAATACCCCCTCATTTCTGATGTACGGGGCATCAATTAATTCTCTATTTTTCTCTCCTCTATGCTCTAGCCTAAACACTAGCTTATCCTTTTTCTTTCAAAATTCCTTCTTCAAGCACTCTAAGGAGTCCATACTTTACTTGTGGTTTTGTCCTTAAGCCAAGGCGTGAAAGGTAGAACTGTTTAAGGGTTTGGCCCCAAATCAACTCTACTTAATTTAATTATTGTTTTGTTATTATTTCCTTGAAGTTACTAACTTGTTTATTATTTTATAGTTGCAAGCAAACAGAATCAAAGTAAGAATTATGTTCCTTTTATTTCTATTATTTTTCTAACGTTTTTATATTGTTGGAATTATTGCTAAATTGCTTCCAATATTAAAGTTTGTTCTATTATTATCTATGATCACCATATTACATGTTTAAAGGGAATATGTAATTGAAAATCACGCCTAATAAGATAATTTGGACAACCGGTTTAGGATCCTTTTTAATCTTGTTGTTAAATTAAGTGATCACTAATATTTTAGAATTATATGTTGGATTAATATTCAACCAATTTAGCCTAATAATAGTTTAGAGCAAATTGAATCTTTGTTTGCATGCCTTTGAGATCGCAGGAATCACTTTTCACTATAAGAATCAAGTAGAGGCCAATACGGGCGATTGTGATTCCATGACTCACTTCGTACCATCATCCCCGATCCTCCTTTCGTGGTTCTGAACCATATGGAGTTAGTAATCTCATGGATTATGAATGGGGTGTAACCTTCACGGGTCAATCGTTGTTGCCTTCATTGTCCCTTAATCGTGGTTGCCTTTAATGATCCGTGAACGGTTTGCAAGCTCCTTAAAAACTTGTTGGCGGTGAAAGGAATGGTGTCCTTCGAACAAGTGTACTATTCCGTTAGTGGGTTCAGAATTATTAGAAAGCTAATATATTCAGTGAGGTCAAGTGATCGGAATGCCTGGGTGGAGGCCGCTTCCGATCAGTAATATTAATGAATAATTAATATTACAGCTTAATCTTGACTGAACCCTTCGGGTCACACCCAAGCATTCAACAAACCGAACCGACGAATTAATTCGGAAGGAATTAATGAGTCGACCGAGTAATATTTATTTAGATGTCGGAAATTCGAGCTTAGAGCGTCGAAACCGAGCGTCGGAAGTCGAGTCGAAAAATAGTGAAAGACGAGACGAGAAATAGTAATAAATCAACAAAAGACCAAAATACCCCTAGCATCGGAATGCCCAAGCAAACCGAGTGCTAAGGGCGTATGGCCTAGCATGGTGGCTAGCATGCGCACCAAGCCGAGCCTAGGCTGGCTGGTGCGTGCTAGCGCACCCATGCTAGCATCGCAAGGCTAGGCGCTGCCTAGTGCGTGCTAGCATGCTAGGCACAGCCTTGTGCGCGCAATGGCTAGCAAGCCATGTCGCCACAAGCTGCAGCAGCTAGCAGCAGCATGGCTAGGCCATTGCTTGCTGCCTAGCAGCGCTGGCTAAGGCACAAGGCCAGCAGCAGCCTGCACAAGCATGCTGGGCTTGCTGGCCAGCAGCGCCTGGCAGCCCGCATGCGAGTGCTGGGCCTGGTGGGCTTGCTGGGCGTGGCTGCCACGGACAGCAGCACATGGCAGCCCACCTTGGCTGCCTTGGTGCCCAAGGGTGGGTGCCATGTGGCTTGTGGTCCTTGAGTGTGTGTGGAGTGAGGTGGCCGGTTATGGTAGAGGGAGTGGGGAGCAAGTTTGGTCCCCCCTTCTGCAAGTGGTCCTCACCTAACCACTCACATGAGCTTGCCACTTGTTAATTTATTACTAGCTTGATTATTAATTTTATTTTAGCTTTAAAATAAAATGGAAAAATCATACTATCCCACATTAATGGGAGAGTAAATGATACTCCCATCATTTCCTATAAATACCCAAGTATGGGCATTGGGAATGATGCTTGAGTAAGAGTTGGAAAAGGCATCACTATTAGTGAAAACCTTTGAACTCAATATAATTACTCGGGTTTTATTGGTCGGGTCTTGCTAACCCCAAGACATTGGACCTAGTCGGTTTTGGTGCGGGTGGACTTCGTTGGAGGTCTCCGTGTGAGCGGGACTTGAAGCTTTCATAAGAGCTCATTTTGGAGCGAAGCACGCGTCAGAGGTAATTAGCTTATCTTAATCTTGTGATTAATTTAATTATGTTTATGGTTTTATTTACGAGTGCGGTCTTGTTTTTGGGTTTGTTTCCGCGGTGAGTCGGACTCACCAAACCCCAACAGCGGTATCGGAGCCTTGCTTGTTTATTTTTAAAATCATAATATTTTCAAGGTGTTTTTTATGGCTTAATTTTTATGGTTTTAAGTTGCTAATTAGATTAGTAACTCGTTTTTCCAATTTTTACCTCGTATTAGAGCTGTCTTCAGCTCCCGAACCCAGATTTCGACCCAAAAATAGTGAATTTTAGGTGGAGAAGGCGTTCTGGAAATGGTTTTACCCTTTCAGGTCTCTTGTTTTAGCCAAAAAACGACCAAAAAATGCATTTTTCGAGGGATTTTTCGTTTTGACGAAAAATTTTAAGTCTTTCGAACCTTGAAAATTGATTGCATATTTATGGTGGTTATGAATTTGGTTCTTTCCTTTAATTATATGCAATTTTAGACCACTTTAAGCATGATTACTTGGTAGTAATTGGTGCTTGAAAGTTTGGTTTTATTTTTTCACATAATTGCAAATTAATTGCATCAAGTGTGAAATTGTTGTTCTTTGTTGCTTCCAAGTACTAAAGATTCAATCTTTATTTATGATAAGTGATTGAAACTTTGAGTTACTAAATTCCATGAATTTTGGTTAAACTTTGTTGATTTAATCATTTTTTTAGTTGATTGGAATCATAAAGTTTAAAACTTGTGATTGAAATTGGTTGATCTTCATATTGGAAGATATAATTTTTTCATGGAGTCACAAGTATTAAAGTTGGAGTCTTTATTGAACTTATGTTCATTTTTCCAACTCCCTTTTATTTTGTCAAAATCTCAAGATTAATTTAAAGTGATTAAATTAATAGTTAGAATTGCCCTAATTTATTTTATTACACCAAGTTAAACCAATTTTATTAAAGAATGGTTCTTGGAAATAAATTTGGTTAATTGCATTTGGATGAATTATTTAAGTTGGACTTGTTATTTTTCATTTTTCCTCAAAATTGATTCTAAAATTAATTTAGAATTGATTTATAATGTCACACACAAAAATCGATAATTTTTGAAGCATTAGCACGCAACACGAGGCCTAAGAGCCCCGAGCTAGCTCTCGGCCAGCTGGGCTGCTCACGCAACTCATATGTGGCTGTCGAGGCTGCTGGGCGCTTCGTTCTTAGGTGCGTGGTGCTGTGCGTCTGTGTGTGCGAGGAAGGGCGTGGGGCCCGTTGTTACTAGTTCTAGCGCATTTTATGCATTGTTACTTGTTTATCGTTGTAAAATGCATGAGCCATTCACAGATAGTGAATGGATGAATGGAATGTAAATTCTCTCACAGGTTTTATGAAATGACAACTAGTGGGGCCCGATTAGGATAGAAAATACGGACTGTGATCCGTGATGTATTTTTGTAAATCTAAATACGGTCTGCGAACCGTTGAGTATTTTTGTACCTTAATATTTATATTAGTCCTAATCGTAGATACTAGCAATTGTACCTTAATATGTTTTGGTCAAGTCTTGAAGACGGGGTTCTTAGAAGACAAAGCCATGAAGTTGCAAATGAAGACCTTTTGAAGACTTGAAGATCTTAAGGGGTCATGCTAGTTGCCAAATGCATCTCTATTTATGTTTTCGATATATATTTATGTTTATATATATATGAATTATATGTTAGATGCATGTTTAGGATTTCGAATGTTGAGATGATTAATTAAGTTCACTTAAATCAACCAACATAGAAACCCTAGGTCCATAAAATATTGAGTAAAACTTGCCATTCCAAAACACACTTACCAACCGAACGAGGGTAGTGGTGGGCTACGCCAAAGCGAGGCATCACTAATTCTCCAAGGAACGTAAGGCATACCGTGTATGCAAGGTGGTTTTGGTTATACTCAACGATATGAGTGATGGAGTCCTAACATGTCGTGGAAAAGTGAATAAATTTTTTAGAGAGCATTGGATGCGACGATTTATTCAACCAAGAGTGGCTTGGATCCATTAGCAAAGGGTTTCTTACCTTAGGAGATTGAGTGTTAAGACAAGCCAAAGCATGCTTAACCACTCTTTGTTTCTTTGGATCTTGGAATCGACTTATTCTCACCTAAAATGGGGACAATCTTTAATGTGTGAATAAGACGTTTTAAATAAGTTTGATTAAAATGCATGAATTCAATCTTATTTAAGTATAATGAATGGTTTTTCATTTCAAATTGTTTCAATTGTAGAATCATGTCTTCAAATAACTCAAACAACCAATTCTCGTTACGCTCAATTCTCGACAAGGAGAAGCTGAGTGGGCTAAATTTTCTTGATTGGAAAAGGAACTTGCGAATTGTTCTCATGCAAGACCAAAAGGAATATGTCCTTGATGAGGAAATGCCCGAGGCTCCCAATGAGGAGGTGACTCAAGCTGCCCTAAATCGATGGCAAAGTGCCAATCGAGATGTCAAATGCATCATGTTGGCCACAATGTCTCCTGAGCTTCAAAAGACTTTCTTTGAAAAAGAGACGGCTTTTGAGATCATTTCTGAATTGCAGAATATGTTCCAAGAGCAGGCCCGAACTGAAAGGTTTGAAACCCACAGGCAGATCCTTGAGAGCAAGCTCAAGAAAGGAGATCCAGTCAGCCCACATGTACTCAAAATGATTGGATTGTTTGAAAACATGGGAAAGCTTGATGCGGGGTATTCAACCGAGATGGCAATTGACATCATTCTCCACTCACTGCACAAAGGCTATGATCAGTTCAAGATGAACTATAATATGCACAACATGGAGAAAAACCCTCACCGAGATTCATGGTATGTTGAAGCAAGCTGAGAAAACGCTCAAGGATGAGGGAAAGCATGATATTCTCATGATTAAAAAGGGCAAGCCGTTCAAATTTTCGGGCAAGAAGAATAAAGGCTTTAAGGGGAAAGGTAAGAAAAAAACTTTTCCGCCTAAGTCTAAAGCTACCAAGGATAAGAAGGTAGCGTCTTCTAAATCTGATTCCGAATGTTTCTACTGTAAGAAGAAGGGACATTGGAAGAGAGATTGCCTCAAGTTCAAGGAAGATAAGAAGAACGGAACCGTTGCTTCTGAATCAGGTATATTCGTTATAGACTTTAACTTCACTAGCTTAACATCATGGGTATTAGATACCGGATGTGGCTCACACCTTTGTTCCAATTCTCAGGGACTAAGGAACGCTAGAAGGCTAGAGAAGGGAGAGATTGAACTCCGGGTCGGCAATGGAGCCAAAATTGTGTCGTATCCGTAGGAACTCTCAGTTTGTCTTTGCCCACCGAGCTAGTTTTGGAACTCGATAATGTTTATTATGTTCCTAATATTACCAAAAACATTATTTCAATTTCGGCGTTGGACGCCCGAGGTTTTGAATTTCGAGTAAAGGACAAAGAATGTTCGTTTTATCTCGATAATGTTTTATATGGTATTGCACATTTTGAAAATGGCCTTTATGTGCTTTCTTTAGACAAACAAGTTTATAATGTGAATAATGATACCAAAAGAGCTAAGACCATAGAGTCAAATCAGACTTGTGGCATTGTCGTCTTGGCCACATCAACATCAAACGCATCAAGAAACTTCTACAAGAAGGTGTTCTTGACTCTTTCGATTTAGAATCATTTGAGAATTGCGAGGGATGTCTATTAGGCAAGATGATTAAACAGCCATTCTCCAAGTTGGGAGAAAGGGCAAGTGACTTATTAGGTCTTATACATACCGATGTATGTGGACCAATGAGCTCAACCACAAGAAATGGACATCGATATTTCATCACTTTCACAGAAGACTATAGTAGATATGGCTATGTCTACCTCATGTCGCATAAATCTGAATCATTTGAAAAGTTCAAAGAATTTCAGAGTGAAGTTGAAAATCAGCTTGGCAAGAAAATCAAAGCCCTTCGATCGGATCGAGGTGGTGAATACTTGAGCCAAGAATTCGATGACCATCTGAAAGAAAAGGGTATACTTTCAGAATTGACACCTCCAGGAACTCCATAATGGAACGGAGTATCCAAAAGGAGAAATCGAACCTTGTTAGACATGGTACGATCAACAATGGGTCTTAGTGATCTTCCTATCTCTTTCTGGGGACACGCACTTCTAACTGCGGCACTAACACTGAACCGTGCTCCATCAAAAGCTGTAAAAAAGACTCCATATGAATTATGGACGAAGAAACCTCCTAGGTTATCTTTTCTAAAGATAAGGGGATGCGAAGCATATGTCAAGAAATTGATTTCTGACAAACTTCATCCCAAATCTGACAAGGTTTACTTTGTGGGCTACCCAAAATAAACCAAAGGGTATTACTTCTACAAAAAATCGGAGAACAAAGTGTTTGTTGCTCGCGATGGTGTCTTTTTGGAGAAGGAGCACCTTTCCAAAATGACAAGTGGGAGGAAAATCGAACTCAACGAAGTTCGTGAGGATGAGCAACAAAATCATAATGACAGTCAAAGTGCTCAAACAGCATCTGTTGACGCAGGTCAAAATGTGCAAAGTCGAACCGACAATGTAAATGCTCAATTCATTACCCTACGTAGGTCTCAGAGGCCGAGATCTCAACCTGATAGATATCTTGGTTTAGTATTAACCGAGAATCAGGACATCCTGATTATGGATGGAGATGAACCGGCAACCTACAAGCAAGCGATGGCAAGCACCGACTCTGCTAAATGGCAAGAGGCCATGAGATCTGAAATGGATTCCATGTTTGAAAATCAAGTCTGGGACTTGGTTGACTTACCCGAAGGTTATACACCTATTGGATGTAAGTGGATTTTCAAGTTGAAAACCGACAAAGATGGAAATGTATTCATTTACAAAGCTAGATTGGTGGCAAAAGGTTACAAAAAAGTTCATGGTATTGATTACGATGAAACCTTTTCACCAGTCGCAATGCTTAAATCCGTTCGGATCCTCCTAGCGATTGCTGCATATTACAATTATGAAATATGGCAGATGGACGTCAAAACCGCCTTCCTTAATGGTTATTTGGAAGAAACTGTGTATATGACACAGCCTGAAGTTTTTGTCGACCAAAACAATGCTAGGAAAGTTTGTAAGCTTAAGAAGTCCATTTATGGATTAAAGCAAGGAAGCAGAAGTTGGAATCTGCGATTCGATGAAGCCATCAGTAAGTTTGGTTTTATCAAGAATCCAGATGAATCTTGTGTTTACAAGAAGGTCAGTGGGAGTGACATCGCCTTCCTAGTCTTATATGTCGATGACATATTGCTCATTGGAAACAGCATTCCGTTGTTAGAGTCTGTAAAGGCCTGGCTTGGAAAGTGCTTCTCAATGAAAGACTTGGGAGAGGCTCAGTACATACTAGGCATCAAGATCTATAGAGATAGATCGAAAAGGATGATTGGATTGAGTCAAAGTACTTATATTGATAAGGTACTTGCTCGATTTGGCATAGAGGAGGCCAAGAGAGGTCACCTGCCAATGTCACATGGCATAACCCTAAGCAAGAAGCAGTGTCCACAGACACCTGATGAGCGGGTAAGAATGAATCAGATTCCATATGCTTCGCTTATTGGATCGATCATGTATGCCATGATATGTACTAGGCCAGATGTATCGTATGCCTTAAGTGCTACCAGCCGTTACCAATCAGACCCAGGAGAGGTGCATTGGACTGCGGCCAAAAATATCCTAAAGTACCTGAAAAGGAACAAGGATAAATTCCTGGTGTATGGTGGTGTAGAGGATTTAGTTGTGGAAGGTTATACCGACGCAAGCTTCCAAACAGATAGAGACGATTTCAAATCGCAATCTGGATATATGTTCTGTCTAAATGGAGGGGCGTTTAGTTGGAAGAGCGCAAAGCAGAGTACAACTGCAGATTCTACAACTGAAGCCGAATACTTAGCAGCTGCTGAAGCAGCTAAGGAGGCTGTTTGGATTCGTAAGTTCGTTGGTAAACTTGATGTTGTACCCTCTATAAAGGGTCCAATAGCCCTCTATTGTGACAACAATGGAGCTATTGCTCAGGCCAGAGAGCCTAGGGAACATCAGAAGGTCAAACATGTCAAGCGGCGATTTCACATGATTCGAGAATGGAAATCAGAGGGTGAAATCAGAATTTGCAAAGTTGGAACGGATGACAATGTAGCCGATCCACTTACTAAACCTTTGCCTCAAGTGAAGCACAACAAGCACGTTGAGGCAATGGGAATCAAGCATGTAGGAGACTGGCTTTGATTTCCTTGTTTAGTATTTTAGTTAATTTTGAGAAAAATTAATGTAAGACGCTAAGGAAAACCATTCAAGTTTTGGAGTAATATAAAATTTCATGCAATAATTTATTACTCCGTTATGCTATTTAATTGTGGTTTAGGATTAAATAATGAGTCCATTCGATTCTGAGAATATTCAAAATAGGGTATCAAGACCAGTCTTGGTAAGGAAACACCTATTAAGTGAACATTGAATATTATAATCGAAAATTATCCCTAATCAAGGTCATTTAAACGATGGACGATTAATGACCGATTGAGATTAGTGTGTAGTTTGATTTATAGCACCGTTTCATGTGCTACAAGGACATGATTGTCATAAATCATTTGCACAGGTATTGGTTTAGAACCATACTAGATCGACCTATGGGAATACTTTAAGAAATTAAAAAATTTGTCATAAGTATACTTCTCATTATGGCTATCGGAACCTATTTCCTCGACCATGAGTATTGTGAGTTCTCTTGTTTGAGTACTAGTTCGCTTTGATGTTGTCAAACGTCTGCCGTAATAGGGGATTATAACGGAAACACTCGGGCGACTAGGTCCTCTCAGTAAGAGGAGCTACATTACAAGACTGGGAATGTCCCCCTACTAAAATAGGGAAGATGTCTTTGTTGTATACAAGGCCTCTCGTAGAGCGAGACTGTAAAATGCATGGCCGTGCTCGGATGGATTTAAGAAATCATCTGTTTATTGACAATCAGACTCGGAATCGGGAAACACTTCTGGACGTAATAAGGATGACAAAATAAATCTTACCTTATAGTTCATGAAGAGACATTAAGCGACATAGGAAAAAGGTTGTACACAAAATGCGCACTTGTCCGGAAGGACAAGTGGGAGATTGAAAGGAATGGTGTCCTTCGAACAAGTGTACTATTCCGTTAGTGGGTTCAGAATTATTAGAAAGCTAATATATTCAGTGAGGTCAAGTGATCGGAATGCCTGGGTGGAGGCCGCTTCCGATCAGTAATATTAATGAATAATTAATATTACAGCTTAATCTTGACTGAACCCTTCTGGTCACACCCAAGCATTCAACAAACCGAACCGACGAATTAATTCGGAAGGAATTAATGAGTCGACCGAGAAATATTTATTTAGACGTCGGAAATTCGAGCTTAGAGCGTCGAAACCGAGCGTCGGAAGTCGAGTCGAAAAATAGTGAAAGACGAGACGAGAAATAGTAATAAATCAACAAAAGACCAAAATACCCCTAGCATCGGAATGCCCAAGCAAACCGAGTGCTAAGGGCGTATGGCCTAGCATGGTGGCTAGCATGCGCACCAAGCCGAGCCTAGGCTGGCTGGTGCGTGCTAGCGCACCCATGCTAGCATCGCAAGGCTAGGCGTTGCCTAGTGCGTGCTAGCATGCTAGGCACAGCCTTGTGCGCGTAATGGCTAGCAAGCCATGCCGCAACAAGCTGCAGCAGCTAGCACGCTAGGCGCGCTAGCTCGCCACAGCTAGTAGCAGCATGGCTAGGCCATTGCTTGCTTCCTAGCAACGCTGGCCAAGGCATAAGGCCAGCAGCAGCCCGCACATGCATGCTGGGCTTGCTGGCCAGCAACGCCTGGCAGCCCGCATGCGAGTGCTGGGCCTGCTGGGCTTGCTGGGCGTGGCTGCCACGGAAAGCAGCACATGGCAGCCCACCTTGGCTGCCTTGGTGCCCAAGGGTGGGTGCCATGTGGCTTGTGGTCCTTGAGTGTGTGTGGAGTGAGGTGGCAGGTTATGGGAGAGGGAGTGGGAGCAAGTTTGGTCCCCCCCTTCTCCAAGTGGTCCTCACCTAACCACTTACACGAGCTTGCCATTTGTTGATTTATTACTAGCTTGATTATTAATTTTATTTTAGCTTTAAAATAAAATGGAAAAATCATACTATCCCACATTGATGGGAGAGTAAATGATACTCCCATCATTTCCTATAAATACCCAAGTATGGGCATTGGGAATGATGCTTGAGTAAGAGTTGGAAAAGGCATCACAATTAGTGAAAACCTTTGAACTCAATATAATTACTCGGGTTTTATTGGTCGGGTCTTGCTAACCCCAAGACATTTGACCTAGTCGGTTTTGTTGGTGCGGGTGGACTTCGTTGGAGGTCTCCGTGTGAGCGGGACTTGAAGCTTTCAAGTAAGAGCTCATTTTGGAGCGAAGCACGCGTCAAAGGTAATTAGCTTATCTTAATCTTGTGATTAATTTAATTATGTTTATGGTTTTATTTATTGCGAGTGCGGTCTTGTTTTTGGGTTTGTTTCCGCGGTGAGTTGGACTCACCAAACCCCAACAGGCGGCTAATATGTCCAATTTATATAGTGTTTTACCCCTGTCCCATGGTCATAATTAGTAGTGTTTTTGGCTCTTTAGGGACACTTTCATTACTAATTTGTGTTTTCTAGTGTTTTCGTAGTTTTAGTTGAGTTTTACAAGAAATTACACTTTTGGAGCATTTTCCCGGGTTTTTATGGATCAACTACGGAAGCTAGAAGGACACGACCACTCTTGAAGCCTAAGATCGGTGAGAGCCAGTGATTAAGGGCTCGGTATGTGATGCCGAGGCTATTGGATCAATTAATCAAGACCCGATGAGGAAATCCGGATTGGGCCGAGGAATCGAGCCCAATCGAAATCCAAGCCTCAAGAAGAAGCCGGGCCCTATCGGGAAAGCATACGCCCAATCGGGCGGCTGCAAGTATAAGCACCCTCAAGGAAGAAGCGCGCATAAGCACCCTCAAGGAAGAAGCGCGCCCGATCGGGTGAGCGTAAGCTCGATAGGGCGCGACACAACAGCAGTGGACAGAGCAAAAAGGCGGGCCCCATCGGGTGGCCCCTCGCCTGACCGGGCGCGTGTTTTTCTTAGAAGACTGATTAGTTTTGTTTTAGTTTTTGTTTTAGGAAGGTTTAAGTACGAAATATGTACGTAAATTCTGATTACCTTCTCTTTTAGATTTTCTCTCTCTACTTAGGATATTTTCTCACTCTTAAATTCTTTCTCAACTTTGTTCTTTATTACTTTCATTAATCCAGATTTCTTTTGGTAACAATTTCTTCTCTTTTAATTTCAGTTATTTTATTTACTTCTTTGATTATGTCTTGCTTTATTTATTTGATTGGTTTAGTTATGATGATGCTTGAGTAGTTTTATTTCTAAGGTTTATGGGGATCTAATAAATATTATGAAGGGGTAAATTTGTGATTGTTAATTATCAATGCTTGGTTAATTTCCTATTGATTGATTTAATGCTATGCAATTAGGTTTGGCCAGATTTAATTGTATGAGTTTAGCAATATTAATTCGAGATTCGACAGATGAGAATTGATGTTTAGGCTTAGTTTCAATAGGCGGACTAATTTATAAATGGTTGAGTCGAGATTCGATAGATGAGATTTAATACCGGTAAATTAACTCTGTGATTATAATACGTAGCGAAAGCCCTTTATAATTTGATTAATCAATGCTCTGTTTGCTGGCGCCAGGCGCTACAGTTAAAATTTGGCGCCAAGCTCTGTTTGCTGGCGCCAAATTCTTCCAATACCGAGCCAGAAATATGCGTTCTAATTTCAACGAGTTTTTCGTATTGATTGCTCGATCCTACTTCCTGATTGAGTTTTATTCACTTTTCTGAAACCCATATGTGTTCTACATATGGACATAACCCCTCTGGGAATTCATGCTCTATCTACCTGATTGAACGCTCTGAACAACAAAGGGTACATCCGAGATTGTTGAATTCACCAAACCATGGAAGCGAGTTTTTTCTAAAACTCGCGGTGTCCCATCAACTCGCGCCAACACTTCACGGTTAGGCTTCCGCGCGGTGCATCCGGACAATTAACCATGGACCCTCTTTGACTAACCCATATCCCGAACTTTAGAGAACTAGAGCCATGGTTAGGTTGCAAACTCATTGCATCATATTGTGCCTACTTGACTAATTGTGCATTATTTGTTGTGCATATATTCTATGTTTTCTTAACCATTTGTTTGACTTGTGTTGAGATTAAATAAATCAATGACTTAAAGAACTTTGCCTAATTAATTAATTAATTAATTAATTAATTAATTAATTTGAGTCAATAAAATCTAATATTTTAATCTGAATTGACCTAGTACGACTTTAGGCATACCCCTGTTGATTAATAACACCAAAAACAGTCTCAGATTGAAGCTCCAACATTGGTGCCAAAAGATGAGCTGTAGCGCCACTCTGTGGGGTGTGGCGCCCGGCGACAACTTTTTCATCTGGCGCTACACTACACAGTGCGACGCCAGTCCTGTCGCTATGCCGACAGTTCGCCGACAGTTCGGATTATTGGTCGAGTCATCACCTAGTGTCTCATTAACCAGTTTACTAATTAATTCGGTTAATTTTCGCTGTCATTAACACCTTGTTGAGTCATTAATTGAGTCTAGTCACATAGTCTAGCCACATGGTCATGACACGAGTCTTAACATATCACCTACACTCATCAGTCTTAGCACACACTTTGAGTATATGTCACCATGACCATGTCTTAGGTTCATGCATGAGTCGGTTTTTCCGTCATTTGAGTTGGGGGTACATTCTATTCCTTATTTTCCACATTCTATTCCCATCTTTCTTCACTTCCTCCATCCATTGCATGTCAAATAAAGTTTGAGTCAAATAATTAACAATGAATATCCCCAAATTCCTTTTCTACAGTATTTGGTCGAGGAGAGAAGGGCGATTAATCAAGGACAACCTCTTTATTCAAGTCTCACTTTTTAATAAACCAATTCGTCAAAAGAGGAAGGCTAAAAAGATAATGGCAAGTCAAGAAGAAGTTAACGAACTTAGGAATCAATTGAATGACATGACTGAGGTGTTAAAGGCTTTAACCCTCAAAATCGATGACCCTGTGAAGCAACAAAAAATGAAACTCATGCAAGAAAGTTTGAGAAAGCTGTCTAGTGACTATAAATTTCAGGGCATGAGTTCACAAGGGGTCTCGCTGGACAAGGAACGTCTTCCGCATAAGTTCAACGCCACTGACATCCAAAAATTCAAGGCAAGAGATAACCCTTACTTCCATCTAAGAGCTTTCGAAACCATAATGAACATTAAGGGTATCGATAAGAAGGTGTTCCCCTCTCTGTTCTCACTATCTCTTGAGGCCGTTTGCCAGCAATGGTACTTCTCCCTTGACAAAGAGAAAACCTCTACATGGGAATCGATAGTAAACGCTTTCGTTGATAGATACAAGTGCAATATTCAAGTTAAAACCGATCATAGACAACTTGAGATGCTAAGACAAAAAGAGAATGAAGGCTTTACTTCTTTCTTCAATAAGTGGAGGGAAACGTCCGCTGACAGGGTAAAGTCGTATCCCCTAATAAAAAATAATTACCTAAATCCTCTAACTAAGGTAGATAGGGAAGTAGGGTCGAACTCCACAGGGAAACAGGTCTTTTTACTTCTAATTAATTAATATAATCTAAATTATCTAAGTAACCAATATTTTTATGAATAAAATCTAAACTACGGAGAATAAGGTCGAAGGAAATAAAGTAGGGAGAAAATCAAATATTAAAAGGCCTAGGGCATAGGTTCACTAATAAAAAATATTCCAGGGCAAATCATAATAAGCAATCATCAAGCATTGGTTAATCAGATTATAAAGGGCTTTCGCTACGTATTATAACCACAGAGTTAATTTACTGGTATTAAATCTCATCTGTCGAATCTCGACTTAACCATTTATAAATTAATCCGCCTATTGAAACTAAGCCTAAATATCAATTCTCATCTGTCGAATCTCGAATTAATATTGCTAGAATCATACAATTAAATCTGGCCAAACCTAATTGTATAGCATTAAAACAATCAATAGGAAATCAACCAAGCGTTGATAATTGACAATCACAAAATTACCCCTTCATATCATTTATTAGATCCCCATAAACCCTAGAAATTAAACTACTCACAAATCATCATGACTAAGCTAATCAAGTAAACAAATAAAAGCATAATCAAGAAAACAAATAAAATAACTGAAATTAAAAGGGAAGAAATTGTTACCAAAAATAAATCTGGAATTAAAGGAAGAATTAAGAACAAAAGTTGAGAGAGAATTTAAGAGAGAGAAAAATACTAAGTAGAGAGAGCAAGTCTAAGAAAGAAGGTAATCTACTAATTCCTTACAAAATCGTATTTAAACGTTTTCTAAAACAAGAATTAAAACTAAACATCATCAGGTGTTATAAAAACGCGCGCCCGATCGTGCTAGAGGTAGCCCGATCGGACGGTTCCTTCTCCTTGAGGCTTGGACTTCGATTGAGCTAGATTTCTCGGCCCAATCCGGATTTCCTCTCGGGTCTCGAATACTTGGTCCAAATACCTTGGGATCCCAATTACCGAGCCCTTAATCACCGGCTCTCACCGATCCTGGGCTCCAAAAGTGGTCGCGTCCTTCTAGCTTCCGTAGTTGATCCATAAAGCCCGGGAAAATGCTCCAAGAGTGCAATTTCCTGTAAAATACAGCTAAAACTACGAAAACACTAGAACACACAAATTAGTAATAAGAGTGGCCTGAAAGAGCCAAAAACACTATTAATAACGACCAAGGAACGAGGGTAAAACACTATATAAAATGGACATATCAAACTCCCCTAAGCCAAACCTTTGCTTGTCCCTAAGCAAAGAGCTCATCAATGAACATATAAAACATACTTCACCCCAATCATCAAATAAAAAAACAACGATTCAAGGCAAATCTAATTAACATGCTTCAACATCAATCAATCTTATTCATCTAATCACCCTTCCTCCCCAACAATTTTCAAGTAGAGCAAACCACAAGAGCATATAGAATTCAAGACTAGTGCTCACACACTCAACTCTTATTTATGTGGCGAGTAAAGGATGTCCTCGATCGCTCTCCAACCCAACCCCTTTAATGTGAACAATGCCCTCCTAGTCACACTCTCGTGTGTATAAAAACATTGAACGCTCAACCTACTAGTCGACTCGAATTATGCCAAGTCATAACTTGCATTGGTAAACAACACTTTCACATTTACATAACTTCTATGCACAAGGTCGGAAGGTCTTTTAAGCTTGTAATGTAAGGCTAGGGTAAAGGTAGGATAAATTTGGGATTATGTGAGAGAAAAGCTATGCATTAAGGGAGCCAAATCCTAATAAAACCCATGATCAAAATAAATAATGATCATACATCTCCAACATAACCAACTCTAACATCAACCAAATATACTCCAATCATCATAAACAATCCCAACACTTACAATAATCACTCATAAAAATATGATAATGTAGAACTTTGAGTGAAATACAAACTTTGAACTCATTCTTTTTTTTTCAAACTTGAATTTTTTTTCTTTTTTTTTTTTCTTGAACAACCTTCAAATAGAACATTTGAGCATTAAATTTTTTCTTTTGCTCTTTTTTTTCTTTAACTCATATTGGAAATTTCAACTTTGAATCACAACATCAATATTTTCCAATCAAAAATCAAAGAACAATCACTCTTCTTTTATTCCCTCATTGTGCAAATAATGTGCACACCACAACTCCCTCACCTCACCAACTAATAGCTCCCCCAAGCCAAGCTTGGGACTAGTAACCAATGGGGCTCATATAGGCGTGTAATGTGGCTAAATAAACAATAAAAGGGCACAAGCAACAACATGGGTAACAAGAAGGGAACAAATGTATCTAATACTCTGAAGGCCACCTAAAAGAATGAACGCCTTCGTCCTCCTCATGTGCATAATAATAAGTCACGAAACACTACTCATAGTTGCAAATCAGTACTCAAATTCATTGACATACCAGGAATTATGGAACTATCACACATTTCCTAACCAAATCAACTAGTCAAGCACTATATTCACAAGTAGTTGGGCAAGATTGACTCATGTTTAGGAATCCAAGCAATTAAACTTAAAATCATGACCAAGAATCAAAACAATTTTTTTCTTAAGTATGGGGCACAGGGAAGTATGATTCATAATTCATTGGAACGTATTTTTGAATTTTTTTTATTTTTGATTTTTTTTGTATTTTTCATATATAAGAAAGCAATAAACACTACACTAAGAAAGCAATAAAAACTATACTAGAAAGCAAATAAAAAGAGAAAAGGAAGAGAATTACCAAGTGAAAGAACACCCCCCCAAGCCAAATCAAGCAATGCCCTCATTGACTTGGGAGAGTAGCCTACTTCTCATCCTCATCCATCCTCGAATAGCCCCCGCCATGGCTAGAACCGGCTCCTCCATGGCTAGAGCCACCACCTGCATACCATGAACAACCTGCAAAGTAGTTAGGGTCCACATTCCCCCCAAGCCCACCAAAAGGTACATCGGTCCCATAACCATGGACCGATGAGTAGTCGACATAGGTACCAAAGGCACTTGGGTTCGTATATCCACCCTGCGGATATTGGAACCAATCAGGGACAAGTGAATCGGGGGGAATAGCCCCCCGACGGGCGTAGTCATCATACATGGGGTATAAACCCCTCCCTAGGTTCCTCTCCACATAACCTACCCTTCTATCTAGAGACCCTACTCTAGCATCCAAATCCCTAACCAAACCCTCAACTCTCCCTTTCCCGGTCTCAATCCTATCCAATTGGCTCCTAAAAGCCGAGAAGTTATAAGGGGCGTTGGGGTCTATGTTGTAGTTGGTAGAGGAAGTGGGGATATCGTATGTAAAGGGTTGAGGTGGTGGATAATGTGGTGAATGGTGAGGAGGTGAGTGGTCAATGGGAGAGTGATGGGGTTGAGGTGAAGGGTGAGGTGGTTGCACCTCACCTTGACCGTTAAGCTCAAAAGTGTAAGAAGGCTTCCCCTTCTCAAATTTGGTCAAGGTGGGGTGGGGTAAAGTGAAAGCATTATTATCCCTCCTACCCGATTCCTGTTGAATCACCCACCAAGTATCCCCTCCTATGACATTAATCCAATTAAGGCTACCTAGATAGGGTAGGTCCATAAGAGTTGGGCCGGCTACCTTACCATCATCGTTAGGGACAAAGCTAAGGTGTTTGACCGCTATATGTGTAACTAGGCCACCAAAATAAATGGGTACCCTAGACCTACCCGCCTCGGCCGTGTTGGCCACCCGTTGGAAGTGGTTGGCCATTTTGTGGACTATATTGAGATTTTCACTCCTAGGGATCATGTATGACCCTAGTAATTTAAGCTCATCCCGCCTAACATTGGTGGGTTCATGCCTTCCAAAAATGGTAAGGCCAACAAACCGTTGCCAAATCTTTGGCATGGGATGTTGTATCCAAGTACCTTTGGCATGTTGGAGGTTCAAGTTAGGATCCCCCGTAAGGGATTGGTAGACAACGACAATGTTGTCTTGGGGTGGTTCAAGAGGCCTATCAACTCAAAAATTTTACCGAATTCTTTCAAAGTCAATCTAATATCATTATTGAATAAACGAAATTGAACATGAGAAATTAAAGCATTTGATTTTACGACATTAAAGCTAGAAACGAATTCTAAGGTTAAATAATCATAAGTATCGTAATGCATGTTAAAGAAACCGCTCATGCCAACTCCTTTGAATAATTTTTCTACATGCTTATCAATCCCTAGTCTAATAAGGGTAGGGTGATGAATGAAACGAGTGGGAATTACCTGCCTCGTGATGAGGTTAAGCATCCTCTGTTTTTGCTCTTGGGTGGTGATGACCACCCTCTCCCATCCTGAAATTTGCAAATCCGGGTCAATTCTTGCCTCTTGGTTCCTTGAGCCTTCCCCCCTCACTGTTCTTGACCTCTTGAAAGCCATTGATGGTAGAAAGAATAGGAATTGAGTGGTTTCTCTCTCTTAGGGTTTAGAGAAAATTGAGAGAAAATAGTAGAAATTGGGTCTAGATTGTAGAGAAAGATGAATGGATTAGAAATATGTAAAAAAATTTGAGTTTTTGTGGAAGGATTGGAGAAGATCTTGAAAGATAAGTGAGTTTGAAGGTGTAAAAATGGAGGTTTTAGAGAGAGAAAGTAAAGGAGAAGAAGATGAAGTATGAAGGAAATGAGAAAAGAAAGAAGAAGAAAAATATAAGGGGACGGCCAAAAATAGGCGCGCCCGATCAGGCAAGCCTCGCCCGATCGGGCGGATCATTTAGAATTCCAGAATTGAAGATGCGCGCCCGATCGGGCGAGCTCCGCCCGATCGGGCACGAACACGAACGAAAAATTTGCCCTATGGCTTGTCCGATCGAGCGAGCTTCGCCTGACATATCTTTTCCTTTACTCGATTTGCGCCCGATCGTGCAACCTCGCCCGATCGGGCGAAATTTGCTCGAGTTTGTGACTGAACTTGCGCGCCCGATCGGGCGAAATAAAGCTCGATTCCAGCTCTCTTCTCGTGCCCGATCGGGCAGCCACGCCCGATCGGGCGAGAAAAGGCATGAATTTTAACCTCCCTTGCGCGCCCGATCGGGCGAGCTTCGCCCGATCGGGCCCGTGCCCAGTCGTTTCCTTTGCTTTTCTTTGTCTTCAAATTCTTCTAAGTCTTTTGACCTCTTAAACCTATACCTGTACAAAAACACTTATAAACGGTAAAATTTCACTCTCCTCGCCTCTCTAAAGTAAAAATAAAAATAAAACTAGTTTAGAAAGCAAGAAATACGGGTTGCCTCCCGCAAAGCGCTGGTTTATCTAGGTCCCGCACGACCCTCTTACCACAGTGAAACTCAGAGTGAATCGGAACTACTTAGGTGAAGTATATCAACCGCACCGATTGTAGCCCCCTCATGATATTGCTTGAGTCTTTGGCCATTAACTTTGAACTCGTTACCATGTTCGTCGAAAACTTCCACAGAACCGAATTTGTTGGCCCTTTTTACGATAAAAGTACCCGACCACCTTGACCTTATCTTTCCTGGGAAAAGTTTAAGTCTTGAGTTGAATAGTAACACTTTATCACCCTCTTTGAATTCTCTCGGAAGGATCATCTTGTCGTGCCACTTCTTCATCTTCTCTTTGTAGATTCGAGCACTATCATAGGCCGTCAACTTAAACTCATCGAGTTGATTAAGTTGAAGTAACCTCTTTTCCCCCGCTAGTTTGACATCTAGATTGAGCTCCTTAATAGCCCAATATGCCTTATATTCCAATTTAACCAGGAGATGACATGTTTTTCCGGACACGAGTCTATACGGAGTAGTACCTATAGGGGTCTTGAATGCAGTTCTTGTCACTCCAATCTTTCCTTGATTTTGACACCACCTTCTCTAGAATGGCCTTGATCTCGCGGTTGGAAACCTCGACTTGGCCACTAGTTTGGGGGTGTTAGGCTAAACCTGTCCTATGGTAGACACCATACTTTTTGAGGAGGGTGTCCAACTTCCATTCATGAAAGTGAGATCCTCCGTTATTATAGCTCTATGTACACCAAATCTTGGAAAGATTCTCTTCTTAAAAAGTTTGTGGACGACCTTGGCGTCATTGGTAGGAGTGGCGATGGCTTCAACCCACTTGGATACATAATCTACGGCGACAAGAATATAACGGTTCCCTTTTGAAGAAGGGAACGGTCCCATGTAATCAACACCCCAAACGTCAAAAATCTCAACTTCTAAAATTCCTGTTTGGGGCATCTCATGCCTCCGCGAGATGTTGCCAGTCCTCTGGCAAGAGTCACAAGCCTGCACAAACATGTTAGCATCTTTATACATTGTAGGTCAATAAAAACCTGACTCATTAATCTTGGCCACCGTTTTAGTGGGGCCATGATATCCTCCATATGTTCAAGTGTGGCAACTGGTAAGCACACCGTGGACTTCCCATTTGGGAACACACCTGCGAAATAATCCATCTGCACACTCACCAAACAAAAAAGGATCATTCCAAAAATAATGCTTAACATCAGAAAGGAATTTCTTTCTTTGTTGGTAGGACAAGTCAAGGGGTAGAGTACCACCCACTAAATAATTAGCAAAGTCTGCATACCATGGGTGTTGCTCTACAACTGCATATAGATTGTCATCAGGGAAAGAATCATCTATAGGTAGAGAATCCTTACCCTCATCATACCTGATACGTGACAAGTGGTCTGCCACTACGTTCTCTGCTCCCTTTTTATCTTTTATTTTGATGTTGAAATCTTGGAGCAAGAGAACCCACCGGAGTAGCCTTGGCTTTGATTCCGCCTTAGCTATCAAATATTTCAATGCTGCATGGTCAGTAAAAACAATAACTTTAGAACCAACAAGATATGATATAAATTTTTCTAAAGCATAAATGACAGTAAGAAACTCCTTTTCCGTAGTAGCATATTTGACTTGGGCTTCATCCAAGGTTTTGCTAGCATAATAAATAGCATGCAAAACTTTGTCCTTCCTTTGTCCGAGCACGGCTCCCAACGAAAAGTCACTTGCATCACACATGATCTCGAAAGGAAGGTTCCAATTGGGAGCACATATGATGGGTGCCGATATCAAAGCCTGCTTAATCCTGGTAAAAGCCTCAAGACACTCGTCAGTAAAAATAAATGGGGCATCCTTGAGCAAGAGATGTGTCAGTGGTTTAGCAATTTTAGAAAAATCTTTGATAAAGAGGCGATAAAACCCCGCATGACCCAAGAAACTTCTAACTCCCTTAACATTAACTGGGGGAGGTAATTGCTCAATCACTGATATTTTAGCCTTGTCTACTTGTATGCCCTTATCAGATACAATATGACCTAGGACTACTCCCTCTGTCACCATAAAGTGACATTTTTCCCAATTAAGGACTAAGTTGCACTCTTCGCATCTTTTCAAAATTTTAGCGAGATTAATTAAACATGAATCAAATGAAGAACCATATACGCTAAAATCATCCATAAAGACCTCCATAATAGACTCTATGAAATCAGAAAAAATGCTCATCATGCAACGTTGAAAGGTAGCGGGTGCATTACATAAACCAAAGGGCATTCTACGATATGCAAAAGTGCCATAAGGGCATGTAAAAGTAGTCTTTTCCTGATCTTCAGGGTGAATCGGAATTTGGAAAAATCCCGAATACCCATCCAAATAGAAAAAGAATCTGTGATTGGCTAACCTCTCAAGCATTTGATCTATAAAGGGAAGAGAGAAGTGATCCTTTTTAGTAGCGATATTTAATCTACGATAGTCTATGCACATACGCCACCCTGCTACAGTTCTAATGGGAATTAATTCATTTTTTTCATTTGTTATCACAGTCATCCCACCTTTCTTTGGCACTACCTGCACATGACTTACCCACTTGGAGTCAGAAATAGGATAGATGATACCTGCATCAAGTAATTTCATAACCTCGTTCTTGACTACTTCCTGCATGTTAGGATTTAATCTTCTTTGGGGTTGAATGCAGGGCTTATAGTTATCCTCTAGATGTATCCTGTGCATACAAAAGTCAGGGCTAATACCCTTGAGATCATCAATACTGTACCCTATAGCCTTCTTATGGGTTTTGAGAACCCCTAGAAGTTGGGAAGATTGTAGGATAGTGAGTGCAGTACTGATGATCACGGGGTGTAGTTCCTATTCATCTAGAAAAACATATTTTAAATGAGAAGGGAGAGGTTTTAGCTCAGGTTTCTTGACCTCTGCAGGTTTTTATTCCTGAGCTAAATTTACTACCTTCATTGTTTCCTTGGGGCTTAACTCTTTTAAGGAAAGAGCCTTTTCGATATCCTGTACCTCATTACCCCAAATGCTTGCATTGTCGCTAGATAAATTCCCGCAGAAAACTTCCTCTAAGGGATCCTTCGCAAGAACCTGTGGCAAGCTATCATCACAAATATCATCCATTATATCAATTATATCAATGTAGCAACAATTTTCCTCTAACATAGGCCCTTTCAAAACCTTCCCTAAATTAAAAGTAACATTGTCGTCACCTACAGAAAGGGTTAGTTTACCATTTTTAACATCAATAATCGCTTCTGCAGTATGGAGGAAAGGCCTACCTAATATAATAGGTATTTGTGTGTCCTCTGCCATGTCTAAAACAAAAAAATCAATAGGAATAAAAAATTTACCAACTTTGACAGGTACGTCCTCTAAAATACCTAAGGGGTATTTTACCGAATGATCTGCCATTTGCAAAGTTATATTAGTAACTTTTAATTCTCCCATATTAACTTTAGCGCAGACAGACGATGGCATGACCCTGACACTAGCACCCAAATCGCACAAAGCTTTATCAATAAAAACATTCCCAATGTGACAAGGGATAAAAAACTACCGGGGTCCTTTAATTTAGGAGGGGATTTGTTTTGCAATAAAGAGCTACACTCCTTTGTGAAAGCTACAGTTTCTACTTCATTAAAGGCCCTTTTCCTAGTCAGAATGTCTTTCATAAATTTAGCATAAGCAGGAACTTGAGTGATTAAGTGAGTAAAAGGAACTGTTACCTGCAGGTTTTTCACCACCTCTAAGAACTTACCGAATTGTTTATCAAGCTTACTCTTCAGTTGTCTATTAGGGAATGGAAGCTTGATAACTGGGCTCTGCACATCTCCTCCCTTATCCTGCGATTTACCCTGCACAGAAACATTAGTAGGGTTAGTATCTATTTGTAGCCCTGCAGGGCTAGCAGGATTACCGTTTGGTACAGGGGAATCTAGATCAGGAACTGGTCTATCTTCCTTTGGCATAGGAGGTCCATCATAATGTGAACTACTCCTTAGAGTGATTGCATTAGCATGATCTGTAGGATGGATAGGTTGTGCTGGTAGAGCTCCCTGCTGACGGGATTGTAGGTAGATGAAAGTTGTGCAATTTGATTGTCCATGATTTTATTATGGGCTAGGATAGAATCAATTTGCGCATCCCTACTCTCCACGTGCTTTTGCATATTGGCAAGCATTGCTCTAGTTTCTGTCATGGCAGGGTCGGAAGATGATGAGGGTGATGCTTGGCTTTTCTGGCCGGAATAAGGATGATAATATTTTTGCTGTGGTGGGGTTTTCTGTTGTGGTTGTTGTGGAGGTGGAGGATTTTGTACATTGGTGCTCCGGTACGAAAGATATGGATGTTTTTTTTAACCGGCATTGTAAGAATTGGAATAGGGGTTATTCTGCCTATAGGTTTGAAAGGCATTAACTTGTTCCATAGAGCTCCTACAATCTTGCTCCCAATGACCTATAATTCCACAATTTTCACAAAAAGCTTCATGGTTAGAAACAGCAGAAACATTAGCTACAGAGTTAGGAGCAGCAGTAAGATTATCTAATTTTTGACAAATAGATGTTAATTGAGCTTGCAAAAAGGATACGGAATCGACATTATGTTTTCCTTTATTTTCAAACCCTCTCGGATTCCCATATCGGGAATTGTGTATTTCCATGTCTTCGATAACTTGTCCTGCATCATCCACATTTAAATTCATAAACCTCCCACTAGCTGCCGAATCTAGCATTGATCTAGAAGAATTTCCAAGTCCATTATAGAATGCTTGGATCAATTGCCATTGTGCTAGATTGTGGTGGGGGCACTCTCTATGTAGATCCTTGAACCTCTCCCAAGCCTCATACAACGTTTCGTCGGCCTCTTGAGCGAAGTTCTGAATAGCACTCCTTAGCACCGCTGTTCTCTCTGCAGGATAATATTTATTATAGAAATTCAAAGCAAGAGTTTCCCAGTCAGTAATACCAAGTGCAGTTCTATTCAAACCATTAAACCATAATTTTTCTTTGCCACATAATGAAAAGGGAAAAAGAATCTCCCTGATTTTGTCTTGCGTGACCCCGGCTTGTCTAATGGTGTTACAATATTGGCAAATCTGCGATGTGAAGATTAGGATCTTCACCCTTAGCTCCGCTGAACTGCTTCCTCTCTATCATAGTGATAAATTGGGGCTTGATCTCAAATTGAACTCCATCTAGAGCCAGAGTGGGAGTAAGGTGCAGGAAATTTGTGAGCTTCGGTTGCGAGTAGTCACTGAGTTTCTTCTGGGCCGTCATCTCTAATCCTGAATATGAAGGAATATCTGTGTCACTAGAATCAGAGGGAGGATCGCGGTGATTATTATTATTATCACCAGAATCCGTCAGGATTTTCTTGTAGAGATTTTTCTGTCTATGGAAGGAACGTTCGATCTCAGGATCGAATGGGATGTAACCTGATCTGGAACACCTGGGCATAAACAAAAACTAGAAGCAAATATGAGAATTGCCTCAAATAACTAACGTTCTATGAGGAAAAAAGGGGATAATCTAGACTACAAAAATATAATCAGAAAACAAAAATAAAACCGTTTCCCCGGCAACGGCGCCAAATTTTGACAGGGTAAAGTCGTATCCCCTAATCAAAAATAATTACCTAAATCCTCTAACTAAGGTAGATAGGGAAGTAGGGTCGAACTCCACAGGGAAACAAGTCTTTTTACTTCTAATTAATTAATATAATCTAAATTATCTAAGTAACCAATATTTTTATGAATAAAATCTAAACTACAGAGAATAAGGTCGAAGGAAATAAAGTAGGGAGAAAATCAAATATTAAAAGGCCTAGGGCATAGGTTCACTAATAAACAATATTCCAGGGCAAATCATAATAAGCAATCATCAAGCATTGGTTAATCAGATTATAAAGGGCTTTCGCTACGTATTATAACCACAGAGTTAATTTACCGGTATTAAATCTCATTTGTCGAATCTCGACTTAACCATTTATAAATTAATCCGCCTATTGAAACTAAGCCTAAATATCAATTCTCATCTGTCGAATCTCGAATTAATATTGCTAGACTCATACAATTAAATCTGGCCAAACCTAATTGCATAACATTAAAACAATCAATAGGAAATCAACCAAGCGTTGATAATTGACAATCACAAAATTACCCCTTCATATCATTTATTAGATCTCCATAAACCCTATAAATTAAACTACTCACAAATCATCATGACTAAACTAATCAAGTAAATAAATAAAAGCATAATCAAGAAAACAAATAAAATAACTGAAATTAAAAGGGAAGAAATTGTTACCAAAAATAAATCTGGAATTAAAGGAAGAATTAAGAACAAAAGTTGAGAGAGAATTTACGAGAGAGAACAATACTAAGTAGAGAGAGAAAGTCTAAGAAAGAAGGTAATCTACTAATTCCGTACAAAATCGTATTTAAACGTTTTCTAAAACAAGAATTAAAACTAAACATCATCAGGTCTTCTAAAAACGCGCGCCCGATCGTGCTAGAGGTAGCCCGATCGGGCGGTTGCTTCTCCTTGAGGCTTGGACTTCGATTGAGCTAGATTTCTCGGCCCAATCCGGATTTCCTCTCGGGTCTCGAATACTTGGTCCAAATGCCTCGGGATCCCAATTACCGAGCCCTTAATCACCGGCTCTCACCGATCCTGGGCTCCAAAAGTGGTCGCGTCCTTCTAGCTTCCGTAGTTGATCCATAAAGCCCGGGAAAATGCTCCAAGAGTGCAATTTCCTGTAAAATACAACTAAAACTACGAAAACACTAAAACACACAAATTAGTGATAAAAGTGGCCCGAAAGAGCCAAAAACACTACTAATAACGACCAAGGGACGGGGGTAAAACACTATATAAAATGGACATATCATCCGCTAAGATGATTGAGGTGCCCACTGAAAAAGAATCTGTGAGGATGTTTATCAAGAATCTCCAAGAGAAGTATTCGAAGCATTTAAAATATCAACACAATCTGAATACTTTCAAGGCCGTTTATGACATCGGAATTGAAATCGAAGATGACCTCGCAAAAAAAAAAGCTACTAACAATAGCAACCACCGTGGCTGGAAAGGAAAGAAGAACGAAAATCCTTCTTCTTCCGAAATCGCCCACTCTAGTAATAATGTTAGTACCTTTGACCATAATGGTGTCTTAGCCATGGACAATCAAGGATCTAAAAGGAAACCCAGGAGAGAATTCACACCCATTGGAATGACCTACGATGCTGCTTTCGATCGTCTCTATGAGCGAGGATTAATTAAACCTATTGGCCCTATCGAGGATCCAACGCCAGAAAATCGATCTTCGAGATGGAATCCGAACTCTTATTGCAAGTACCATCGAGGAAACGGTCATACCACTGATGAATGCTACAGGTTTCAAAATCTCATTCAAGATCTCATAGAAGCAAACAAGATCCCATTGCCTCTAGCTAGCGAGAAGACTGGGTGATGATGAAGCGAATGACACAAGACAAGAGGCGAGCTTCAACGACAAGATTTCAAGACCTCTTTTTCTATTTCTTTTTTCATTTTTTTCCTTTCCCCAATAAATCTAGCATAGGCACCTTTCTTTTCCCTTAGATTACTTTTGTAGATTCTCTATTTATTTTCCTTTCATAAAATGAGCATTTATTTCCTTGCATATGATCATCGCATTGCATTGCATTTAAAAAAAAAATCCATGTCGAATTAAGCACAAGGTATACCAATGATTTGAGGCACCCCTTGTAGCCATATCATATTGCCTTTCACCTTTCAAATATACAATCCTTTCTTCATAAACCACTTTGAGCCTCGTTTAACGATAGATCTTTCTTTTTTCAACCCACATCTACCTGACCTTGGGATGGGATGGTCTGTAAATTATGCAATCTCAAAATCTTGAGTGACTTCAAAAGATTAAAATAGCAAAAAAAAATAAGCAAAAAATAATAATAAAAGTGTACAAAAGGGCAAGTGTTCCAATGTCTTTGACATGAACATGTCTTTCATATGAATATGTCTCAGATTGCGTCTCTTATCGAGTGCTCGATACCGTGCCTGAGAAACATGAATGCCAAGTGAGTGATAGACCGCATGATTGGGATTGCCCACACTTATAAAAATGAAATAAATGCTAAAGCAAAAGAAAGAGCAAAAAAGAGTAGAAAACCTCAAGCATGAAAATACAAATATTAAATAGCAAGGTTGCACACCTTGGGGGCTTATCTAGGGTCTTGAACCTCTTTATCCCCTTCTTCTTTAACCTTTAGCCTAACCACGTTACAACCCTTAAAAGAACTTTTTGAGGTATACACACTTGTGTGAGGTTCGGCTAGAGGTACGTTCGGTCTGATTCCTAATGGATACGTAGGCAACCTCACATTGAGGTGCGGCCGTAATAAAAATGCATTCATATTCAAATTCACACACTTACACCACGATCATTTCAAGGGATCTCCTATGCTCATCCCTATCCATGTAGAGCTAGACTTGGGGGCTTGATCCCTAAATCATTAGCTTACCTAACCTAAGAGTCACCATCATTCGACTCTTTTAACAAATAATATTTTTCCACACACTTAGCCCTTCCGGCCTAACTTTAGCGTCACTATCACACACTGCACAAATACATGACCAAATATACCTTCCCTTAGGAACCCTTTTGTCATGGAATCTTAACACAACGTTGAAGCATGCCTTGTCATATCAACATCACTCATCACTCATAACCATCATTGCATCACGAAGTATGAAGTGCTTAGCCTCTGTGCCTAAGTTACCTAAATACTTTCATCATTGATTCAACCATTGAGATAGCCTAGGATGGGTTAATACTTGCACCTTGAGAGATAGTATCAAATGACATTTGACTAAGTTCATTCATCATGCACCTTCAAAAACTTCGCTTCTTTCTTTTTTGCGTCTTTCTTTTTCGGGAGTACCCTCCACAAAAATGACGGTTTTTCGAGTCGCACGATCACATTACAATGCACACACGAGTCATGTACACATTGAGTCATGTCGTGTCATATCACTTTGATTTGAGTCTAACACATGTGTCAAACACCTTGAGTCGAGTCAACCTCGAGTCGATCACAGTGAGTCAAGTTTATACCTTGAGTCACGACAAGTCAATGAGTCAAGCAATGCTAAACCTTAGGTCAACCCTAAGATAGTTAAAGAAATTGGCAAAGTTCTACAGTAAAAAATAAATACAGGTGCAGCAGAATAGGGAAGACCCTACTCCAGCGCCAGACGACAACATCTAGCGTATGGAAATAGTTTTTAGCGCTTGGCGCTAGATCTCAGCATCTGGCGGCAGAGTCAATTCTTGGCGCTAGAGATATTTCAGCAGCGACAGAGCTCGAAGCCTCTCAGAAAGGTGATTTCGACCTCATACAACAATTTCGGGTACCTTGGTACACCAGTTAGCCTCTATAAGCAATTTGACATGATTAAGTAGTCGGTTTGATTACAATCTAAGTAATCGACCTGACGAAAGATCGTCTCACTTAGCTTAAGCGCCTAAAACACTGGCTCATTACAATGGGTTTAAAAGCAAGCACTTAAACGACAATATTTCCAAAAAAGGATTGTCGCGCATTCTTCTTAAACGACAATTTTTCCAAAAATTGGATTGTCATCCCCAACTGACAATATTTCCAAAAATGGATTGTCGTGCATCTTCTTCAACGAAAATTTTTCCAAGATTGGATTGTCATCTCTGGCAAAGTTTCCAAGCGTGGATTGTCGTGCTCCTTCTCTATTTGGCAATTTTTTCCAAGTTTGGATCGTCATCGCTGGCAAGTTTTCCGAGATTGGATTGTCATACACCTAATTCCCTATGGCAAAATTTCCCTAAGGATTGTCGTAGGTCTCTACTCATCATAAATTTCGGCAAAGTTCCTCAACATGGATTGTCATTCATTTCAGTAAGCGGAAAATTTTCCCGAAGTGGATTGTCGGTCGACTCTTTTTTTTTGCAAATGTTCCAAGACGCGGATTGTCAATAGTGGCAATATTTTCCTAAAAGGATTGTCGCATAGCGTTGGCAAATTTCCAAGGTGGATTGCTTTCAAGAGTTATATTCCAAGATGTGGATTGTCAATCGTAGCAAAATTCTTATGACAGATTGTTACGAAGCATTGGCAACATTTTGCCAAAATTGGATTTTTGGCAAATTTTCCGAGATACGGATTGTCGCTTCATCGTGGCAACATTTCCACGGATGGATTGTTACGTGGCATTGACAACTTTCCCTAAATCGAATTGTCACACATCATACAAGAGTTGTGTTGGCAACTATTCCCAAATAAAAGAGGATTGTCGACATACTGGTTCAAAAGTAGCAAAGCGCCGACGAACAGGCATAGCGGAAGCAAAGTTCAAGCGAGCTTTTAGAGATCGATAGGCGGAGATCTTCGGTAATTTCCTTTGGAAAATTATCGCAACAAATGAGGATAGCTTCAGGCGAGGATATCTTCGACGGCATTCCCTAGATTGTGGAGAGTTGTCACAAACAACTGAAGTTAATTTCAAGCGAAGTTGTCTTCGACCATGTTCCCTCAGACGTGGAAGATGGTCATAAAGCGAAAGAAGATTGTTTCAAGCAAAACAATCTTCGATAGTATTCTCTTGAACGTGGAATATTATCAATGCGGATGGGGATTGTTTCAAGCGAAACAATCTTCGATAGTATTCCCTTGGACGTGGAATATTATCATAGCGGGAGAGGATTGTTTCAGGCGAAGCATTCTTCTATATTGGAAGAAGTTACGAGCGTAGCAGTTTTCAAGCGGGATGGCATTCACTTGGTACGAGGTCGTCAAAACAACAGTAAAGCAGCAGCAAATCGGTTACTTTCAGAGACGTGTGCTCGACGGTACAAGATACGCGTTTCTTAACTCTCTTATCTGTTTGATTAACGCTATTTTTCAGGTATCGGCGTTATAAGAGTGGTTTAGGATCGATACTTTGACGCTAGTTTGACGCTAGTTTGCAGGTATCATTCTTCGTCTCTATTGATACTTTGACGCTAGTTTGCAGGTATCATTCTTCGTCTCTATTGATACTTTGACTTTTGTTTTTGAAACTTGCGTTTCTCCAAAATCAGTAAAAGTGGGGGCTTCTGTAGACACCCATTTGTGTCTCCCCAAAACCAAACCCAGTGATGAGTACCTTTCACGTCGAATCATAATCGAATGAAGTGAAAGTGTGGAAAGTTTAGTGTTGCTGTAGACACCCATTTGTGTCTCCCCAAAAACTAAACCCAGTGATGAGTACCTTTCACGTCGAATCATAATCGAATGAAGTGAAAGTGTGGAAAGTTTAGTGTTGCGGATAGTTTTAATTTCTTTTCTCTTCTCTCTATTTTTGAAAACCTATTTTAAGAAAACAGCCAATCCAGTTTGGTTGTTCCAGGATATGAGCCCAATAATAGTGTAGTTGGATAAGGCTTGAAAAGAGATTTCCAACGATATATTATAAGCCCAACTCCGATGAATATTGAGGAAGTTATAGCGAATTTACTGAACTGGGCCCGGTTTGAACCATATATGCGGCCCAATGATCTAGGGGAGGGCCTAATATGATTTATCATTCCTAATGCAATTAGGAATGTTTTTAGTCTTCTAGATTCTTCTAGAAGGTTCTTTTCATTCCTAATTCAATTAGCATTGATAAATTGACTTTTGTTGACTTTTCAGAGTTTTAATTAAAATCAAAGAACATTTTTGAGGAAAAGATACGATTTTATCCTCCTGTACAGCAAAATTTATCTGATTTTAGAAAACGCGTCGAAAACAGGACTAGCGCCTAGCGCCAGGCGCCCCAGGCATTGGCGCCTAGCGCTAACGTTGGCGCCTGGCGCCAATAGCCAATTCCTGGCTCCAATCTCGTTTTGCGTGCGCCAGACTCTGTTTTGTTAATTTTATCTTTTTGGCTGATTTTCTCTATAAATAACGTATTAAAAACTCCGTTTTCATTCGCCAATTCTCATCAACATTCATCTTCATTCATCTACAATCAGTTTTCATTCTCTTCTTTAACCATTCACCATCTTTCTTTCTCTCCCTTTTTCTAAACTTGCTTTTATATACAAAATTCCGCATTCGCAAGATCTAGAAACACCTAGCCATATTCGAAGTTGCCTTCGCCCTAGACGTGAAAGGTTTAATTTCTGAGGGTTTTGTCCCAAATCTCTCTTTCAATTATTTAATTTAATTGTTTTGTTTTATTATTTTCCTTGAAGTTACTAACGTGTGTATTTTGTTATTAGAAAGAGGTACGAAGCATCAAAGTAAGTGCTTTAATGGTTTTAATTGATATTATGATGTAGAAATCATGTTTAGATTGTTATTATGATATTCCTAGTATCATGTTTAGGGAAAAGGTTATAATATCAAATATGCTTTTATGATTCCTGCGATGCTTCCTATTCTCTTCCTAATATTTATGATTGTTAGTATCATGTTAGGGTTAAAAATTTGATTTTTATTGCTTAGTGACATGCTAGGGATTGTTATTAATCTTGTTAGTATCATGCCTAGGATTTTGCTATTTTTATTATGTTTTATGATTATTTTTATAATTGTTTTGATTAAGATTATAATTTTATTATTTCTATAATTATTATTATTATGATTAACATGATTATTATTATGATTAATATGATTGATGTTATGATGATTGTTATTATTAGGATTTTGATTTTATTGATTGTTATTATGTTGCTTGATATTTATTGTTATTGCTTGATCACACCTTTTATGCATGTTTAAAGGGAATTTATACTTGTAATCACGTTTGATAAGATAATTAATAATCTTGTTAGGGTTAATTTGATTATAATTCAAGTGATCGCCAATAATAGTTTATTTGTGCATTAATATTCAACCAACATAGATTAAGCAGGTTTAGGGTTAATCCTATTGATTGCATGTTAGTCAGAAAGCGCACATGAATACGATCTGAATAAAGTAGAGGCTTATTATTAGGGCAGGTTCAATCTCTTTTAGGTTGGATTTGTACCTTCATCCCCGAACCCTTATTTGGTTCAAGACCTTATGGAGTTGACGATTTCTTGGATCGTTAAGAGGTGTAACCTTCACCCTGTGAACGGTTTACAAGTTCCTAAAATTTGTTGGCAACTCTTATGCTTTATCTTCTTTCCCTTTTGGACGCCACCGTACTTTAGTGTATGATCACAGTGGGGTTCAAGCAAGGGGATTAACGCTTGAAATTTATTCCCCACAGTTTTTTGGCGACTCCACTGGGGAGGATTTCTATTTTAATTCCTGAATTTGTTTCGGCAATGATTTAGAATGAGTGGATGAGAATCGAAACATTCTAAGTATTTCATGTGCGTAATTTTGATTAACATTATTGTCATATGCATAAAAAAGATCTCATTGGAAATACCATCCGTAATGAGTTAAAAACATAGGATTTTACACGTAGGAAATTTGAAGAATATCTTTCACAACTAGGACCGAAATAACACCGCGCGAAACTGGAAAATTTTATCGAGCACAGAAAGCTGCTGAGGCATGTGGGAAGTAGCGTCAGGGGATAGAGAATTGGCGCCAGACTTTTAGCCGTAGCGCTAGGCGCTACAGCTAAAAACTGGAGCTAGTCTCTGTTTGCTGGCACCAACCTCCCCCAATACCGAGCTAGAAATATGCGTTCTAATTTCGACCAGTTTTTCGTATTGTTTGCTCGATCCTACTTCCTGATTGAATTTTTTCTCACTTTTCTGAAACCCATATGTGTTCTACATATGGACATAACCCTCTGGGAATTCATGCTCCATCTACCTGATTGAACGCTCTGTGCAACAAAGGGTACATCCGAGAATGTTGAATTCACCAAACCATGGAAGCGAGTTTTTCTAAAGCTCGCGGTGTCCCATCCACTCGCGCCAACCCTTCACGGTTAGGAATCCGCGCGGTGCATCCGGACAATTAACCATGGACCCTCTATTGACTAAACCATATCCCGAACTTTAGAGAACTAGAGCCATGGTTAGGTTGCAAACTCATTGCATCATGTTGTGCCTACTTCACCAATTGTGCATTATTTGTTGTGCATATATTCTATGTTTCTCTTAACCGTTTGTTTGACTTGTGTCGAGATTAAATAAATTAATGACTTAAAGAACTTTGCCTAATTAATTAATTAATTAATTAATTTGGGTCTAAAGTCTAATATCTTAATCAGAATTGACCTAGTACGACTTTAAGCATACCCCAGCTGATTAATAACACCGAAAACAGTTTCAGATTGAAGCTCCACCATTGGCGCCAAAATCTGGACTGTAGCGCCACCCTGTGGAGTGTGGCGCCTTGCGACAGCTCTGTCATCTGGCGCCAAGCTACACAATGCGGCACCAGTCCTGTCGTTTGGCCGACAGTTCGGATTATTGGTCAAGTCATCACCTAGTGTCTAATTAATCAGTTTGCCAATTAATTTGGTTAATTTTCGCTGTCGATAACACCTTGTCGAGTCATTAATTGAGTCTAGCCACATGGTCTAGCCACATGGTCATGACACGAGTCTTAACATACCACCTACACTCACTAGTCTTAGAACACACTTCGAGTATATGCCACCATGACCATGTCTTAGGTTCATGCATGAGTCGGTTTTCCCGTCATTTAAGTTGGTGGGGTACATTCTATTCCTAATTCTTCATATCCCTCCACCTCCATCATTCTTCTTCAAATGCTATTCCATCTTTCTTCACTTCCTCCATCCATTGCATGATGAATAAAGTTTGAGTCCAATAATTAACAATGAATATCCCCAAATTCCTTTTCCACAGTACTTGGTCGAGGAGAGAAGGGCGATTAATTAAGGACAACACCTTTGTTCAGGTCTCGCTTTTTGATAAACCAATTCGTCAAAAGAGGAAGGATAAAAAGATAATGGCAACTCAAGAAGAAGTCAATGAGCTTAGGAACCAATTGGTTACCGTGACTTAGACACTGAAGCTACTTAAACTTAAGGTCGATGATCCCGTGAAGCAACAACAAATGAACCTCATACAAGAAAGTTTGAGAAAGCAGTCTAGTGACTATAAATTTCAGGGCATGAGTTCACAAGGGGTCTCGCTGGACAAGGAACTTCTTCCACATAAGTTCAACGCCACTGACATCCCTAAATTCAAGGCAACAGATAACCCTTACCTTCATCTAAGAGCTTTCGAAAACATAATGAGTATTAAGAGTATCGATAAGAAGATTTTCCCCTCTATGTTCTCACTATCTCTTGAGACTGTTTGCCAACAATGGTTCTTTTCTCTCGAGAAAGAGAAAACCTCTTCTTGGGAGTCGATAATAAACGCTTTCATAGATAGATATAAGTGCAACATCCAAGACGAAACAGACCACAGACAACTCGAGATGTTAAAACAAAAGGAAAACGAAGGGTCACGTCTTTCTTCAATAAATGGATGGAAACTTCCGCTAATATGGTCAAGGCTCCTACCGAAAAAGAATCTGTGAGGATGTTTATCAAGAATATCCAAGGGAAGTATTCAAAGCACTTAAAGTACCAATACAATTTAAATACTTTCAAATCTGTCTATAATATAGGCATTGACATTGAAGATGACCTTCTGAAAGATAATGGTGCGAGAGGAAAGAAGAGCGACCATCCTTCTTCTTCCTCTCCCATTAATGAAGTACATGCCACGAACGCCTCTAAACCACGAATCCAAAGGTTAAAAAGAGTGTTCACTCCACTTGGTATGAGTTATGAAACGGCTTTCGAGAAGCTACATCATAAAGGACTAGTCATGCCCATAGGGCCCATCAAAGATCCAGTTCTTGAAGCCAGACCACCTAAGTGGGACCCTAATAAGAACTGCAAATATCATCAAGGAAAGGGTCACGACACTGAAGAGTGTTGGAAACTCAAAGAAGCTATTCAAGATCTGATCGATAACAATGAAACTTCCGAGATTCTAGCCATCGAAGATGACCAAGCATCCTTCGATCCATCACTTCTTATCACACCTGTAGGAGAGCCCATGATCGAGACAGCTTATATGACCTCTCTCGATGAAGTGGCCATAATTGAGGAGGATAAAAGTCTTTTCTTAGATAATACCAAGGAAGACTCGTCAAGTCTAAAAGAGGACGTTCGAAAACTGCAAGATGTCATTGCTATGCTCTTGAATGTGGTAGAAGGACTAGCAAATCGGGTAATGGTCATCGAACAAAATTCTCGGCAAGGGTTTAATGAAGAACTCAATGCTCCTAAGCCACAGGCAAAACAGACCATTGAAGAATACACACCAATAGGAATGACTTACAATGCAGCTTTTGATTGTCTTCACGATCAAGGTCAAGACCCTCCACCTGAAAAACGTTTTCCCTATTGGGATCCGAATTCCTATTGTCGATACCATAAAGGTCGGAGTCACACTACTGAAAAGTGTCTTGCCCTCAAGGATCGTGTTCAAGACTTCATTGATTCAAATCTCCTTCATGTTCCTCCGCGCGACAAGAAGGCCAAGATTAGTAACAATGGTAACAGTGGTTGTAAAGGGAAGAAGAATGACTATCCTTCTTCTTCCGAAAACACCTACTCTAGTAACAGTGTTGGTACTTTCGACCTTAGTGAGATCCTAGCCATGAGTAATCGAAAGCAACCGAAAAGGGAATTTACCCCTATTGGAATTAGCTACGATGATGCTTTTGATTGACTCCATGCCAAGGGAATCATTACTCCCATTGGACCTATTCAAGATCCCCCACTTATGAAAAGATTGCCTAGTTGGAATCCAAACGAACACTGCAAGTACCACCAAGGTAGGGGTCATGATACTGAGAGCTTTTGGAAGCTAAAGGAGGATATCCAACATTTGATTGATAACAACAAGCTTCCCATACCTCCAGTTTACAAGAAAAGCGAGTGATGATAAAGCAAACAACACAAGACAAGAGGCGAGCTTCAACGAATAGATTTTGTGACCTCTTTTTTCTATTTCTTTTTATTTACCCTTTCCCCAATAAGTCTAGCATAGGAACCTTTTTATTCTCCTTAGATTTATTTTGTAGGATCATTATATATTTTCTTTTAATAAAAATGAGCATTTATTTCCTTATATATGATCATTTCATTATATTACATGAAAAAAAAACTAATAAAAAAAAAAATCCATGTCGAATTAAGCACAAGGTATACCAATGATTTAAGGCACCCCTTGTAGCCACATCATATTACCTTTCACCCTTCAATTATACATCCTTTTTTCATAAACCACTTTGAGCCTCGTCTAACGATAGACCTCTCTTTTTCAACCTACATCTACCTAACCTTGGGATGGGATGGTGTGAACTTATGCAATTCTAAAAAAGAGCTTGAGTAATTCAAAAGATTAAAATAGCAAAAATAGCAATAAATAAATAAAGTGTACAAAAGGGCAAGTGTTCCAATGTCTTTGATATGAAAATGTCTTCGATATGAACACGTCTCAGATTGCGTCTCTTATCGAGTGCTCGGTACCGTGCCTGAGAAACATGAATGCCAAGTGAGTGATAGACCGCATAATCGGGATTGCCCACACTTATAAAAATGAAACAGATGCTAAAGCAAAAGATAAAAGAGAGCTAGAAAAGAGTAGAAACTCAAGCATAAAAATATAAAGATTCAAAAGCGATGTTGCACACCTTGGGGGCTTATCTAGGGTCTTGAGCCTTTATCCCCTTCTTCTATAACCTTTAGCCTAACCACATTACAACCCTTAAAAAGACCTTTTTGAGGTATACAAATACTTTTGCGAGGTTCGGCTAGAGCTACATTCGGCCTGATTCCTAACGGATACGTAGGCAACCTCACATTGAGGTGCGGCCGTAATAAACATGCATTCATATTCACATTCACACACTTACACCATGATCATATCAAGGGATCTCCAATGCTCATCCCTATTAATTTAGAGCTAGACTTGAGCACTTGATCCTTATATCATTAGCTTACCTAGCCTAAGAGTCACCACCATTTGACTATTTTCAATATATTTTCCCACACACTTAGCCCTTGTGGCCTAACTTTAGTGTCACTTTCACACACCGCACACATACATGACCAAATATACTTCCCTTAGGAACCCTTTGTCATGAATCTTAATGCTGAAGCATGCCTTGTCATATCAACATCACTCATCAATTATAATTGTCATTGCATCACGAAGTATGGAGTACTTAGCCTCCGTGCCTAAGTTACCCAAATACTTTCATCATTGAGTCAGCCATTGAGATAGCCTAGGATGGATTAATCCTTGCACCTTGAGTGATAGTATCAAACAACATTTGACTAAGCTCATTCAACATGCATCTTCAAAACTCTCGATTCTTTTTCGCGTCTTTCTTTTTCGGGAGAAAGTCGGTACCCTCCACAAAAATGACGGAAAATTTTTGCATTTTTTCGAGTCGCACAATCATAATATGCACACACGGGTCACGAGTCACACGAATCATTTCGCTTCAAGTCGAGTCAACCTCGAGTCAATCATATCGAGTCAAGTTTATACCTTGAGTCGTGTTAAGTCAATGAGTCAAGCGACGATAAACCTTAGGTCAACCCTAAGATAATTAAAGAGATTGGCAAAGTTCTATAGTCAAAATAAATACAGGTGCAGCAGAATAGGGAAGACTATACTCCAATTCTTGGCGCCAGAGATATCTCAGCAACGACAAAGCTCGAAGCCTCTCAGAAAGGTGATTTTGACCTCATACAACAATTTCGGGTTCCTTGGTACGCCAGTTAGCCCCTATAAGCAATTTGACATGATTAAGTAGTCAGTTTGATTACAATCACAATAAATGGTCGACCTGATGAAAGATCGTCTCACTTAGCTTAAAGCGCCTAATCACGGAGACACCGACATACTGGTTTTAGCGGAAACAAAGTTCCGGCGAGCTTTAGAGATCGACAAACGTTGGTCTTCGGAAATTTTATTAGAATATTATCGCAACAAACGTTCAAATACCGAAGCTCTATTGTCCAGAGACACGTTAGCATATCATCAAAGCTCTTTTGTTCAAAGACGCGTGGACATTTCTTTCAAGCTCTTTGCTCCAAAGATGCGTGGGCATATTATTCAAGCTCTTTTGTTAAGAGACGCGTGGACAATCCTTTTCAAGCTCTTTTGTTCAGAGACGCGTGGACATTTCTAAAAGCTCTTTGCTCCAGAGACGCGTGGGAATATTATTCAAGCTCTTTTGTTCAGAGACGTGTGGACATTTCCATTCAAGCTCTATTGTCCAGAGACGCGTGGGCATATCAATCAAGCTCTTTTGTTCAGAGACGCGTGGACACATCATTCAGAAGATCATAAAAAAAGGAAACTTTTTGTTCAGAGGCGCGTGAGCATATCCAAAAAAGGAAACTCTTTGTTCAGAGGCGCGTGAACATATCCAAAAAAGGAAGCTCTTTGTTCAGAGACGAGTGAGCATCGAAACAGCAAGGTGGCGCTCCCTAGATTGTGGGGAGTTGTCACAAACAACTGAGGATTGTTTCAAGAGAAGCAATCTTCGATGGTATTCCCTTGGACGTGGAATATTATCAATGCAGAGGAGGATCGTTTCAGGCGTAGAAATCTTCTATATTGGAAGCTGTTACAGGCGTAGCAGTTTTCAAGCGGGATGGCATTCTCTAGCTTGCAGAAGGTCATCAAAACAATCGACTACTTTCAAAGACGTGTGCTCGACGGTGGAAGATACGCGTTTCTTAACTCTTTTATCTGTTTAACTAACGCTAGTTTGGAGGTATCGGAGTTACAAGAATGATATAGGATCGCAGAACGTTCTGAATCATTCTCCGTCCTTATCGATACTTTGACTTTTGTTTTCGAAACTCGCGTTTCTCCAAACTCAGTCAAAGTGGGGGCCTCTGTAGACACCCATTTGTGTCTCCCCAAAAACCAAACCCATTATTGAGTACCTTTTGCGTCAAATCATAATCGAATGAAGTGAAAGTGTGGAAAGTTTAGTGTTGCGGATAGTTTTAATTTCTTTTCTCTTCTCTCTATTTTTCAAAACCTATTTTAAGAAAACAGCCAATAAAGTTTGTTTGGTCCATGATATGGGTCCAATAGTAGTGTAGTTGTATAGGGCTTGAAAAGAGCTTTCCAACGATATATTATAAGCCCAATTCCGATGAATATTGAGGAAGTTATGGCCAATTTACTGAACTGGGTCCGGTTTGAACCTTATATGCGGCCCAATGATCTAGGGGAGAGCCTAATATGATTTATCATTCCTAATGCAATTAGGAATGATTTTAGTCTTCTAGAATCTTCTAGAAAGTTCTTTTCATTCCTAATTCAATTAGCATTGATAAATTGACTTTTGTTGACTTTTCAGAGTTTTAACTAAAATCAAAGAACATTTATGAGGAAAAGATACGATTTTATCCTCCTGTACGGCAAAATTTATCTGATTTTAGAAAACGCGTCAAAAACAAGACTAGCGCCTAGCGCCAGGCGCTTAACGCCAGGCATTGGCGCCTGGCGCTAACGTTGGCGCCTGGCGCCAATCTCGTTTTGCGTGCGCCAGACTCTGTTTTGTTAATTTTATCTTTTTGGTTGATTTTCTCTATAAATAACGTATTAAAAACTCCGTTTTCATTCACCAATTCTTATCAACATTCATCTTCATTCACCTACAATCAGTTTTCATTCTCTTCTTTAATCATTCACCATCTTTCTTTCTCTCCCTTTTTCTAAACTTGCTTTTATATACAAAATTCCGCATTCGCAAGATCTAAAAACACCTAGCCATATTCGAAGTTGCCTTCGCCCTAGACCTGAAAGGTTTAATTTCTGAGGGTTTGGTCCCAAATCTCTCTTTCAATTATTTAATTTAATTGTTTTGTTTTATTATTTTCCTTGAAATTACTAACGTGTGTATTTTGTTATTAGAAAGAGGTACGAAGCATCAAAGTAAGTGCTTTAATGGTTTTAATTGATATTATGATGTAGAAATCATGTTTAGATTGTTATTATGATATTCCTAGTATCATGTTTAGGGAAAAGGTTATAATATCAAATATGCTTATTATGATTCCTGCGATGCTTCCTATTCTCTTCCTAATATTTATGATTGTTAGTATCATGCTAGGGTTTGTTATTAATCTTGTTAGTATCGTGCCTAGGATCTTGCTATGCTTTAACCTGATTATGATGAACATGATTATGATTGATATTATTATTATTCATGATATTGATTATTTATTATGTTGCTTGATATGCTATTTATTATTTATTGCTTGATCACCTTTATTGCATGTTTAAAGGGAATTTGGTACTTGTAATCATGCTTAATAAAATTATTAATAATCTTGTTTAGGGTTAATTGTGATTATAATTCAAGTGATCGCCAATAATAGTTTATTTGTGCATTAATATTCAACCAACATAGATTAAGCAAGTTTAAGGTTAATCCTATTGATTGCATGTTAGTCCGAAAGCGCACATGAATACGATCTGAATAAAGTAGAGGCCTATTATTAGGGCAGGTTCAATATCTTTTAGGTTGGATTTTTACCTTCATCCCCAAACCTTTATTTGGTTCAAGACCTTATGGAGTTGACGATCTCTTGGATCGTTAAGGGTTGTAACCTTCACCCTGTGAAAGGTTTACAAGTTCCTAAAACTTGTTGGCGACTCTTTTGCTCTATCTTCTTTCCCTTTTGGACGACACCGTACTTTATTGTATGATCACAGTGGGGTTCAACTAAGGGGATTAACGCTTGAAATTTATTCCCCACTGTTGCGGATAGTTTTAATTTCTTTTCTCTTCTCTCTGTTTTTGAAAACTTATTTTAAGAAAACAGCCAATCCAGTTTGGTTGGTCCATGATATGGGTCCAATAATAGAATAGTTGGATGGGGCTTGACAAGAGCTTTCCAACGATATATTATAAGCCCAATTCCGATGAATATTGTGAAAGTTATGGCCAAATTACTGAACTGGGCCCGGTTTGAGCCTTATATGCGGCCCAATGATCTAGGGGAGGGCCTAATATAGATTTCTCATTCCTAATGCAATTAGGAATGGTTTTAGTCTTCTAGATTCTTCTAGAAGGTTCTTTCCATTCCTAATTCAATTAGCATTGATAAATTGACTTTTGTTAACTTTTCAGAGTTTTAATTTAAATCAAAGAGCATTTTTGAGGAAAATACGATTTTATCCTCCTGTACGGCAATTTTTATTTGATTTTAAGAAAATGCGTGATTTTCTGAATCAGCGCCAAACGCCAGCTGTAGCGCTTGGCGCTACGTTTGGCGCCTGGCGCCAGCATTGGCGCCTAGCGCTAGTTTTGGCGCCTGGCGCCAATGGCCAGCGTTAGCGCTAGTTCAGTTTTACGTGCACCCGACTGTGTTTTGATATTTTATCTTTTTGGCTAATTTTCTTTATAAAAAACGTCGTAAAAACTCCCTATTTGGTTCAAGACCTTATGGAGTTGATGATCTCTTGGATCGTTAAGGGGTGTAACCTTCACCCTATGAACGGTTTACAAGTTCCTAAAACTTGTTGGCGACTCTTTTGCTCTATCTTCTTCCCTTTTGGACGCCACCGTATTTTAGTTTATGATCACAGTGGGGTTCAAGCTAGGGGATTAACGCTTGAAATTATTCCCTACACCTGCCATGACAGAAATTAGAGCGATGCTTGCCAATATGCAGAAGCATATGAAGAGTAGGGATGCGCAAATTGATTCCATTTTAGCCCATAATAAAATCATGGACAATCAAATTGCACAACTTTCATCTACCCTACAATCCCGTCAGCAGGGAGCTTTACCATCACAACCTATCCATCCTACAAATCATGTCAATGCAATCCCTCTAAGGAATGGTTCACATTATGATGGACCTCCTATGCCAAAGGAAGATAGACCAGTTCCTGATCTAGATTCCTGTATACCAAACGCTAATCCTGCTAACCTTGCAGGGCTACAAATAGATACTAACTCTACTAATGTTTCTGTGCAGGGTAAATTGCAGGATAAGAGAGGAAATGTGCATAGCCCGGTTATCAAACTTCCATTCCCTAATAGACAATTGAAGAGTAAGTTTGATAAACAATTTGGTATGTTTTTAGAGGTTGTGAAAAACCTGCAGCTAATAGTTCCTTTCACTGATTTTATCACTCAAGTTCCTGCTTATGCTAAATTTATGAAAGACATTCTAACTAGGAAAAGGGCCTTTAATGAAGTAGAAACTGTAGCTTTCACAGAGGAGTGTAGCGCTTTATTGCAAAACAAATTCCCTCCTAAATTAAAGGACCCTGGTAGCTTTTCTATTCCTTGTCATATAGGGAATATTTTTATTGATAAAGCTTTGTGTGATTTGGGTGCTAGTGTCAGTGTCATGCCATCGTCTGTTTGTGCTAAACTTAATATGGGAGAATTAAAAGTTACTAATATAACTTTGCAAATGGCAGATCGTTCCGTAAAATACCCCTTAGGTATTTTAGAGGACTTCCCTGTTGAATTTGTTGTGTTAGACATGGCAGAGGATATGCAAATACCAATTATATTAGGTAGGCCTTTTCTCCATACTGCTGGAGCAATTATTGATGTTAAAAATGGCAAACTAACCCTTTATGTAGGTGACGATAATGTTACTTTTAATCTAGGGAAAGTTTTGAAAGGGCCTATGCTAGAGGAAAATTGTTGTTATATCGATGTAATTGATATAATGGGTGATATTTGTGATGATAGCTTGCCACAGGTTCTTGCGAGGGATCCCCTAGAGAAAGTTCTCTGCGGGAATTTATCTAGAGACAATGCATGAGTTTGGGGTAATGAAGTACAAGATATTGAAAAAGCTCTTTCCTTAAAAGAGTTAAGCCCCAAGGAAACAATGAAGGTAGTAAATTTAGTTCAGGAATTAACCTGCAGAGGTCAAGAAACTTGAACTAAAACTTCTCCCTTCTCATTTAAAATATATTTTTCTTGATGAACAGGAACTATACCCCGTGATCATCAGTACTGTACTTAATGACCTACAAACTTCCCAACTTTTAGGGGTTCTTTAAACCCATAAGAAAGCTATTGGGTACAGTATAGATGATCTCAAGGGTATTAGCCCTGATTTTTGTATGCACAGGATACATCTAAAGGACAACTATAATCCCTGCATTCAACCCCAACGAAGATTAAATCCCAACATGCAGGAAGTAGTCAAGAAGGAGGTTATGAAACTACTTGATGCAGGTATCATCTATCCTATTTCTGACTCCAAATAGGTAAGTCCTGTGCAGGTAGTGCCTAAGAAAGGTGGGATTACTGTGACCACTAATGAAAAAAATGAATTAATTCCCACTAGAACTGTAACAGGGTGGCGTATGTGCATTGATTATCGTAGATTAAATATCGCCACTAAAAAGGACCACTTCCCTCTTCCCTTTATAGAGCATTTGGCGTATGATGAGCATCTTTTCTGATTTCATAGAGTTTATTATGGAAGTCTTTATGGATGATTTTAGTGTGTATGGTTCTTCATTTGATTCATGTCTAATTAATCTCGCTGAAATTTTGAAACGATGTGAAGAGTGCAATTTAGTTCTAAACTGGGAGAAATGTCACTTTATGGTGACAGAAGGAGTAGTTCTAGGTCACATTGTATCTAATAAGGGCATACAAGTAGACAAAGCTAAGATATCAGTGATTGAGCAATTACCTCCCCCAGTTAATGTTAAGGGAGTTAGAAGTTTCTTAGGTCATGCGGGGTTTTATCGCCGCTTTATCAAAGATTTTTCTAAAATTGCTCAAGGATGCTCCTTTTATTTTTAATGACAAGTGTCTTGAGGCTTTCAACAGGATTAAGCAGGCTTTGATATCGGCACCCATCATATGTGCTCCCGATTGGAATCTTCCTTTCGAGATCATGTGTGATGCAAGTGACTTTGCTCTAGGAGCCGTGCTCGGACAAAGAAAGAACAAGGTTTTGCATGCTATTTATTATACAAGCAAAACTTTGGATGAAGCCCAAGTCAACTATGCCACTACGGAGAAGGAGTTTCTTGATGTTATTTATGCTTTAGAAAAATTTAGATCATATCTTGTTGGTTCTAAAGTCATTGTTTTTACTGACCATGCAGCATTAAAGTACTTGATAGTTAAGGCGAAATCAAAGCCAAGGCTACTCCGATGGGTTCTCTTGCTCCAAGATTTCAACATCGAAATAAAAGATAAAAAGGGAGCAGAGAACGTATTGGCAGACCACTTGTCATGTATCAGGTATGATGAGTGTAAGGATTCTCTACCTATATATGATTCTTTCCCTGATAACAACCTTTATGCAGTTGTAGAGCAAACCCATGGTATGCGATTTTGCTAATTATTTAGTGGGTGGTACTCTACATCCTGACTTGTCCCACCAAAAAAAAAAGAAATTCCTTTCTAATGTTAAACATTATTTTTGGGATGATCCTTTTTTGTTTCGTGAGTGTGCAGATGGATTGTTTCGCAGGTGTGTTCCCGAATGGGAAGTCCATGGTGTGCTTACTAGTTGCCACACCTCACCATATGGAGGACATCATGGCCCCACTAAAACGGTGGCCAAGATTGATGAGTCGGGTTTTTATTGGCCAACAATGTTTAAGGATGCTAACATTTTTGTGCAGGCTTGTGACTCTTGCCAGAGGACTAGCAACATCTCGTGGCAGCATGAGATGCCCCAAACCGGAATTTTAGAAGTTGAAATTTTTGATGTTTGGGGTGTTGATTATATGGGACCGTTCCCTTCTTCAAAAGGGAACCGCTATATTCTTGTCGCCGTCGACTATGTATCCAAGTGGGTTGAGGCCATCGCCACTCCTACCAATGATGCCAAGGTGGTCCACAAACTTTTCAAGAACACTATCTTTCCAAAATTTGGCGTGCCTAGAGCAATAATAAGTGACGGAGGATCTCACTTTCATGAACGGAAGTTAGACACCCTCCTCAAAAAGTATGGTGTCTACCATAGGACAGGTTTAGCCTACCACCCCCAAACTAGTGGCCAAGTTGAAGTTTCTAACCGTGAGATCAAGGCCATTCTAGAGAAGGTGGTGGTAAAGTCAAGGAAAGATTGGAGCGACAAGTTGGATGACACCCTTTGGGCGTACAGAATTGCATTCAAGACCCCTATAGGTACTACTCTGTATAGACTCGTGTACGGTAAAGCATGTCATCTCCCGGTCGAATTGGAATATAAGGCATATTGGGATATTAAGGAGCTCAATTTAGATGCCAAACTAGTGGGAGAAAAGAGGTTACTTCAACTTAACCAACTCGATGAGTTTAGGTTGACGGCCTATGATAGTGCTCAAGTCTACAAGGTGAAGACAAAGAGGTGGCACGACAAGATGATCCTTCCGAGAGAATTCAAGGAGGGTGATAAAGTGTTACTGTTCAACTCTTGACTTAAACTATTCCAAGGAAAGTTAAGGTCAAGGTGGTCGGGTCCTTTTATTGTAAAAAGGGCCAATAAATTCGGTTCTGTGGAAGTTTTCGACGAACATGGTAACGAGTTCAAGGTTAATGGCCAAAGACTCAAGCTATATCATGAGGGGGCTACGATTGGTGCAGTTGAATAACTTCACCTAAGCGGTTCCGGTTCACTTTGAGTTTTAATGTGGTAAGAGGGTCGTGCGGGACCTAGATAAACCAGCGCTTTGTGGGAGGCAACTCGTATTTCTTGCTTTCTAGACTAATACTTTTCTTTATTTTTATTTTTACTTTTTCTTAGAGAGATGAGGAGAGTGAATTTTACCTTTCATGAGTGTTTTATACAGGTTTTAGATCACAAAGTACGGAGGTTTCAAGAGAAAAAGGAGAAGAAAGAGAAGCTTCAGGATTGGGTACGGGCCCGATCGGGTGAGGCTCGCCCGATCGGCGCGCACCTAAGGGTCCAAATTGAAGTTTATTTCGCCCGATTGGCCAAGGAGTCCCGATCGGGCGCGAAATATCGAATTTATCGGAGCTTAATTTTGCCCGATCGGGCGAGGAGTCCCGATCGGGCGCGCACCTAAGGGTCCAAATTAAAGATTATTTCGCCCGATCGGGAAAGGAGTCTCGATTGGGCATGCAAGTGAGGAAAGAAATCAAGAAAAACTTCGCCCGATCGGGCGGACTTTCAGAGAAATCGAGTGCCAAAAAAGAAATATCGGGCGAAGCTCGCCCGATCAGGCGGTGAAATGGCGATTTCCAAGTTCGTGTCCGCGCCCGATCGGGCGGAGGTTGCCCAATCGGGCGCGCACTTTACAAATCATCCTGAACTACCTTCGCCCGATCGGGCGCGCCTATTTTTATCCGGAGGATTTATTCTCCTTCCCCCTTTCTCTTTTCTTTTTATTTCTTACTTCTTCTTTCTCTTTCACACTTTCTCTCTCTAAAACCTCCATTTTCAAACCTTCAACTTCACTTTCATTCCAAGATCTCCTCAAATTCACCCATCAAAACCTCAAAATTTTTACATATTCTTAATCCTCACACCTTCCTCTACATTTTTCACCCACTTTCTCCCACTTTCTCTCATAATTCCTTCTAACCCTTAGAGAGAGAAAGCTCCAAATACCCAATTTTCCACATACACATGGCTTCAAAGCTTTCTAGGCAACAAAGGGGCAAAAGTTCGAGGCAACAACAACCAATGGTCAACCCGAAGCTTCAAGTACCGGGATGGGAGGAGGTTGTTATCACCTTGGAGGAACAACGGGCTAGGATGCTAAATCTCATTGATAGACAGGTAATCTCAACCCGTTTTGTTCATCATCCTACACTATCTAGACTAGGTCTTGATAAATATGTGGAAAACTGTTTAAGGGTATAGGCATGAGTGGTTTCTTTCAAATGTGCCATGATACATATGATTATTTAACATTAGAATTTATCTCTAGTTTTAATGTTTTTAAAATGAATGATACAATCACTCATGTGCAATTCCGATTATTGAACAACGATGTGCGATTAACTCTTAAAGAATTTGGGAAGTTGTTTGAATTGAAATCGGATAAACATATCGAGCCCTCCCAAGACCACATTGTCGTGGTCTACAAGAGGCTCACTGGGGAGGTTTTGGCTAACCTCCAACACACCAAAGGGACGTGGATTCAACATCCCGTCCCAAAGTTTTGGCAAAGGTTTGCCGGCCTCACTATTTTTGGGAGGCATGAACCGGCAAAATGTGAGGCGGGATGAGTTAGAATTGTTGGCGTCCAATGTAATCCCTAATGCTGAAAAATTAAACATACCCCATAGGATTGCCAATCACTTTCAAAGGGCGGCCAACGCGGCCGAAGCGGGTAGGTCTAGGGCACCTATTTATTTTGGGGGGTTAGTGACCCATATTGCCATAAAACACCTAGGTTGGAACCCGGATGGGCATAGAAAAGTAGCGGGCTCAAACCTCATGGACCTAGCATATTTAGGGAGCCTAAACTGGTTGCAACCCGTGGGAGGTGACACTTGGTGGATATTCCACCAACAATCGGGAAGGAGAGACCAAGCCTTTACCTTACCCAACCCCGTCTTGACCAAATTTGAGAAGGGCAAGCCTTCTTACACATTTGAGATTAACGATCAAGGCGAGGTTCAAGCACCTCACCCTTCACCATATCCCCACCAATCTCCCGATTCAGTCTCGGGCCCGACCGGGCGAAGCTCGCCTGATCGGGCGCGAGAGCAAAGCTCTAAAATTAAGAAATATGGCCTGACCGGGCGAGTGGCGCCAGATCGGGCGCGAAACTTGACGTTTACAGACTTAATTGTCCGCCCGATCGGGCGCGAGAAGAGCGAAATTTTTGGCCTACAGATCGCCCGATCGGGCAAAGGGCGCCCAACCGGGCGCGAGACTTGGACGAATTCAAAGCTTAAGATCGCCCGACCGGGCAAGTTACGCCCAACCGGGCGCGAAAGCTGGGTGAATTAGATCGCCCGATCGGGCAAAGGCCGCCCGACCGGGCGCGAGAACCAATTTCAGAAATTTCCAGATCGCCCGACCGGGCGCGAGGGATTTTGCCCCTTCTTCTTTCGTCTTTTCTTCTTTTCTTCCTCCATTTCTTCTTTCCTCCATTACTTTCTCTCTCTAAAACTCAAATTTTCTCTACCTTCTCTCTAAGATTTCTCCTCCATTACAAAACCAAATTCATAACTCTTTACATATTTGTGATCCTCTCTTCACCCTCTTCACTTTCATACAAAAAATTTTCAGTTTTAATTCACAAAAATTTTAAACCCATTTCTTGAACATGGCATCAAAGAGGGCTAGGTCCATTTTTGGTAGGAGCTCCAAATCGAGGGAGGAGTACGACCCAGACTTGCAGCTCCCGTATTGGCCGACGATCCGGATCGTAAGCCGGGAACAAAAGGAACGATTGGAGCATTTGGTCGGTCGTGAGGTAATTCCTTCTCGGTGGTTACACCACCCTACCTTAGAATCATTTGGTTTGTATGATTTTGTTAAACGATTTTTGAATGACATTGGCATGAGAAAATTTGTTGACATGTACTATCCTACATACCGAGAACTTACCTGTGAATTCCTGTCCACTTTTCATGTTGTTAGTTGTAGGAATGGGCCTAATTTATTTTTCAGGTTAAATAATAGAAATATTAGTTTAACTTTTGTTGAATTTTGTAAAAAAATTTAATTAAATTCTGAATTGTCTCACCAGTGGCATGCGGACTATAAAATGGGTGACTTATATTATGCTTTGACTGGTTTACCTGCCCCCGACCCTCAACATGCTAGTACCAAACCTATTCACCACCCTGTCCCAAAAATCTGGCAAAGATTTGCGGGTTTGTGTTTTTTAGGTAGGGTCAAGCCTCATAACGCTCAAACTAACGAACTAGCTATTATAGGACATTATGTGTACGGGTTCGGGAAATTGAACATCGGCAGGTTTATAGTTCACCATTTGAGTAGGCATGCCACAGCCAGCACCACTTCCAAGTCCCCTATCCGTTTAGGAGGCCTTATCACTCGCATAGCGGTGAAATAGGCCGGTTTTGTAGTAGACGGACCCCACCAGCTGACCAACTATGGACCAGATACCTACATGACTGCTAGGTATTTTGAGGATCTGGGGTGGGTTAGACCGGATAGCGAGCAGACACCATTTTGGTGTATTCGGACTGGGAACAAGCAACCCTTGCCCATTTTTCCCCTACCCAGTCCAGACTTGACCGCCTTTCCCCCAGGGCAACTTTCTTACACTTACGATTCTTTAGTTGCCAACGCTAGGGGGCAGGCACCACCACCACCAGTTCCACCACCCCAGCCTCAGCCCGAGGTGGCTTTCTCTCCACCTCGTATGTCCCATTCCGTCCCTCATGTTGACGCTGACCTAGTTTGGGATCTTCAGAGTATTGGTCAGGCCCTAGGCCGTATTGAGCATTCACATACTAACCTTAGGAGGATGGTAGGCTCCATAGACCAGAGGTTAGGGTATCTAGAGAGGAACCAGGGTAGAGCTCTCTACCCTATGTACGATGATTATGATCGTCGGGGCAACATTCCCGATGACGCTATTCACCCTGACTGGTTTCAGCCACCACCCCAGGGATACGATAGGGATCCCACTGCCCGTGGTATTTACACTAACTATTCTTCTTTCTTCGGGTACGGGCAGGACATTCCTTTCGGGGGACCGGCGGGGGGGACTTTTCACGCTGATTATTTTGGTGGTAGCTCTTCTGGTGCAGGTGGTGCAGGTGGCAGTGGAGGTGCGAGCTTCGGCTCGATGGACGAGGATGATGAGGACTAGCTATGCTGGGCTAGTTTCCGAGCCAATGAGGACATTGTCTGATTCTGGCTTGGGGGAGATTTTGATTTGGTACTTTTCTTTTTCTCTTTTCTTTTATTTTTGGTGTGTTTTCTTAGGTTAGATTTCTTGATTTCCTAGTGTAGTTTTTATTGCTTTCTTATATATAAAAATACTAAAAAATTGAAAAATAAAAAAAATCCAAAAATATGTTCCAATTAATTATAAATCATGCTTTCATGTGCCCCTTACTTGAGAAAATTGTTTTGATTCTTGGTATTTGATGATAGGCATTGTGGATTAGTTGATCATGATTTGATGTTTGATTGCCTTGAAACCTTAACATGCGTCAATTTTGTCCAACTGCTTGTGAATATAGTGCTTGACTAGTTGTTTTGGTTAGGAAATGTGTGATAGTTCCATAGTTCCTGGTATGTCAATGAATTTGAGTATTGGTTTGCAACTATTAGTAATATTTATATGATTCATTATTATGCACATTGTGGAGGACGAAGGCATTTGTTCTTTTAGGTAGCCTCCAGATATTGTAGATACATTTGTTCCCTTCTTGCTACCCATATTGTTGCCTTGACCTTTTGTTGTTTATTAGCCGCATTACAAGCCTATTTTGCCCCATTGGTTACTAGTCCCAAGCTTGGCTTGGGGGAGCTATTAGTGAGTGAGGTGAGGGAGTTTGTAGTGTGCTTATTATTTGCACAATTTGGGTGGGTTTTGAGAAGTTGTTTTGTTTTTGATCATGTTTATTTTTGATGAGTTTGAGAGTTATATTTTCTTGAAAAAATAAAGCATGATATTATGAAAAAAAGAGAAGTTCAAGAAAAAAAATGTGAAAAAAATAATTGAACTTTGAAAGAAAGAAAAAATGTTCAAATGTTCCAGTTGGAGGTTGATCAAAAGAAAAAATAATAGAGCTTGAATGAAAAAAAATATTCAAGTTTGGAAAATAAAGTTTGTTTATTCACTCTACTTCTTCATTATTATATTTTATGAGTGAAATTGTAAGTGTTGGGATTGTTTATATTGTTTGGAGTATATTTGGTTGATGTTTAGAGTTGGTTATGTAGGAGATGTTGATCATTATTTATTTTGATCATGGGTTTTTGATAGGATTTGGCTCCCTTAAGCATAACTTTTCTCTCACTTGTTCCCAAATGATTCCTACCCTTTCCCTAGCCTAACATTACAAGCTTTAAAGACCTTCCGACCTTTGTGCGTAGAATTGTATGAATGTGAAAGTGTTATTTATCAATGCAATTTATGATTTGGCATATTTCGAGTCGACTAGTAGGATTGAGCGTTCATTGTTTTATACACACGAGAGTGTGAGTTGGGAGGTCATTGTTCACATAAAGGGGTAGTTGGAGAGCGATCGAGTACATCTTTTACTCGCCACATAAATGAGAGTTGAGTGTGTGAGCACTAGTCTTGAATTCTATATGCTCTTATGGTTTGCTCTGTTTGACAATTGTTAGGGAAGATTGGTAATTAGAGGGATTTGACTGGTTGATTCTGAAGCATGTTTATTTGATTTACCCTAGATCATTTGTGCTTGATTTTTACTTTTGGGGTGAAGTATATTTATTGATTCATAGATGAGATCTTTGCTTAGGGACAAGCAAAGGTTTGGCGTGGGGGAGTTTGATGTGTCTATTTTATATTGTATTTTACCCCCGTCCCTTGGTCGTAATTAGTAGTGTTTTTGGCTCTTTAGAGCCACTTTTATTACTAATTGGTGTTTTCTAGTGTTTTCGTAGATTTGGTTGACTTTTGCAGGGATTTATGCTTTTGGAGTATTTTTCCGAGATATTTTGGAGCAATCACGAACATTGGAGAAGCACGACCAAAGTTTATAGCCCAGGGCCGGTTAGGGCCATCGAACCGGTGATTAAGGGCTCGGTATAGGTGATACCGGGGAATTTGGACCGAGTATTCAAGACCCAAAGAGGAAACCCAGATTGGCCCGAAGAAATGGAGCCTAATCGTAGTCCAAATAGTGGCCCAAGAGAGCCGCCCGGCCAAAAACGCTGGCGCCCGGAGGCGCGCCCGGCCGGGCGGGAGAAGCAAAGGTCGGCGCCCGGCCAAAAAGGCTGGCGCCCGGAGGCGCTCCCGGCTGGGCGAGAGAAGCAAAGGCTGGCGCCCGAAGGCGCGCCTGATCGGGTGGTGCCTTGCCCGATCGGACGCGTGTATTTCTTAGGAGATGTTTAACGTAGTTTTAATTTGTTTTAATTTAGGATTTTGTACGGAGTATAAATACTCCTCCGTAATACGTTTTTAGGGACTTCTACCTCTTCTTCTTCTCCTCTTTACTTTTTTTACTCTCTTAATTATTCTCTTAGAATTCTCTCTCTAAACCTTTGTTCTTAATTCTACTTTTAATTCCAAATTTGTTTTTGGTAACGATTCCTCTTCTCTTAATCTTAGTTATTTATTCTATTCCTTTAATCATGTCTTATTTTATTGCTTTGATTTGTTTAGTTTTTAATATGTGTGAGTAGTTTAATTTCTAGGGTTTATGGGGATCTAATAAATAATTTGAAGGGGTAAATTATTGTTGTTGATTATCAATGCTAGATTAATTTCCTATTAATTGATTTAATGCTCTGTGACTAGATTAGGACTATCTTTTATGCATGAGTTTGACAATATTGATTCAAGAATCGAGAGATGAGAATTAATGTTTAGGTCTAGTTTCAATAGGCAAGTTAATTTATAAATGGTTAAGTCAAGATTCGAGAGAATGAGATTTAATAATATAAATTAATTGTGTGATTGTAATACGTAGCGAGAGCCCTTTACAATCTGGTTAATTGATGCATTGATGATTGACTATTATTGATTATTGGTATTGCATGATAATTTCTTATTGGATTGTTTTAATGTTTTACAATTGCGGCTTGTAAAAGTATAGCAATATTAAATTGATGAATCGAGCAGATGTTATTTTGATATTAAAGGCTATTTTCAATAAGAACTTAGATCTAGTAAATTGCGAGAGCCTGTTAGATCTATGTTGATTAATAAATTGCGAGAGCCTGTTAATCATGTTATTTATGCAATGTCAATGATTAATTACTATGTTTTACCCTGGAGTATTATTTATTGGTGAACCTATGCCCTAGATCCTTCCATATATTGTTATCTTCCTATTCTCCACCTTAGTAGTTTAGTTTCTTACTTAATTATAAATATTGGTTACTTAAATAATTTAGATTATAATAATAAATTAGAATTAAAAAGACCTATTTCCCTGTGGAGTTCGACCCTACTTCCCTATCTACTTTAGTTAGAGATTTAGGTAATTATTTTTTATTAGGGGATACGACTTTACCCTGTCAGACCCCTATGCCCCTTATGACTTTTTGGCTTTTAGGAGCCAATTGGACCGTATAGAGATGGGGCAAGGGAGAGTAGAGGGCATGGTGCAAAACCTAGATTCTAGGTTAAGCACCTTGGATAGTCGGGTAGGTCATATAGAGAGGAACCTTGGGAGGGGTCTATACCCCATGTATGATGACTATGCACGCCGATGGGCTATTCCCCCCGAAGCTTTAGTTCCCTACTAGTTCCAATACCCCAAGGAGGGTATTCCACCCCCGGAGCATTTGGTACTTATGTGGACTACTCTTCAGTCCATGGATATGGGGGTGATGCTCCTTTTGGGGGTATGGGGGGAAATGTGAACCCTAACTACTTTGCAGGTGGTTTGAGTTATGGTGGTGCTGGAACGAGCCAGGGTGGTGCCGGCTCGAGCTATGGAGGAGGGTACGAGAGGATGGATGATGATGAGGAGTAGCTTCTCCTAGCTACCTTCCCAAGTTAATGAGGGCATTGCTTGATTTGGCTTGGGGGGAGATTTCTTGTATATATGGTAACTCTCTTTCTCTCTTCTCTATTTATTGCTTTCCAAGTGTAGTTTTTATTGCTTTCCTTTATGAAAAAATACAAAAAAATTTGAAAAATAAAAAAAAATTCAAAAAATATGTTCCAATGAATTGTAAATCATGCTTCCTTGTGTCCCATACTTAGAAAGCTTTGTGAATTTGTTGATCATGATTTGAATTTTAATTTTTTGGATTCCTAAACATGCGTCAATTTTGCCAACTATTTGTGAATATAGTGCTTGACTAGTTGATTTGGTTAGGAATGTGTGTTAGTTCCTGGTATGTCAATGAATTTGAGTATTGGTTTACAATTATCAGTAATGTTTATATAGCTCAATATTATGCACATTGAGGAGGACGAAGGCATTTGTTCTCTTAGGAAGCCTTCAGACGATATTAGATACATTTGTTCCCTTCTTGTTACCCATGTTGTTTGTTGTGCCCTTTTATTGTTTATTTAGCAACATTACAAGCCTATATGAGCCCCATTGGTTACTAGTCCCAAGCTTGGCTTGGGGGAGCTATTAGTTGGTGAGGTGAGGGAGTTGTGGTGTGCATATTATTTGCACAATGTGGGAATAAAAGAAGAGTGATTGTTCTTTGATATTATGATTGGAAAATATTGATGTTTTGTGTTACAAAGTTTAAAAATTCCAATATGTGGTAAAAAGAAAAAAAAAAAGAAAAAAAGAAGAGCAAAGGAAAAAAAAGTTGTTTCATATGTTCAAATGTTCTATTTGAAGGTTGTTCAAGAAAAAAAAAAGAAAAAAAAAATCAAAAAAAAGAGTTCAAGTTTGAAAAAAAAGAAAGAAAAAGAATAAGTGGTTCAAAGTTTGTTTTAATTCACTCTATTCCATATTATCATATTTTGTGAGTGAATATGTAAGTGTTGGGATTGTGTTGTATACATGATTGTTTGGTGAACTTTTGTGGAGTTGAGTTGTGATTGGAGATTTTGGTCATCACTTGTTGTGACCTTGGGTTTTATTAGGATATGGCTCCCTTAAGCATGGCTTTACTCTTACATTTTCCTAAAAATCCTTACATTACAAGCTTTAAAGACCTTCCGACCTTTGTGCATAGAGTTGTATGAATGTGAAAGTGTTGTTTATCAATGCAAGTTATGACTTGACATATTTCGAGTCGACTAGTAGGTTGAGCGTTCATTGTTTTAAACACACGAGAGTGTGAGATAGGAGGGAATTGTTCACAAATAAAGGGGTTGGTTGGAGAGCGATCGAGTACATCTTTTACTCGCCACATAAATGAGAGTTGAGTGTGTGAGCACTAGTCTTGAATTATATATGCTCATGTGGTTTGCTTTACTTGACAATTGTTGGGGATGAAGGATAATTAGATGAATGAGATTGATTGACATTGAAGCATGTTCATTAGATTTATCTTGAATCGTTTGTGCTTGATTTTGTTTATTGGGATGAGGCATGTTTTATATATTCATTGATGAGCTCTTTGCTTAGGGGCAAGCAAAGGTTTGGCTTAGGGGAGTTTGATATCTCCAATTTATATAGAGTTTTACCCCTGTCCCATGGTCATAATTAGTAGTGTTTTTGGCTCTGTAGGGCCACTTTTATTACTAATTTGTGTTTTCTAGTGTTTTCGTAGTTTTAGTTGAGTTTTATAGGAAATTGCACTTTTGGAGCATTTTCCAGGGTTTTCATGGATCAACTACGGAAGTTAGAAGGACACGACCACTCTTGAAGCCCAAGATCGGTGAGAGCCGGTGATTAAGGGCTCGTTATGTGATACCGAGGCTATTGGATCAATTAATCAAGACCTGATGAGGAAATCCGGATTGGGCCGAGGAATCGAGCCCAATCGAAATCCAAGCCTCGAAGAAGAAGCCGAGCCCGATCGGGAAAGCATACGCCCGATCGGGCGGCTGCGCACATAAGCACCCTCAAGGAAGAAGCGCGCCCGATCGGGTGAGCGTAAGCTCGATCGGGCGCAGCACACCAGCAGTGGGCAGAGCAAAAAGGCGAGCCCGATCGGGCGTCCCCTCGCCCGATCGGGCGCGTGTTTTTCTTAGAAGACTGATTAGTTTTGTTTTAGTTTTTTTAGGAAGGTTTAAGTACGAATTATGTACGTAAATTCTGATTACCTTCTCTTTTAGATTTTCTCTCTCTACTTAGGATATTTTCTCTCTCTTAAATTCTCTCTCTTCTTTGTTCTTAATTACTTTCATTAATCCAGATTTCTTTTGGTAACAATTTCTTCTCTTTTAATTTCAGTTATTTTATTTACTTCTTTCATTATGCCTTGCTTTATTTATTTGATTAGTTTAGTTATGATAATTCTTGAGTAGTTTTATTTCTAGGGTTTATGGGGATCTAATAAATATTATGAAGGGGTAAATTTGTGATTGTTAATTATCAATGCTTGGTTAATTTCCTATTGATTGATTTAATGCTATGCAATTAGGTTTGGCCAGATTTAATTGTATGAGTTTAGCAATATTAATTCGAGAATCGACAGATGAGAATTGATGTTTAGGCTTAGTTTCAATAGGCGGACTAATTTATAAATGGTTAAGTTGAGATTTGACAGATGAGATTTAATACCGGTAAATTAACTCTGTGATTATAATACGTAGCGAAAGCCCTTTATAATCTGATTAATAAATGCTTGATGATTGCTTATTATGATTTGCCCTGGATTATTGTTTATTAGTGAACCTATGCCCTAGGTCTTTTAATATTTAATTTCTCCCTATTTTATTTCCTCCGATCTTATTCTTCGTAGTATAGACTTTATTCACAACAATATTGGTTACATAGATAATTTAGATTATAATAATTAATTAGGAGTAGAAAGACTTGTTTCCCTTTGGATTCGACCCTACTTCCCTATCTACTTTAGTTAGAGGACTTAGGTAATTACTTTTGATTAGGGCCTTAGGGGATACGACTTTACCCTGTCAGCGGCTCCCTACTTTCCTTGTCCCTAATCATATATGTCGATTCTCACTTCCTATGAGTGCCAAGGATATTCACAACATGATTTAACGTAGGCGCACTTCGAACGACGCCTACAATGTCAAAATAGCATGTCTTGTCATGGGTTTTAAGTATTCTATGATAATGATGATCGTCTAGTCACTAGTGTAATCAGACTCTTTAGTAAACGTACTCCCCTTCCGTATTCTCACTCACCTATTTCACTGTATTTACCTTCTAAAAGCTTTCTTCTTTTTTCAATCTCAATTGACTTGCATTATCTTCTGCTCGTACATTTACCTCCTAAAAACAAAAAATTGACGTTAGTTTCTTCTTCATTTTTCAATCTCAATTATAAAATTTCCAAATAAATCTGATCATCAAAGAAATGTTGGACAACCAACAATTATAACCTAAAAATATATTCTTAACATAATATGTGACATGTTCTACAATATGGATAAAATTTGTTTAGATATTTTATTTTCTTTTTTTAAGGAAGATGGAAACTTTTATTCAACAACAAAGCAAAATTACATAAGATTGATTTTCCGTTTACTTTTGTTTTAATTATGTCTTTGAAGATACCATTAGTAAATGCAAATATCAAATCAAGTTATGTCTTTGAAGATACCACTAATAAATGTAAATAACATTAAATTTCTATTTTGCTTTGAATATCATTCATTCATAAACCCTCATTTTGTCAAACCTTCTAGGTGCCACTAATAAATGCAAATATCTCATTCTTCTACATCTTATTAGAATCCTTTATGAAACGACATTTAAATACTACCACTATATGAAAAATTGATACTAATAATAAGATATAACTACATTTTGAAACAATTCTAATAAAATGTTGGTATGTCCTAGAAAGATAGAGCCAAAGTCAAGTGATTCAACTCAAGCACCCAATGTTTCCAAATTAGACCAACTTCATACCTTTCCGGCATAAACCTTATATCTCAAATAGGTTTTATTTCACTTTTAAAAGTAGGGTGAAAGTTCGGTTTGCGGTTTGGATTATAGCCAAAACCGATCCAATCCAAATTAATTCAGTTTTGGATTTCTCAGACTGAATCCAAACTGAAATAAGATTCGATCCAATCCAAACCAAACTGAATTAATTCAATTTTGCTAATTAGAATCCAATCCAAACTGAAATTTGTTCCATTCTATCGCAACATTTAAACCCAAAACCCGAAATTCACCCAAAAATTTCCTACAATCGCTGAACCTTTTTTTGTTAACTACATTCTTTGTGAGAGAGATATTGAGAAAGGAGAATTGAGAATTAGGTTTTTTTTTTTAATTTTGGTTTATATATGAAAGGAGAAAGGGATTAAGATACTTTGTAAAAGAAAGTAGGCTTAGGCCCCATTCACTTCACCTTATTTTTGCTGAACTGAAATTATTTATACTGAATTGAAATTATTTTTGCTGAACTTAAATTATATTTACTTAACTTAAATTTTTTTACTGAACTGAAATTAATTTTATCTGAACTGAAATCATTTTTGCTGAATAGAAATTAATTTTACAGATTTTCTATAGTATATCTTCTTTAAGTTTACTGAATTTTACTGAACTGAAATTATTTTTACTGAACTGAATATTTTTGTTGAACTAAACTTATTTTTACTGAACTTAAATTAATTTTACTGAACTAAAATTATTTTTGCTGAATATTATTTATTTAAGGTGAAGTGAACAGGGCCTTAATGTAATAGATCGAAATTTCAGTTTAAGATTCGGTTTTCGGTTTTTTAAATCCCCAAACCGTAATCCATATTTTTTAATTTTTTCAAACCGATCAAATTCGAATTTCAAATAAATCCAAACCGAAATACTAATTCGGTATGGTCTTCGGTTTGGTTCGATTTTAACCCGAATTACTTTCACCCCTACGTAAAAGGAAATATTTTTGCTGGGTTAGATACATAGCTTTAACTTTATCGTATTGAAATGCATAAAAATAATCATACGACCAAATTCTTAACTTGTAAGTACATAATTAGCTTATCGGCTTATCAATAATTATGTTTCATTTTACTAAATATTTCGGTAGTGTTCACACAATTTTTAGACAATTATTTTTACACAAATTAAAATAGTATTGGTAATACTAATGGAAATTACCGTGCATGGTACGGGATCTAACCTTGGTAATAATACTACTGTGGACACCCATTTGTGTCTCCCCAAAACCAAACCCAGTGATGAGTACCTTTCACATCGAATCATAATCTAATGAAGTGAAAGTGTGGAAAGTTTAGGGTTGCGGATAGTTTTAATTTCTTTTCTCTTCTCTCTGTTTTTAAAAACCTTTTTAAGAAAACAGCCAATCCAATTTGGTTGGTCCATGATATGGGTCCAATAATAGTGTAATTGGATGGGGCTCGAAAAGAGCTTTCCAACGATATATTATAAGCCCAATTCCGATGAATATTGATGAAGTTATGCCCAATGAACTAGAGGAGGGCCTAATATGGATTTATCATTCCTAATGAAATTAGGAATGGTTTTAGTCTTCTAGAAGGTTCTTTTCCTTCCTAATTCAATTAGCATTGATAAATTGACTTTTGTTGAGTTTTTAGAGTTTTAATCAGAATAAAAGAACGTTTTTGAGGAAAATACGATTTTATCCTCCTGTACGGCAATTTCTATCCGATTTTAAGAAAACGCGTCAATTTCTTAGACAGCGCCAAACGCCAGGTGTAGCGCCTGACGCTACGCTTGGCGCCTGGAGCTAACGTCAGCGTTTGGCGCTAACCTGGTTTTTCGCGTTAGAGCTCTGTTTTTGATGTTTTATCTTTTTGGCTGATTTTCTCTATAAATAACTTCCTAAAAACTCCGTTTTGATTCACCAACTCTTATCAAGATTTTCTTGATTATTCTCTCTGTCTCTCTTTTCTAAACTAGCCTTTTCACAAATATAAAAATTCTGCATTCATTAGATTTAGAAACACATAGCCATATTCGAAGTTGCCTTCGCCCTAGACGTGAAAGGTTTAATTTCTGAGGGTTTGGTCCCAAATCTCTCTTTCAATTATTTAATTTAATTGTTTGTTTATTATTTTCCTTGAAGTTACTAACGCGTGTATTTTGTTATTAGAAAGAGGTACGAGGCATCCAAGTAAGTACTTTAATGGTTTTTTTTATTAATATTATGATATAGAAATCATGCTTAGATTGTTTTTATGATTCCTAATGTTATGTTAGGGCGTTTTGATCTTCCTAGTACCATGTCTAGGGTAACTTTAATACTAAGTATGATTAAAAGTATGATGCTTCCTATTTTCTTTCCTAATATTCATGTTAGTATCATGTTAGGGTTAAAGCTTTGATTTTTTTAATTCTTAGTGACATGCTAGGGTTTGTTATTAATCTTGTTAGTATCAAGCCTAGGGTCTTGCTATTATTATGCTTTAACATGATTATTATGATTATGATTATTATTGTTATTTTCATGATTATTATTATAATTATTGTTTTTTAATTATTATTATGTTGCTTGATATTTATTTTTATTGCTTGATCACACCTTTTATGCATGTTTAAAGGGAATTGGTACTTGTAATCAAGCTTATATAAGATAATTAATAATCTTGTTTAGGGTTTATATGATTATAGTTCAAGTGATCGCCAATAATAGATTTATTTGTGCATTAATATTCAACCAACATAGATAAACAGGTTTAGGGTAATCCTATTGATTGCATGTTAGTCAGAAAGCGCACATGAATACGATCTGAATAAAGTAGAGGCCTATTATTAGGGCAGGTTCAATCTCTTTTAGGTTGGATTTGTACCTTCATCCCCGAACCCTATTTGGTTCAAGACCTTATGGAGTTAACGATCTCTTGGATCGTTAAGGGGTGTAACTTTCACCTCGTGAACGGTTTACAAGTTCTTAAAAAAAACTTGTTGGCGACTCTTTTGCTCTATCTTCTTTCCCTTTGGACGCCACCGTACTTTACTGTATGATCACAGTGGGGTTCAAGCTAGGGATTAACGCTTGAAATATTCCCTACAGTTTTTGGCGACTCCACTGGGGAGGATTTCTATTTTAATTCCTGAATTTATTTTGGCAATGATTTAGAATGAGGGGATGAGACTCGAAACGTTCTAAGTATTTCATGTGCGTAATTTTGATTAACATTATTTTCATATGCATAAAAAAAGATCTCATTGGAAAGACCATCCGTAATGAGTTAAAACATAGGATTTTACACGTAGAAAATTTGAGGAATATCTTTCACAACTAGGACCGAAATAACACTGCGCGAAACTGGAAAATTTTATCGAGCACAGAAAGCTGCTGAGGCATGTAGGAATTAGCGTTAGCGAACAGAAAATTAGCGCTAGAATTTTAACTGTAGCGCCAGACAGCAGCTCTATCGCCAGGCACTACAGCCAAAATCCGGCGCCAATCTCTGTGCTGGCGCCAAATTCTTGCAATACTGAGCCAGAATTATATATGCGTTCTAATTTCGACCAGTTTTTCGCATTGTTTGCTCGATCCTACTTCCTGATTGAGTTTTTCTCACTTTTCTAAAACCCATATGTTTTCTACATATGGACATAACCCTTTGGGAATTCATGCTCCATCTACCTGATTGAACGCTCTAAGCAACAAAGGGTACATCCGAGATTGTTGAATTCACCAAACCATGGAAGCGAGTTTTTTCTAAAAACTCGCGGTGTCCCATCCACTCGCGCCAACCCTTCATGGTTAGGCTTCCGCCCGGTGCATCAAGACAATTAACCATGGACCCTCTATTGACTAACCCATATCCCGAACTTTAGAGAACTAGAGCCATGGTTAGGTTGCAAACTCATTGCATCATATCGTGCCTACTTGACTAATTGTGCATTATTTGTTGTGCATATGGTATATGTTTTTCTTAACCGTTTGTTTGACTTGTGCTAAGATTAAATAAATTAATGACTAAAAGAACTTTGCCTAATTCATTAATTAATTCGAGTAAATAAAAGTCTAATATTTTAACCAGAATTGACTTAGTACGACTTTAGGCATACCCTTGTTGATTAATAACACCGTAAACAGTTTCAGATTGAAGCTCCAGCAATGGCGCCAAAGGTTGGACTGTAGCGCCACTCTGTGGAATGTGGCGCTTGGCGACAGCTCTGTCGTCTGGCGCTACACTGCAAAGAGAGGCGCCAGTCCTGTCGTTTTGACGACAGTTCGGATTATTGATCGAGTCATCACCTTATGTCTAATTAACCAGTTTGCTAATTAATTCGGTTAAAATTTCCTGTCAATAATACTTTGTTAATTCATTAATTGAGTCTAGGCACTAAGTCCCATGGTCTTACACAAAAGTCCAAGCATGTCACTTACACTCCACACACACACCAATACACACACTTTGACCATGTCTAAGAGAGTCTTGTATGCGCGTTTTTTTCCGTCATTTTTTTTAGGTGGGTAAGTCGCATATTAATCCTCCAATGTAAATACCATACTTAGTTCTTAAAAAAATATATACATTATTTTCGCCAAAAATATGCACCCAAAAAATATATACATTATTTTCGCTAAAAATATGCACCTTTTTTTTTATTTTTCCTCTTTAAAACCGTAAAGTCAAGGTCGATTTGAGTCAAGTAATTAAAAGGCAAAATGGTTTAAATTACAGCGTGTGGTCAAGAAAGGAAGGGCGGTTAATCAAAGACAACCTTTTCGTACAAGTCCAACTTTTCGACAAACCCATATATAGCTCGTAAGAGGAAAGCTAGGACAGTTAATGGCAACACAAGAAGTCAATGAGCTTAGGAACCAACTGGTTACCATGACTGAGGCACTTAAGCTCCTAACAATTAAGATTGATGATCCCGTGAAAAAACAACAGATGGACCTCATCCAAGAGAGTCTAAGCAAGTTTTAAGGGATTAGTTCACAAGGGGTCTCGCTGGACAAAGATCTTCTTCCGCAGAAGTTCAATGCCAACGACATCCTGAAATTCAAAACAACCGATAACCCTTATTTTCATTTAAGAGCCTTCGAAACAATAATGAGTATTAAGGGTATCGACAAGAAGGTGTTCCCCTCTCTGTTCTCACTATCACTCGAGATTGTTTTCCAGCAATGGTTCATTTCTCTCGAGAAAAAAAAGAACTCCACCTGGGAGTCCATAGCAAACGCTTTCGTTGATAGATACAAATGCAACATTTAAGTTGAGATTGACCATAGGGAGCTTGAAATCCTCAAGCAGAAGGAGAACAAAGGCTTCACCTCCTTCTTTAACAAATGGAGAGAAACCTCAGCTAAGATGATCGAGGTGCCAAGTGAAAAAGAGTCTGTAAGGTTATTCATCAAAAACCTTCAAGAAAAATATTCCAAGCATCTCAAGTATCAAAATATTCTCCATACATTCAAGGCCGTCTACGACATTGGAATCAATATTGAAGACGACCTGGCTAAGTTGAAAGCTGCCAACAATAACTCCAATAGTGGCTGGAAAGGAAAGAAGAACGACAATCCTTCTTCTTCCAAAACCACCCACTCAAACAACGTTAGCACTTTTAACCTAAGGGAAGTCCTTGCTATGAATAATCAAGGACAAAAGAAACCATTTAGGAGGAACTTTACTCCTATTGGCATGGGTTATGACACCGCATTTGATCGATTAAATGCAAAAGGTCTTATAACTCCTATTGGACCATTTGGGGACCCACCAGTTGAAAAGAGGTCGGCTAACTGGAACCCCAATGCACACTTCAAGTATCACCAAGGTAGGGGCCATCTCACCGAGAACTGTTGGAAGCTTAAAGAAGTTATCCAAGACTTAATCGATAACAACAAGCTACCATTGCCCCCTGCCAGTAAGAAGCCAAGTATTGATAATGCGCCTCTCACTCATTCCTTGGCTATCTCTGATGAGGAAAACGAGGTTGACCCCTTGTCTCTCATCAAATTTATTAAAGAAATCCATGTCATCGAAGAAGAGGAAGAGATCTTTTTTTGACGCCATGGATAACCTTCAAGATTCAGCAAGTAAAGAGGACATACAATCGCTCACACTATCTATGATGGAGGGTTCGCATTTGCTACGTGAAACTCTCAAGGATATAAAGGAACTTCAGAAGAAATATGACGATGTTCCACTCCCGAAAGATGTACCTAAGAGAGAATTCGCACCCATGGGAACGAGTTATGAGGCAAAGCGTTTTCCTTTACAAGTCACCAAAAAACCCAAGAACAGTAATAGACTCTACACTCCAATTGTGATCCCATATATACAAATGTTCGAAATGCTCTCCAAGAGTGGCGAGATCAAGCCTCTCGAACCGAGACCATTCGAACCATTGAAAAGGACAGATAGATATTACTGTCAGTATCATCAATCAGGGGGTCACACTATCGAAAACTGTTTTAAATTTAAGGATTTAATTCAGAAAATGATTAATGAAAAGAAACTAGTCCAAGTTCCACAAGAAGAAGATGCAAGCATTAATGGAGTTTGGGACAGTGACGAAGAAGACGTCTACTTAAAAGACATGGTAGGACCTCCACCTTCGGTGTCATACGCCATGGAGGACTTTTGGGCTGAAGAAGATTCATCGATAGACGTCCTCACAAGATCCGGGAGAATGTAACCTCCCGTTTCAACACAACCCATGCCAACCACACAACAAGTTCCCATACCTATATTGAAGATAATGATATCGTCAAACAGTTCAAAAAGACAAAATTTGAAATGAACGTATGGAAACTTCTAGCGACATCCCGAGAACATAGGTTAGCTGTAATGAATGCCTTGGACAAAATAGGGATAGATTCTGACACCACTCCTGAGGGGTTGGCTAACTTCCTCACGAGTGATCTACCCAGTCCCATCAATTTGATCACCTTTTCTGACAAGGATTTACCCCCAGAAGGTGACAAACACTATAAGGCATTAAACCTCACAGTAGTTTGCAAGAGAATGAACGTCCCTATGACTCTTGTAGACAATGGGTCAGCCATCAACGTCTGTCCACTTAGAACTGCGAGGATTCTAGGAATAAGGGATGAAGATTTAACTCCGTCAACACAAGGAATAAGAGCCTATGACAACACTCTTCGTCAAGCTCTTGGTAAAATTACCATGAATGTAACGGCGGGAGCAATAGGACATGCTACTACTTTCCAAGTAGTAGACATTAAAGCTTCATTCAATTTGCTGTTGGGACGCCCTTGGCTTCATGACCTAAAGGTCGTCCTCTCATCTCTCCACCAACAAGTAAAAGCCATAGTTGGGGGAATTCCTATCACCATCGATGCTTCACCTATGAGAATCAAGCCTATAGAAAATCCAATAATCAATGTGGAGCACGATGAGGATGATGAAGATTTATGGGGCTTTAACGAAGAGGTCTCCTTAATCCAAGAGGATGAAAGGACCCCTCTTTGCCATGACCCCCATTCTAACATGATCATAAATGTTATTCTGAAGAAACAAGGACATTTTCCTGGGATGACCCTAGGAAAGAAGAAAGGAATAGCAAAACCACTAGAGTCACCTGGCCTCCCTAAATTAGATACTTTCGGACTTGGTTTCGAACCGACTCGGAAAGATCTTAAGCGAGCCCAGGAGAAATCGAAGGCACATAGGGACGCTCGCATTCAAAAGAAAGCAATCCCAATGGATCAGTACCCTCTCACACTTAACGGTCAATTTATAAAAGAAGGAGAGGACTATCCATGCCATGAATTTCCCAAGCCATTTGTCGTAAACGGCATAAGGCAATCGGGATTTGAAATTTTCTTGGATTTTTATTTCACAGATGAAATCCCAACTCCTGTCCATAAGGAGAAAGAACCCCCATGCTTTGACTTTAACGTCATGGGATTATTATTTGGGCGAGAAAAGAATGAGACAACTTACAAAGAGGATAACTCCTCGCTCATTCAAACAGTCCTACAAAGCGAAAGCTTCGATCCCTCGAAGCTAATCACTCCAGCGGAAGGATCACTACAAGGGTGGCGCAAGACCGTCAAGGTGACTACTCCAAGTGGAAGAAAGATATCTATCACGACAGGGCAAGGACCGATGTTCGAAGAGTCGTCTGAGTCAGAGTCTCTCCCTATAGAGTCATCTAGGTCTTTAGTAGTAGCACCTTCCCCTTCTATCTCTTCTCCTAGAATAGTTAGTGATCAAGTCCCTGAGGACGTATCACTCTTTAATGTAATGATCTCAGAGTACAATAATATATCTTCTTCTCCTTACTTCTTGTGTTCTTCTCTAACCCAAGATGACGAGCATTGCTTAACTAACAATGAAAAAGACAAAGAACTTATTAAAGCAATGGAAACACTCGAAAAGAAAACACCGGTAATTGAAGAAACTGAGACGGTTGATATCTCAAATGATTCAACCAATAAAAGAGAAGTTAAAATCGGACTAACACTTAATGAACAAGAAAGAACCGATTTAATTAACTTACTTAAAGAATTTATCGATGTATTTGCTTGGTCATACGAAGATATGCCAGGCATTAATAGAGAAATAGCTCAACACACTATACCACTAATTCCAGGAATGAAACCTGTAAAACAAAAGTTACGTCGAATGAAACCCAACGTAGCTCTTAAAATAAAAGAAGAGGTCCAAAAACAAATAACTGCAGGTTTCATCAAGGTATCTAAATACCCTGAATGGGTCGCCAACGTCGTTCCAGTTCCGAAAAAAGATGGAAGGGTAAGAATGTGTGTCGACTATCGAGACCTAAATAAGGCAAGTCCAAAGGACGACTTCCCTTTACCACACATCGATATTCAGGTAGATAACACGGAAAATCACGCACTTCTCTCGTTCATGGATGGGTACGCAGGTTATAACCAGATTCTCATGGAAGAAGAAGATATGGAGAAAACAACCATCAAAACACCATGGGGCACTTACTACCGGTAATTCCGTTCGGGTTGAAAAACGCGGGTGCCACTTACCAACGTGCATCGACTACCTTACTCCATGACATGATGCATAAAGAAGTCGAAGTATATGTCGACGACATAATTGTAAAACCAAAAGACTGCCCAGGCCATCAAGTCGCCTTAAGGAAATTTTTCGAAAGGCTAAGAAAATATAATATGAGGTTGAACCCATCTAAGTGTGCTTTTGGAGTCACCTCAGGAAAGCTTTTGGGTTATGTCATAAGCTCTAGAGGAATAGAGATAGACCCAACAAAGATTAAAGCAATCATGTCAATGCCACCGCCCAAAAACCGAGAAACAGATTCGAGGATTTATTGGCTGGTTGCAATACATAAGTAGGTTCATATCAAAATTGACGACGATATGTGAACCAATCTTTAAAAAGCTTAAGAAGAATGTACCAGTAATATGGGATGACGAGTGTCAAAAAGCCTTTGAAAAGATCAAATCCTATCTCGCAAATCCTCCCGTATTAGCACCAGCACTTCCCGGAATACCTCTTAGGTTGTCCTTAACAGTTACCAAAGAGACAATGGGAGCTATGCTAGCACAAGAAGTAAAAGGCAAAGAAAATTTAATCTACTATCTACGCAAGAAAATGCTCGAATATGAAGCACGTTATACACCACTTGAGAAGTTGTGCCTCGCCTTGGTGTGGGCCACAACCAAGTTAAGACATTACATGCTAGTGCATACTGTCTTTGTAGTCTCCCGATTAGATCCACTCAAGTATCTATTCGAGAAATCTACACTCAATGACGCATATCGAGATGGATAGTCAATTTAGCCCAGTTTGATGTAAGGTTTATGCCGCAAAAAGCTATCAAAGGATCTGTGGTGTCAGACTTTCTAGCGGACTTTCCAATAGAAGACTCGACGCCGATACAAGACAATGAATTTCCAGATGAAGACTTAATGGTCACTGAAGATGATACTTGGACCTTATACTTCGACGGAGCCTCAAACCAAAAGGGATGTGGCGGTGGAGTATTACTAGTATCACCTAAAGAAGAGCATGTCCCAATCTCCATAAAGCTTGACTTCGACGTTACCAACAACGCTGCTGAATACGAAGCATGCGTGGTAGGCCTTGAAACAGCTTTGGCATTGGGAGTAAAAAAGTTACGGGTATTCAGAGACTCTTCATTAATCATCAATCAAATATCCAAAAGGTGGAAAGTAAGGAGTGAAAGTCTAGCCCCTTATCAAACCTATCTGGAAACTCTTACTAATCAGTTAGAGAAGGTAGAATACACATATCTACCTAGGGAAGAAAATCAATTTGCTGATGCCTTGGAAAGACTAGCCTCGATGGTTAGGATTCCCACGGAAATCGAGAAAATGCCTCTAACTATAGAAAAAAGGCACAAACCAGCATACATCCAGGCTATAGAAGATGACGAAGTAGTCCAAGACAAAGAAGAAGAAGAAGAAGAAGAAGAAGAAGAAGAAGAAAAAAAAAAAAAAAAAAAAAAAAAAAAAAAAAAAAAAAAAAAAGAAGAAGAAGAAGAAGAAGAAGAAGAAAGAAGAAGAAGAAGAAGAAGAAGAAGAAGAAGAAGAAGAAGAAGAAGAAGAAGAAGAAGAAGAAGAAGAAGAAGAAGAAGAAGAAGAAGAAGAAGAAGAAGAAGAAGAAGAAGAAGAAGAAGAAGAAAGAAGAAGAAGAAGAAGAAGAAAGAAGAAGAAGAAGAAGAAGAAGAAGAAGAAGAAGAACCGTGGTACACGGATATACTCAATTATATCACCAAAGGAGAATACCCTCCCCATGCTGACAAAAGAGCAAAACTAGCATTAAGACTCTTGGCTTCCCAATATGTACTCATAGACAACGAGCTACATAAAAGGGTACCTAAGGGTCGAGCTCTCTTATGTGTAGGAAAAAAGGATGCACAAAGAGCAATGAGGATAGTCCACGAAGGAATATGTGGCACTCACATAAATGGCAAAATGTTAGTCCAGAAGATAATGCGAGCAGGATATTATTGGACTACAATGAATAGGGATTGCCATCAATACGTAAAAAGATGCCCTAAGTGCCAAATCTATGCCAATTTACAACATGTTCCTCCATCCTTGCTCTACACCTACATGTCGCCATGGCCTTTCCCTACATGGGGAATTGACATCATCGGCAAAATCACTCCCCCAGGAACAAGAGGCCACGAATATATTCTAGTGGCAATTGATTACTTCACAAAGTGGGTCGAAGCGCAATCATACGCTAAACTCACTGCAAAACATGTAGCACTCTTTATCGAGAGAAATATTATTTGTCGATATGGAGTCCCACATGAAATGATAAGTGATAATGGAACTCACTTTCAAGCCGAATGTGAAGAATTGCTACAAAAATATGGCATTCAACATCATCATTCTTCCCCTTATAGACCTCAAGAAAATGGAGAAGTCGAGGCAGCTAATAAGAATCTAAAGACTATCATCGAGAAAATGACGGAAAATTATAAGGATTGGCCTAACAAACTTCACTTCACATTGTGGGGTTACCGCACGTCAATTCGCACATCAACAAGGAATACGCCATTTTCCTTGGTTTATGGAATGGATGTCGTACAACCTGTCGAACTAGAAATTCCATCTCTACGCATCGCGTTAGAGAGCAAACTCGATGAATTTGAATGGACTAGAGCAAGATATGAAGAGTTAATTCTACTCGATGAAAAACGACTAGAAGCTCTACATCACACTCAGTGTTATCAAACTCGTATGGCTAGGCATTTTAATAAGAAGGTTAAGACAAGAAACATCAAAGTAGGAGATTTGGTGTTAAAAGCATTAAGGAAAAATGTTTTAGATCCAAGGGGAAAATTTAGACCTAATTGGTCTGGACCCTACATTGTCAAAACAATCATGTCAGGAGGTGCAGCAAAATTAACTGATATGGATGGCAATGAGTTCTCGAACATGACAAATCTTGACCAACTTAAGAAATACTACCCATAATTACTTGAGTAAGACACTCAAGAGAGCTACGTTTGGCCTGATTCCTTAAGAAAGGATAGGTAGGCAACCCCTTACGGGTGCGGCCACTTTATTTTTTTTAAAAAAAAAATCTCGCATCCCAGAATTAATTAAAAATTCGACAGAAGATCGACGGAACATCAGGGTCACAGAAAAAATTCTAGCGTCAGCCGATGGTCGTTAGCGCTAGACGATGGCAACTGTCGCCTGACGCCAGACTGCCGCGGCCGGCGCCAGTCTCGAATTCATGGCGCCAATTTACAGTTAACAGTCTGGGAATATTTCGGTGTTTTCGGAAAATTTTCGACTTCCGTACTCGAAAAAATTTATGGAAAATTAATTTTTCGGTTTTCATTGCTTTAATAAAATAAATTTAAAGTAAATAATTTAATTGAAAGCTGGAATTTTATTAATAAAATAAATTACATTATTGATGGAATTTAAATAAAGCTTAAATAAATTAACTTTAAATAAAAAAATAAACTAAGTCTAATAATTGGAAATTAAGCAATGCTCTTAATCTTCTTTCTCTTTCTTAGCCCTTTTTTCCAATTTTTGTCTGCTTCTTCCTCCTCATCCATAACCTTAGCTAGTAGGCATCCTTTAGAGGATCTACATTCAATCTTGGAGTAAATAGTTTCCCCCTCAGCTAGGACTCCATGCTTCTTTTCTACCCAAACTTTCTTTTCTGTGGTGTCAGCTTTCCTTTTTCCCTTATCTTTTGCAGTACTCTTCTTCCTATGCAATGTAGGTGTTTTGAACTCAATTCTTTCACCTAAGCGTTCCTTAACAGGAATCACTTTGTCACCTAGACGACTCTTCACATCAGTTTTGCTCTGATTTTTCTTCACATCCTTTGAAGGTTTCTTCAGAAGCCACCTTTTCACATCATTGGGCAAGGAAGGAGGAACCTTTTGGGTAATTACTTCCCATAAAGGTCTAGAGCTCCAATAAGCATCAAATTTGTCTACTTCCTAGGAGATAGGGAACTCGTAGGGAGGACGAAGATTTCCGGAAGGAATAGTCAGAAGTAGGCCGTATTGTCTTTTTACCCTGCAGGGATAATAAAAAAGTCATACGGGACAAGCTTGGAAGACGGCAGAAAGGTTGCTTATTGACGCCAACCATCTTTTCTATTTTCCACCAAGGGATGACCCACTTGATGACAAAATCCAAGATTCGAAGACCTTCTTCCATTCATGGCGCTTAGAGAAGCGTTTCTTCCTCCTCACGAAGCAATTTGGAGTGTACTTCTCAATGTTGTCTGAAGGGCTAATTAACTCCAGCCTTTCCATTAGCCACATCTATAAAAAAATTGCAATGAAAATAAATTATTATTATTATAAAAAATATATTTTTGATTTTTGTAATTAAAAATATTATTTATCTACCTGTAATAAAATTGGAGAGCCCCGAAAAGGTGCTTTTGGATTCCTCTTTAATTCATCAAGACTAAGCATAGTCTCTCAAACTATTAAAGGCATTAGATTTCTCCCTGATTCAATTTGTTCTAATATAGTGGATATAATTGATTGACCCTCATTATTTTTACCACTAGTAAGAAAAAATTGATTAAGCATGCAAAACAAGAAAGCCCTTCTTCTATAAACATGGAAGGATTCAGAATAAGGTCTATCAAAATAATGGCGAGCAAATTCTTTCAAATTAACTATGTTACCATCCACTATTTTTGATAGATCTCTGTATTTTAAATTGAAGAAGCGTTCAAAATCCTTATGATAATATGCATCTATTCTAAGGATTACTACAAGATCTATTGCAGGGAAACCTAAAATAGCACCAAATTCTTCCGGCAAAGGGCTAATTTCATCATACCATATTCTAAAGCAATGAAAATCTACATCCCAATATTCTAGAGCGGTATGAATAAAATATGAGTCAAGATCTACCCCTTTGATACCATAAATACCCCCCAAGTGAAACACATCTAATTCTTTTCTTTCTTTGGCATTAAGAGACCGACACCATTCATGGGTGTAATTGGTAAAAGTTTTGGTAACTAGAGACATGATATTATTTTTCTAAAAGCTAAGAAATATTTTATTTGCTGAAATTATGAAGAGAATCGGCTGGGCAGGGGGCTATTTATGCACAAAATCGGAGCAGTTTTAATCTGGGAAGGATTCGGGGTCAGCGCTCTTTAGCGCCAGACGCCAACTCTTGGAGCCTAACGCCAGAGCCTCGCGCCAGACGCCAAGTGTAGCGCCTGGCGCTACACCAAAACGCGTGGCGCCAGCTGGCGCCAATTTGCCTCATCGTACGCGCTTTTTTAAAACCGCGTTTTTAACTTAATTCGAGTCTGCTAATGACTTTACGGCTTCCTTATCTTTTTCTAAATATTAATTTATTCCTTATTAATATAATTATTATATTATATATATATATATTTTGGATTTTATTTAGACTAATTTCCAAGTTTTTATAAATCCAATATTTTATTTGACTTTTCCTTTTTTTCATTTTTTTCTTTTTGGGGGAGAAAGTCGGATACCCTCCATCAATAATAAAAATGACGGAATTTTTGCGCAAAAATTATTTGTCACATTTTCTTGCACACACAAACATGCACATAATAATAATAATAATAATAATAAATGAAAAAACATGATAAATAAGGAATAAACTCATAATAATATGTATATAAAAAAAGTGTCTAAAAAATTGAGTCTAAGGCAAAGTTCTATACAAAGTCAAAATAAATAATAAAAAAGCACAGGTATAAGCTACGGTGCCAGGGGACGTAAACCCATCATCGCATAAAACTCCGCTGTACGATGAGTAACCTCTCCACCAGCTCTGGCTCCAGCTCCAGCATCAGCTCCAATCTCCACGGGAGGAGGAAAGCTCAACACAGGACCCGTGATGAGTAACCTGAGGCTGAGGCTGCGGAGGCTGCTGCGATGACGAGCCAACCTCGTACATCCCACCACCTCTAAGAGTCGAGGTAGCCTCTCCCTTGCCTACCGGCGCAACATGTGCACCCTCAGAGGAAGAACCTGAGCCTTCTACCGCCTCGGTACGGGCAGCCTCAGAACAACCGCCCCTACCTCCCGAAGTAGTGCGGCGACGTCTCGAGCTAGACCTCACCGGATCCCTCCGCACCTCAGGTCTCGTGCGGGTACGAGAAGGAATGGGCTGACCCTGCAAAAGAAATTAAAATCAGAAACAGGCAAAATAGAAGCGGTAATACAAAAACATAAGAAGGGAAGACTACCTCCTGAACGGCGTCGTCTCGACAGCAGGTAGCCACGTTCTTCATCCAGACAAGTTGGCTCCGGAAGGACGCTATGCATCGTGCCATCGCCGAAACCACCTCGCGTGAGAACTGTCAAAGAAATAAGTCAGTAAACACGCATAATATATATGGACAAAAGTTGCAAGCAAACAAGCTTACCCGAGTCTGGTGGTGAGGAATCGACCGCTCTACGAAGCGCTCGTCCTCAGGAGCCGGAGGAATCATCTCCTCAATTGGCCCATATGTCCCCTGATAATGGATAGACATACGGGGTGGCACGAACTCAGCAGCATCGTCCTGACAAGGAAAAACAAAATCAGTAAAGCATTACTTGGGGGCTACTTAACTTAAGGTAAAATCTGAAAAAATCGTACCGCCACATCCTCAGCAGGTACGGGACTGGAGCTAACAACGGCAGTAGCTCCTCCCCATAGCATCGCCCAGGGATCGTGTAAGATCTTCAAGGGGTACCAGCTCCCTCTGACATGCTCACCAACCTCGTGGCGTTAAACATGTGACGTGGTGGAGGAGCGGGAACGACAAAGGTATCGGAGGAATGCTGAATAGCAACCCTCTCTCCAAGATATGAAGTCACTCCATAGGTCCCTAACAAATAGCGACGCTCAGCAAAATACTGCGCGGCTAACCCAGGGACTGCCAGGTCGACCCACGGTCGGTACATCACCTCAGGCTCTTGCAAAGAACGTCAATCAGGCAAGAATCTATCTAAAGCATCTCAAAATGTCAAATAAGACTAGAATCATACCGAGATGATCCAATCTTGGACATATGCAGTGGACATCCCCACACGGCGGCTGCCCCAGGAAGCGTTAACTGGAAGCCTGCGCGACGACGGTCTCGCCGGCGCAGCTGAGGGGAAGTACTCGTAGAACCAGATCTACAAGAAACTAAAGTTATCAGTAAATGCTAACTAAAATGTAGAGCTAAGCTGGAAATAAAGTTTACCTCTACGACCCTCCAGAAGCCGGACAAAGCAACATTCGACCCAAAGAACTGATGTCGACACGAGTCCCGCAGCGCTCGAATGAAATCAGCATAGGCCAAGCTGGCCCAGTCATAAGTCCCGATCCGGTGTAGATCGCGGACGGCAGGAAGGTAGTAAAGCAGCGCCCTACTACCCTTGTCAGGGGAGAACGTCCCTGACAGCAAGATAAGTGCAAAGATGCGCACCAGCTGCTCTCGGGTAGTTGCACCATCGTCGAAAGCCGCTACTAGAGTCGAGCGGTGAATTCCCCTAGCACTGAACTGAGTCGACTCTACCTCAGCTCGAGCCCGAATAACAATCGGACCCAACAGCTCCTCGACCTCAAGGGAAAAGACGTCGACCCGCTGTCGAACGGAAGTGGCACGGAGCTAAACTCCAGTCCTGTGATGAGACTAAAGTCGGTAGGAGTGGCCATCATCTCACCCCAGGGAAAGTGGAAAGTGTTGGTGGTGTCCCAAAAGAACTCCACCAGAGCACAAACTACATGGTGACCCTCTCTAGAGGCAACCATTGCCTCGGAGGTCTCAAACAGCGCAGTAAGACCGCAAGACTCCCATAGAAGTCTCGTCTGATCATCTCTGGCGATGTACATCTTGTAAAGATCGCCCAAGCCGTCACAGCCGGAACCATGACAGCGCGTCCTCCCAACAGTGATACCCCGTCTCACCCTCTCAGAAATGTGATGGACGGGAGAAAAGTACAAGGTCCGCTCATCCCACTCGGGGAGTCGACCAAGTGAAGTGGACGGCTCGGCATCGTCCTCTACGGGCTCATGCTCCCGTCGAACGTCTCATGACCGTGAACCTGAACCTCGTTGTCTAGCCATGCTACATTGTGCAGAATTATCATAAATTAAGGTTCTATAGTATCTAAGGTTCGCCTAGCCGCATGATGCTATGTTCGCAAAAAAACAGAGTACGTAGTACTAAAACAGAGCACAAATTCAAATTGAGCATAACGACATTTTTCAAGCAATCAAACAATTTCTTGCAATAATATAGTGATTATTGTGACAAATTGGACAAGAATTTCTAGCAGAACATCAAGAACAAGCCACATTGTATTCCCGACCTTAAGAGGTTCAACAATGGCAATTTGTTCATTTCTTCACCAAATTGAGTCAAACAAGTCTCAAGTTACTCCCAGGGCAATATATAAACATAATCAAGCAATTTCATGCCATAAAATTTGACAAACAAAGAGAATTAAGCATTCTAAGTTTCGAATTTTCATGAAATTTGATAATAAACACATGCAAAATTCATTAAAACCGGTGTGAGTTTGAAGAAAACTTACATAGATCGGGAAAATGGATGGAATAAGCTTTTATTTGCAACAAATTTGAGCGAATTGGGTTGAGAAACGAGCAAGAACGAATCAAATGAAGTTCTGGGAATTTTCGAGCAAAAAACACGACGAGCAGCAGCGGAAATGAAGAAGAGAAGGGTATTTAAGGAAAACCCGACTCTAGCGCCAAGCGTCAGACCTTGGCGTCAGTCGTTGACTTTAGCGCCTAACGCTAGCTCCAGGCGCTACAGCCAGATATGTGGCGCTGATGTCATTTCAGCGGCGCCAGAACATTCAGCCACTCAGTATGGTTGTTCTAACCTTTTGCAATATATTTTGGGTTCCTTGGTATGCCAGTTAGCCCCTCTAAGAAATTTGACACGATTTTTAGTAATCGGCTTGATTACACAAAGTGATCGACCTGATGAAAAATCGTCTCACATAGCTTAAAGCGCCGAAGCATTGGCTCATCGCAAAAGGCACCGACATACTGGTTCATTCGCAAAAGGCACCGACATATTGGTTCATTCATTCAACAAAAGACACCGACATACAGGTTCAAAGCAGCAAAAGCGCCGACGTACAAGCTTTTAAAGATCGACAAGCGGAGATCTTCGGTAATTTCCTTTGGAAAATTATCGCAACAAATGAGGATAGATTCAAGAGAGGATATCTTCGGCAGCGTTTCCTAGATTGTGGAGAGTTGTCACAAACAACTGAAAGTGATTTCAAGTGAAGTTGTCTTCGATCGTGTTCCCTAAGATGGGTGGAAGATGGTCACAAAGCGGAAGAAGGTCGTTTCAAGCGAAGCAATCTTCGAAAGTGAAGGCAGTTACAAGCGTAGCGGTTTTCAAGCGGGATGGCATTCTATTGGCAGGAGGCCATTGTAGGCGTCGCTCTAAGTGCACATAAGTTAAAAGCATGTTGTGAATATGCTTGGCACTCATAGGAAGTGGGAATTGACATTACGATTAGGGACAACAATTAGGGACAAATAAAGTAGGGAGCCGCCAACAAGTTTTTGTGGAACTTGTAAACCGTTCACGGATCATAAAAAGGCAACCACGATAAGGGACAACGATAGGCAACAATGATTGGCCCGTGAAGGTTACACCCCATTCATAATCCATGAGATTACTAACTCCATATGGTTCGGAACCACGAAAGGAGGATCGGGGATGATGGTACGAAGTGAGTCATGGAGTCACATTCGCCCGTATTGGCCTCTACTCGATTCTTATAGTGAAAAGTGAATCCTGCGATCTCAAAGGCATACAAACAAAATATTCAATTCGTTCCAAACTATTATTAAGCTAAATTGGTTGAATATTAATGCACCACATAATTCTAAAATATTGTGACCACTTGATTAAACAATAAGATTAAAAAGGAACCTAAATCGGTTGTCTAAATTATCTTATTAGGCGTGATTTTCAATTACATATTCCCTTTAAACATGCAATATGGTGATCATAAAAATAATAATAGAATAAACATTAATATTGGAAACAATTCAACAATAATAGCGTTAGTCAAATCAAATATAAAATAACCCTAATCAAGATACTAGCAATATAAAATAAAATAAGAGTAATTAATTTAATTAATTACTCACATTCCGCGCGTTCATTGAAATTGCTACATCATGAATAAATTGTTAGTAACTTCAAAAAAAATATAAATCAAACAGAAATTAAATTAAATAAAGTAAAGTTGATTTTGGGGCCAAACCCTCAAACAATTCTACCTTTCACGCCTTGGCTTAAAGATAGAACCACGAGTAAAGTATGGACTCCTTTGAGTACTTGAAGAAGTAATTTTGAAGTAGAAAAGGGTAGGCTAGTGTTTAGGCTAAAGCATAGAAGAGAGAAAATAAAATAATCGAATTACTCCGTGCCCCGTTCATCAGAAATGAGGGGGTATTTATAGGGAAAATGTGCTGAGGGAGCACACGGAACCCTAAAATGATAAAAACCCTAAAAAAGTATCCCGTGACACGGTGCCGTCAGACGGTACACTTTCCCGTGACTCGGTACATTTTTGGTGTGACGCGGGAAATTTTCAGAAAACGGGATAAAAAACGCGTTAAGGGTTTACGCGGAAAAGACACGGAATGTCCCGTGTCACGGCAGACCTCCCGTGTCACGGGAAATCCCACCGTCAGATGGGAAGGATTCCCGTGACACGGTAGGTACCTGTCGTGGCGCGGGAAATTCCAGCCTGTTTTTCCGTCTAAATACATTTTTAACCCTAATTTCCTTCGGCATTTTAAGTGTCTATTGATAATTTCGGGCCTTTTCTGCCTTTTTATTATTCGGGCTAAAATAAGAAAATAATTAAATAAAAATAAATAAAGGGTTTGGGCCAAAAATAAATAATAAAACAATAAAATAAAAAAGGTTTGGGCTAAAAATTAATTAATAAGTTTGGGCTGAAATTAAAACTATGCTTTTACCAAACATCGAGACTAATCCATGGACTGTTCAAAAATATGAATTTAATAAAATACGATTTTTTAAGCACTCTCGGGATTAAATACTAAACCCGACCAATAGTGGCGGTGAAAGGTTGTTCATCATCGGGTTTGGTTTTGGGGAGACATTTTTAGATGTCTATAGTCATCAAAACAACAAAGCGGCAGCAAATTGGTTACTTTCAGAGACGTGTGCTCGACGGTGCAAGATATGCGTTTCTTAACTCTTTTATCTGTTTAACTAACGCTAGTTTGCAGGTATCGGCGTTACAAGAGTGATTTAGGATCGCAAAACGTTCTGAATCATTCTTCGTCCCTATCACTACTTTGACTTTTGTTTTCGAAACTTGCGTTTCTCCAAACTCGGTCAAAGTGGGGGCTTCTGTAAACACCCATTTGTGTCTCCCCAAAACCAAACCCAGTGATGAGTACCTTTCACATCGAATCATAATCGAATGAAGTGAAAGTGTGGAAAGTTTAGTGTTGCGGATAGTTTTAATTTCTTTTCTCTTCTCTCTATTTTTGAAAACCTATTTTAAGAAAACATCCAATCAAGTTTGGTTGGTCCATTATATGGGTCCAATAATAGTGTAGTTGGATGGGGCTTGAAAAGAGCTTTCCAACGATATATTATAAGCCCAATTCCGATGAATATTGAGGAAGTTATGGCCAAATTACCAAACTAGGCCCGGTTTGAGCCTTATATGCGGCCCAATGATCTAGAGGAGGGCCTAATATGGATTTCACTTTCCTAATGCAATTAGGAATGGTTTTAGTCTTCTAGAAGGTTCTTTTCATTCCTAATTCAATTAGCATTGATAAATTGACTTTTGTTGAGTTTTTAGAGTTTTAATCTGAATAAAAGAACGTTTTTGAGGAAAATACGATTTTATCCTCCTGTACGGCAATTTCTATCTGATTTTAAGAAAACACGTCAATTTCTTAGTCAGCGCCAAACGCCAGGTGTAGCGCCTAACGCTACGCTTGGCGCCTGGCGCTAACGTCAGCGATTGGCGCTAACCTGGTTTTTCGCGTCAGAGCTCTGTTTTTGCTGTTTTATCTTTTTGGCTGATTTTCTTTATAAATAACTTCCTAAAAACTCTGTTTTCATTCACCAACTCTCATCAAGATTTTCTTGATTATTTTCTCTCTCTCTCTCTTTTCTAAACTAGCCTTTTCACAAATATAAAAATTCTGCATTCATTAGATTTAGAAACACCTAGCCATATTCGAAGTTGCCTTCGCCTTAGACGTGAAAGGTTTAATTTCTGAGGGTTTGGTCTCAAATCTCTCTTTCAATTATTTAATTTAATTGTTTGTTTATTATTTTCCTTGAAGTTACTAACGCGTGTATTTTGTTATTAGAAAGAGGTACGAGGCATCCAAGTAAGTACTTTAATGGTTTTTTTTATTAATATTATGATATAGAAATCATGCTTAGATTGTTATTATGATTCCTAATGTTATGTTAGGGCGTTTTGATCTTCCTAGTACCATGTCTAGGGTAACTTTAATACTAAGTATGATTAAAAGTATGATGCTTCCTATTTTCTTTCCTAATATTCATGTTAGTATCATGTTAGGGTTAAAGCTTTGATTTTTTTTAATTCTTAGTGACATGCTAGGGTTTGTTATTAATCTTGTTAGTATCAAGCCTAGGGTCTTGCTATTATTATGCTTTAACATGATTATTATGATTATGATTATTATTGTTATTTTCATGATTATTATTATAATTATTGTTTTTTAATTATTATTATGTTGCTTGATATTTATTTTTATTGCTTGACCACACCTTTTATGCATGTTTAAAGGGAATTGGTACTTGTAATCAAGCTTATATAAGATAATTAATAATCTTGTTTAGGGTTTATATGATTATAGTTCAAGTGATCGCCAATAATAGATTTATTTGTGCATTAATATTCAACCAACATAGATAAACAGGTTTAGGGTAATCCTATTGATTGCATGTTAGTCAGAAAGCGCACATGAATACGATCTGAAAAAAGTAGAGGCCTATTATTAGGGCAGGTTCAATCTCTTTTAGGTTGGATTTGTACCTTCATCCCCGAACCCTATTTGGTTCAAGACCTGATGGAGTTAACAATCTCTTGGATCGTTAAGGGGTGTAACTTTCACCTCGTGAACGGTTTACAAGTTCTTAAAAAAAACTTGTTGGCGACTCTTTTGCTCTATCTTCTTTCCCTTTGGACGCCACCGTACTTTACTGTATGATCACATTGGGGTTCAAGCTAGGGATTAACGCTTGAAATATTCCCTACAACTACTGAAAATTACCGTGCATGGTACGGGATCTAACCTATAGAGATCAATACTACTATACTAAAGTAATCACCGTGATTATCCTCTAATACATGTGTTGCATTCTCATTAATAAATTTCCCACCCAAAGTTTGTTACTCCGTATTATTTTTTTTTACAGTTTTCATTTTTTTCTTGGTTATCTTCTAAAAAAGTTTGTTATATTATTTTTGAATTTAAATATGAAGATTAGATATTGGTTTAAATTGGTATTATCTCTTTAATAATTAATAAAAATAAAACACTTTTGATAATAAAAAAAAATTGTTTGAGATTATCTTACGTAAATTATTAATAGATAAAATAAGTTTTGTTATTCTGAAATTTTAATAAGTACACGTGTTGTATTAACAACAAAAAAAATTCGCCAAGTTTTTTTATTTTTTTTCTTCAAAAATAATATGACGATGAATAGTTACAATAATTTACAAAAAAATACTCCCTCCGTCCCCGATTGATAGTCACTTTTGCTAAAAAATCACGGGAATTAAGGAGAAATAAAGAAAGTACATTGAAAAAGTATATTTACATTGGTTATGCAAATAAAATAGAGAGAGAAAGTAATTAAAGTACATGGGAAAGTAAAATTTACATGGGAAAGTTAAATTTGCACAAATATTTATGCAAATGTTAGAGAATTTTGGTAAAAAAAATAATATTAATGGTATTTGAAAAAAGCAAATGTGACTAACATTTTGAGTCACAAAAAATGGCAAAAGTGACAGTTAATCGGGGACGGAGGGAGTATATATTAAAAAGAGTTTTAAGATAGACATTACTTCTCATAAAAAAAAAGTACACATTACATGAATTCAATTTTTTTTTAAAAAAATGTTATATAACGCATTCCATTTAAACTTATGATTTACAAGTCTTAGGTCCTGTCCTTTTGAGCTTCTGGGCAGAGCAGAGCAGGGGTCAGCAGAGCAAAGCAGATTAAATTTCAGCAGAGCAGAGCAGATTTCAAGATAGCAGAGCAGAGCCGAGCCGAGCATATTTCAACATTATTATTATTATTATTATTATTATTATTATTATTATTATTATTATTATTATTATTATTATTATTATTATTATTATTATTTCTCAAAAACAAAAGTCATAAAACCTACAATAAATTAGTTTGAAGCCGAGATAGTCGGAAGCCGAGATACAATCTGGGCTCCCACTCCTCTATCTATAGCAAAATCTACCCTAGTAAAGATATGAGCTGCAGCACGCATCCCAATGTCTTGAGTATTCGAGAACTTCTGGATCCGCTTCAGCAATGCAACAACATTTTTTTCTAACTCCCCAAGAGAAGAGAAAGAGAACGGAAGGAAACCATATCCAATTGCTCGACAACTAGATTCGTACTTGATTCGATTCCGATTGGCCGCATCAGTCACTACCTGTCCAGGAACAAAGTTAGAAAGCCCAGAAGATTATTACTACTACTATTGTTATTATCATTATAATTATTATTACTACTACTATTATTATTACTACTATTATTATTACTATTATTAATGTTATTATTATTATTATTAATGTTGTTGTTATTATTATTATTATTATTATTATTATTATTATTATTATTATTATTAATGTTATTATTATTATTAATGTTGTTGTCATTGTTATTATTATTATTATTATTATTATTATTATTATTACTCCTACTACTATTATTATTACTATTATTAATGTTATTATTATTATTAATGTTGTTGTCGTTGTCATTGTCGTTGTCGTTGTTGTTGTTGTCGTTGTTGTTGTTGTTGTTGTTAATGTTGTTGTTGTTGTTGTTGTCGTTGTTGTTGTTAATGTTGTTGTTGTCGTTGTCGTTGTCGTTGTTGTTGTTGTCGTTGTTGTCGTTGTCGTTAATACTATTATTAATGTTATTATTATTATTATTAATGTTGTTGTCGTTATTATTATTATTATTATTATTATTATTATTATTATTATTATTATTATTATTATTATTATTATTATTATTATTATTACTTCCTCCGTTTTTATTTTATTGCACCATTTGGACTTTGACACTATTCACTTAATGTTCTTTGACCATCATTTGTGATTTATCCATTAGGAAAAATATAGTCATGAGAGATCTAGTTAGATTTGTCTTGAAATATTCTTTTCAAATATCAAATTTTTATAATTTTTACAAAAGTATAATAGAAGATATTAATAGCTAAAGTAATACATTGGCAAGCGTGAAATCCCTTATGGTGCAATAAAAAAAGAACGGAGGAAGTATTATTATTATTACTACTATTACTGTTACTATTACTATTACTACTATTATTACTATATATTACTATTAATATAACTATTACTATTACTATTATTATTACTATTATTAAGTGCATATACCATTGATTTAGGTGAGTGAAAACATAAATATATGTATACCATATTTAACATATATTAATATTAGAAAGATAAAAGACAACGGGTTACTTATATTTATTTCAAAAAAGTTTTAAAATAAAATGATTTAATGAGTAATAATGATTTTACTTATAAATAATAATGATATACAAAGTACTACTTGAAAACAACCTCTTTTTTTAATTCATAAATTGTATGGAAAGATTTGAAAAATAATTCAACTCAATGAATTAACAATCAATACCCACATACATAAAATGTTTCTACACATTGTCATTCTAATATCAAATGTTTATAAAAGAAATCGTTATTAATCGTTATTATTATTATTTATTTTTTTTGAAAGAATTGCTATTATTATTAGAAATTATTAATTAATAATATTATTAAATATTAATTCTTAATAGTTCAAATTATTAAATATTAATAACTATTATTATTAATTATTATTATGATTAATAAATATTAATTATTATTAATATTAATAATTATTAAAAAAAATTCAATATTAATAAATAGTATAATTATTCAAACTAATAAATTATTTTCATTAATACAATATTAATTGTTATTATTATTGAATATTAATTATTATTATTGTTATTATTAATTATTATTAGAAATTATTAATTAATAATATTATTAAATATTAATTCTTAATAGTTCAAATTATTAAATATTAATAACTATTATTATTAATTATTATTATGATTAATAAATATTAATTATTATTAATATTAATAATTATTAAAAAAAATTCAATATTAATAAATAGTATAATTATTCAAACTAATAAATTATTTTCATTAATACAATATTAATTGTTATTATTATTGAATATTAATTATTATTATTGTTATTATTAATTATTATTTGAAAATAGAGCAGAGCAGAGCAAATTTGATTTGAGCAGAGCAGGGCAGGGCAGAGTGGAGCAGAGCATCTCTAAAAAACGATACCTTATTATTATTATTATTATGTAACTGTGCTTGACACCGGAAAAAAACCTAGTTTGTTATATTACACACAACTATAGAAGTGCACACCAATTTTATAACTTGTTGCAATTAATCACAGGAGTAACTATTTGGGCCCGATTCCCTCAAATAATACCGGACCTCGAATCATAACTTCAACACTCCACAACAGCGAACAACCTCAACCGTCTTCAAACTCCCGCCACTCAACCACCGTAAACATGGCGGAGCAATGCTCCAAGCGCTCTAATCGAATTTTCAACAAACGGAAAACAATTCAGTATGAAGAAGAACAAACCCTAACCCTAAATCGATGTACTGTTCGAAGCGATTCTTCAGATTATAACCAATTTAAACCAATTCAATCATATTCGTATAAGCGCCATTCGGAGTGGAAAACCACCAGGCGGCTGGATTCTACAAATATGAATGTTTTTCGTAAATGGACTTATTCGGATTGCGAATCCTCTGATTATAAAGGTAATTATGGAGTTTTATGATTATAATTATTTTGATTTTGTTCTAATGTTCAGAATGTTGCACTTTTTTTCATGGATTTTGTGGGTTGAATTTAATTTTTAGCTGTATAGTAGCATAAATTAGATGGTGCACTCGGATGCGCTAGCTCATGGTACACTCGGTCAAAACCGACTATCTCAATAAAAAAAAGTGCTCGTCTTTATATATATACGTAGTATACTACTTCAGTATTACAAAGAATATGGATTGTTTTTGATTGAACCAAGCATTGGGATAGTAGAACTTTCATTATAAAAGTAAAGAGGCGAATTTTTTGTCATGTTGAATTCGTTTAAACATTAATACTATATGATATAAAAACCGATTAACCGAAACCGTTAAACAATCTATATCATATAGTCCACATCTTTCTTTTTCTTTGCTTATTGTGGACATGCCATGCATTAGATATTTTTAATTAGCATTGGATGCAATGTGGATTTTCTGGATGTATATAACGGGCCTAATATATAGTTAAGAAAGCGAGGCGGACAAACCTCGCAAGCGTGGGCTGCAGTTGTAATCTTGCTGCTTGTAGTTATGCTGTTGCACAGTGTGATAGTTCTGCTGCAGGTTTTCAATTAGTTTTGGTCCTTTGCAGTTGTGATCATAAGAATTGTTGTGATCTTAAGGTTTGTTAGGTGGCCTTATTTATTAACTGGTCTTAACCATCGGTCCTTTACTTTGACAAGACTCGTGAGTTGGTTTATGTATCTACATTATGTCTAGGTTGTTTTACTAACTTTAGTATTATTTTGGTTTATGTATCTACAGTATGATGGTGTTCAATCCGCTAATTTTAATCCAGGTTGTTTTACTAACTTTAGGATTATTTTTGTTGCTCTGTAATACTTGAATTGTTGCAGTGAGCTGACACTAGGTTTTGTTGCAGTGAGCTAATTTTAATCCAGGTTGTTTTACTATACTAGGTTTTGTTGAAGTGAATTGTTTTACTAACTTTAGGTTTTTTTGTCAACCCTATACAAAGAGAGGTCTCGAGTTATAAATTTCCATGCCCTTAAGTCATCTACAAGTCTCCTTTAAAAAAAAAGGGTCTTGAGCTATTTTAGTTCTTCCTTGATCTATTAATACTTTATTGAGAGGACTGGCATTGTATGTGTCTTCTATTATGCTTCTCTATAAATTATAAGCTTTTGTGATTCTTCATCCAATTTTATATTTTGAGTTGGCTCTGAAATGAGACTTTGTTGTTGTTGTTGATTTTGAATTGAGAGGCAACTGTTTAGACTTTGGTTCTGATTACAGTTTCTCTCTCTTTGTTTTTTTTTTATTTTTTATTTTTTATTATTACTTTACAGATAAGATTGTCCTCGTAACATACAACATTTTAGGCGTTGAGAATGCATCAAAGCATCCCCATTTATATTTCAGGGTTCCATTTAAGTACATGAAATGGGAGCACCGGAGGGAAGCTATACGCAAAGAGTTAGCTCGATATGGTCCTAGCATAATTTGTTTTCAGGCAAGTCCAGTGTTTCTTGTTTCCTTCTCTGAATATTGTGCTTTTTGTATATATTATGATTTCAAAGAAGATTAGGTGTATGGTGTGATGAAGAAGTTGTGATTTCTGCTCTTTTTGAGGAAAATATCTTAACTATTTGTTTTGCAAGATTAATGTACTAACTATTGACCCTTTTCAATTCGCAAAAAAAGAATAATAAAAAATATGCTTTTCCCAAGTCTCTTTAATATTTGTCATCACATGTCCTTTTCAGGTTTCATTGGCTCTATGGAAATTTAGATTGCTTATTCTTTTATTTTTGCATCTTTGCATGTGACTGTAGGAAGTAGATTGTTATAGTGATTTACATGATGCCCTCCAACAGGATGGATTTGAAGGTGTTTTAAAGGTATCAATTGTTTACCTTTTATCAAGTTGCCTTTAGAGTGATATCTTGACTAAACTTTCTTTCTTTTGCTGCCGTAGGCTCGCACTGGCGATGCTCAGGATGGATGTGCGATATTTTGGAATCATGAACGGTAATAATTTTTATGTCTAGCTAACGTAAACTTGCTAAAAAAAACTTGCTAAAATGATATTTTAATAGGCATCTGACTGATCTGAGTGAATGAGTTTTTCTCCACACAAAATCTTTAACCTCACCATAACTACCATTCCCTGTGCAACGCAAAACCACCACCTCCATGGCTCCATTGGCCACTTGCCCACCACTTAAAAAGAAAAGTTACATCAGAGGGAGGGAAGGGCGGTTTTTAGATTAAATAAAGAAACTAGAAAACAGGGAGGCAGCAGTGAAGAAGAAGTGGTATGTCATCATCCATGGAAGCAGTAAAAGAAAAGCTTGCTAAGTTGCTATTGTTTCTGCCTGTGTAGTTGGAGTTGGCCAGCACTGCTAGAGCTATACATCTTGGATCACCAAAATATATTTTTGGGATGGTGGTTGTTGATGCAAGATTGTAGCGGTGATTGTAAATACACAAGGCATTGTTGGTGGTGATATGAGAAGTTGGTCACGGTGCTGTATTGTAACACCCCAATAATTCTCTCTTAAAACCCTGTGAATAACCTGAACAATTCTAAGAGAATTACTGGCGTGCTACCGCTACGTCTTCAAACGTTAAGGTTTTTTTCAGAAAATAGTATCGGAAAAACTAAAATAAATATATATAAGTTTCAAAACCAATAACCAAAACCAAATTAAATTTTACAACTTGGAACCTTTAAGGCCCTTATTCAAAACTGAAACCAATCTATGTTACTCGGACTCGGGTACCCATGTCCGACACGGGTATGTATCCAAGTGTCCGACTCGGCTATTTTGTGAAAAAATTCTATGATTTTGAACTAAAATGAAGTGTCCGAGTGTCATACCCATGTCCGAGTGTCGAGGGTCCGACACGGGTAGTTGAGGTAAAACAAAGAGTCCGAGTAACATAGAAACAAATAGAAATAGTATAAAAGCGAAGTTGAGTTTAAATAACTTTAATTGTAAATAGTAAATAAAATAAGAAAAGCAACCAACTCTTCACTCAAGATCCCACCATCTAGAAATAGATGCTACATATGTAAGAACCTGTGGTTAATCTGCTCCCCAATATTACAAGTGTAAAAATTGGATCGTCAATTGAAAGGCGAAGGCCATGACCAAAGAAAGACACACACAAAAGCACGTAATCAGCAAAGCTGAGTATATACAAGCTGCGAAATAAATTAAGAAATACCTAACATGCTACTATTAATCAAGCATAAGCATCATTAAATTACAGACTTAACACATGACTCAATTATCAAATTTACTAAGACCTCACTAGTTGATATTGACCAACACATTTATTTATTTCATTGGATTTAGCAATAGACAAGGTTGTCCAACCCATGTCCCATTTGGAATATTAATAAAAGAAAAACCCCATGCCTCCTTTCGATAAACATCCAACAACCAAGGGCGCGACTCCGTGACCGTAGTTAGTATGAGATCTCACCTAACTCCTAGTTTTAAAAAATAATATTTGAAATAGGAGACTCGTACATCAGACGGCCTCGATAAAAGTACACGACTAATACCCCGTGTACCCCAACCCGTGATTGTCATTACTCCAGAAGTGCACCAATCCAGAGTTTTATTGCTCATCCATCTTGCACTTTACGTGATTTACAGGTTTAGACTTGGTGATGACTCATATGTAAACAATACAAACATTCCAAACATAATTCAATCAAATAAGGCAAGTTTCTAATTTAAATTCTTGATTTATTAGTGACAAACAACATTTATTATTTATTCCTTTACTACCTCGGTGTATAAACACCTTGAGTGCATAAGGCCCCCCAAAACCTTAACCTCGTCTTATAAGATTTGAATTCCTCCTTTACTCATCCTGTTCGCATAATCATGAATGAGTAATAATTTAATCTTTACACCAATCACATACCTTTGTCTTTAAGCGCACCTTGCATAATTAGAGCACAAATAATACTTGCATTATAAACTAGTGCACATCATTTGAAATTCACAGTGTATAACCAAACAATTTAACCCAGTCAATCCTATACATGATACTAAGTTCTCGATCCGTCCTTAAACATGCACCTACAAGCAAGGTTTCGTAACTTGTACGTACCTTGAATAAACGAATTGGTATGTCACTTAACCAACTAGAAATCACCTCTTATAAAGTCCTCTCCTAAACCAAACAATAAGATTTCAATCAATACCCAAACAACCAAATTTACAGCAATACTAACTTACTTTAAAACCTTCAAAATCCAATTAAACAACACTTTAAAACCTTCCCTTTAGTTAAAATTATAGGCTTATATATAGTTATTTATATTTCCTTCATAAAAACCTTAAAATACATCATTATACATGAAATTACAGCAAGTTTCAAACTTTATAAAAATCTGAAAATTTATTTATAATCAAAATAATTGAACTTTAACACAATTTAAACATAATATGATCATGTAACTTGATTAACACATTTTAAGCCCTAAAACCATGAAAAATCAAGTTTTAAACCCTTATTTTCTAAATTACACAAATCTGAAAATTTATTCAATAGTGTAAACATAATATAACTCATAAAAATTTAGTCTTTTAGAGTGATAAACACTATTAAGCAACAATAATAACAATTCGAAAACCAAAATTAAATAAAGATTAAAGCTTGGAATAAATTTAATCAAAAGAAAAGGAAGAAGTAAAGAGAGAGAGAAGCAAACGTGGGCTGGTTAGGCGGTGGACGGTGGCGGCAGCAAGGAGTCGCCGGTGGAGCCGTGGTGGTGCGTTGGTGGCTGCGATGGCAGCAGCTTCAATATTTTTTTTTTTGGTTGAGTGCGTGAAACAGGGGAGTAGTAGCAGCAATATTTTGGGTGGAGGAATGTTTCTGTGTGAGTAAAATAAAGGGGGAATAAGGTGCAAGGCTTTTTAAATAACAATGGGCTAAAAGGGTTCTTCATCCTAATGGAGTTAAGACTTTTATTTGGGCCACAATTGGATGGTTACAAAGAGATAGGCTTAATTCACTTGAAATTGGACCACTATTATTATAACAACATAAGAAGATAATTTTTTTTTATTAAAATAGTGCTTATTAATTTAATAAAGTTCAAATTAATTTCCTATAAAATAATTTATACAATAAAATCAAAATAAAATATTCGTATACGTAATAAATAAATATAATATTAATTTACTCAAAAATAAGGGGGATTACATGTATTGTTTGAAGAAGGCAACAAGCATTGTTGATGTCAGATAGTTGTGGTTGATGGTAGGTGAATTAGGGTTGAAAGATATTATTGTTGGCTGTGCTCAGAGGTAGAGAGAGAATAGATGATGAAGCTTTTAATGCAGAGGGATGGATGTTGAAGGATCTTTGTACGAAGGAATGAGTTCTTATTATCTGGGGAACACCTTGTTCTGTTTTTCTTTTTTCCTGTCTCTGCTGTCTAGTATTCCTTTGCACTTGTTTTCGCTCATTGAGATTCTTGAGGGTTTCGCTAAGAATCCAGAGACTTATGAGAGGGGCTTCTGTGGTAATTTTGAGGGAAAGGAGAGACCTTTTGTTGTTGGGGGTGTGGGGACTTTGGACTTAGTATGTAGACTAAGAAGTAAAGGACTTGGGTCTTGGCAATTTGTCATTCAGAAAAGTTTATATGGAAAGGAAGTGGCTTTGGCTTTTAACTTTTTAACTGAAATCCTTGGATTACTGAATGAGCATGAGCACACATGATCTTTAAAGGAACTGATCGGAAGGTTGCAGATATGTTTGCCAGAGTGTGTGAAAGTTTGTGTCCTAGATGCTGTCTTATATATCTCCTCCATCCTCTCTTTGCATTTGCAGTGATTTTATTTATTTATTTATTTATTTTTTATTTTTTTTGGCCCTTCTGTCTGTTTATCCCCTTGTATTGTTTTCAGCTTCCTAAATTAAAAGCTTAAATCTTTTAGTTATAATGGAAAAAGGTGTTCCTTAGTAATGCCTGAGAAGTGAAGGCTTATAGAAAAATTCTCCAAGATGCTGAGTTTGTCTTTTGCACCATCTTGTCCTTTTAGATTTCTGGGGAAAGAAATTGTATGGAGATTATTATATAATTAGTCTTTCACTCTTGGAGTTCTGTTCTTTATTCAAATATCTGTTATATAAAAATTCCAGATGGTAACTGTACAGGTTTAGCTCACTTCTGATTAGTCATTTTGAGTGCAGCTGTAATTCCCTAAGAACTTACTTATCATAATGATGGTTTCTGCCTGCTTGATTTTTTTCTGGGTTTACTGATTCTTTTGTCTGACTGAAGTTATTCTATGCTTTGGGCACAGGTTTAATCTTCTGCATGAGGAAAGCATTGAATTTCAAAGCTTTGATTTGCGTAACAATGTTGCACAATTCTGTGTCCTGAAGGTATGTTAATCAGTTGATCCCATGATGTACACAGTATGTTCATACTGTAGCTAAAACTATGATGTTACATGTTTTTAACTTTTCAAATCATATAGTTTTGTTCCTGGTTTTTTAGTGAGTTTTTATTTTTTTTTTATTTTTTATATGCTTGTTAAAGAGCTGTTTATATTTCATAATATGGGATATAAGGTACCTTTGCTTCATGTTATTTGGTTTAGCTATATATACTTGCCTAATATGTGTGTAGAATTGTACCATCTAAAATTATAGGTCTTATCTAGAATTACCTAAGACTTAGAGGACTACGTATAATGTACAGTCGTACAGAGGACATAATTATTGACTGGAGACTGAGAGAACCAGGGAAAAACAGGGGAACAAAGAGTTAGAATGAGAGGCATGTGCTGATAGAGAAAATTTGACACTGTTCGATAGGTCATCGAATGTCATTGATAATGAGATGGTGTTATCTAGGGCTGCGAAGCTCGGACTCGGCCAACCACCCCACCGTACTGGTGTCGACATGACGCGACCCGGGTGCGGACACGGAATCCGGGTCGGACGCTTGGGAGAAAAAGTGGACTCGTCAGTCATAAACCCTAGATCTAAAATAGAAGGTCGGATTCACCAAAACAAGAGTCGAAATCTTAGGGCTTTTGATTGGAAGGGAAAGACGAGCAGGCCAGCACCAAGAAGTTGCCGGTTTTCTTAGCCGGCGACGGGAGGCTGGGTTGTTCTGGTTCTTCGACATTTTCAAGTTGCAATTTCTGTTTTCTTTTTTCTTTTTTTTTTTATAATTGTGGAGGTGGGGGTAGGTGGGGAAAAGTACTTACTTTTTAGTGGGGATATAATCACGTGTCCTCTAACTCCTCTTTACCAGGTTTACCTTTTCTTTTTTCCCTTTTCGTTTATCTTTATTTTAATCTGAACAATAAATGTACTTTGACTTTTCTCTCTTACTGTGTTTTTTTTTTCCTGCCAGGTACAGTACTAAACAAAAAATTTAAAATAAAATCAAAAAATCATTGAATAATTAACTATTTTTTTATTATTGTAGTATATTTTTTTTTGCATTTCCGTGTCCCCGAGTCCAAATCCAAAATTTGGACTCTTTAAAAACGTGTCCCCGGATCCTTAATTTTAGAATTTTCCGAGTCCGACTCTTTGACCCATACCCGAGTCCGACACCCGTACCCGAGTCCGTGTATCCTAGATCTAGGGTATTGGAATTCTCTCTGCATTATGTAATGGACTTGGTAGATGGGCCACCCAAGCTACCGATACGCTCCAAATATCAGAGAAGGGGAAAGAAAAGCAAACAAGCTGAGCAATCAACCACATCACAGGAGGAGGAAACACAGTTGGCACAAGAAAAACCAAATTAATATTTCGAAGAGGAGCAATACCAAATAGTGGAGACATGGAATAGCAGTGTTATAGAGAAGGAGATAAGATTAATTAACCTCAGTTAGCCTTTTTGCAGTCTTTGCCTTTGTATATATTAAGGAATGTGTGGAGGTAGGAAATCATGTGATTAGACTTGTGTAGTTTGAGAATAGTAACCTCAAGTTACTTTCTAGGAGAGTTGTAACCTAAACTTACTAGACATTCAATCAATCCACTGCCTTTTGCTAGCTCAAATTCTTGTTCTTTTTCTTGTATTTGGTTATTTACATTTGTGTGTGTTGGGTCTCTCACACATTATGTTGTTAATTACTTTATCTCTTTCAAGTTGACTTGCACCACTTCTCTTAACTGGAAATCTCAGAATATATGCAACCTATCACACATATGGTTTGTTTCATACTTTCCTTGCACACAATTACAATGTTTCCCTTATTATATCAACTAAATATGACAACTCTACCCATCAATAAATGCTTTCTCCACCTTGTACCATTTTATAGGTCTTCTTTGGCTCTTCCATAATCCCCTTTCATCCTCATCTATTAGCCAACACAAGTTCCTGGTGGCAACTCCTCTTTCTCCTCCCGAATATGACTTCATTTTTCCTTTCCCTTTCTTCCTCTTCTTCTCTGGCTTCTTCTTTTGAAGTATTCAATGATATAATTCTCCGAGTTGTTTCTTTCTGATACCGTGTTTCGATTCCTCTCCTGCATCTTTTTCTTCCTCTTTTACTGAAGATGCAATATTTTCTCACTCAATATAAAATCTGCTCAGTTGAACTTTCTGATGAACTTTATGTGTGCTATTTTAAAAAATTTGATTTTATCTGGAATTATTAGGGACCTTTGTTTACTTGGTCTAATTAATTAGGTTAGGGCTGTGGGATATTATGGTGATGTGTTTCTGGTTGTAGTCTAGTCTCTCCTCTCTTGCTAGTTTGTTTGGGCTGATGCATGTTGTTGGTGATGGGTTTACATTGTGGTGGTATTGGGGTTGCATTTTTTTTTTAGGTGGTGGCCACAGGCTAATGGTTGGCTTGCTTTGGTGAGTTGGCAGGGTAGATGATGGCTGGGTGATTTGTCGGTGGTGGTTGGCGGATAGTGGTGGTTCCCATAGGCTGGCAGAGTAGCAGGGATGATTGGGGCTTGGTAGTCAAGGTCAGCAGAGAGCGGGCGGTGGTCAGGCAGTGGGAAAAGGAAGAAAGGTAGGGTTGAGTTAGTGCTTAAGCAATTAATTTGCTAATAGAATTACAGTTCTAGACAAAGGACTTTTTTTATATAGATGTACTCGATAAAAAAACTAGATTATGCAATGATAAAACTAAAAATAAAATTGAATATTTGCAAAAAAAGGAATTAAAATTGGTACATTAAAAAAATACCAAAAAAGATAAGAGGAGTTCGCCCGCCCCCTATATATATGATACCCTCACCTACAAAAAAGCTTGGAAAACCAAAACCATTCGGAATTCCATAAAGTATTCGTTCTATCAAAAAACCTTTGTTAATTGTCTGTTTACCATTCTCTTTCCTATGCCTCAATCAGTGTGTCAAGCCCTTTGGTTGCAAGTATTTTGAAACATAAGAAGTACTCGTGTTGCTTAGATTGATAGTTAGCTGGTGCTTTTTTTGTAAGGCCATTTGCATTTTCCTTAACAGGAAAGGATTTTTTGGATCAACGGTGTGCTTATCATTAGTTTACTTTACCTTTACAAGTAACTGTGGAAGCCATCAACTTTGAGTCTCTTCCTCTCAGTTTTATGGGAAACACCATATACGTTTTTTAGTCTTAGGGATGTGGAAAATGGGGAGATGATATCGAATCAACTCAATCAAGCTATTTCATTACATAATGAACATTCTGTAAAAAATGTGCTGTTCAACAGAAATTGGTTTTATAACATGTGTTTTTAAAGTATTACTTGCATCCGTTTGGACTATCAAATTTGCCACGTTAGCCTTTATGAGCCACTATTATAACCATGGTTTATTGTAATCAGTAATTTTTAAAAATAAAATTGTCCTTATATCTAAAACGCCTTATTTCAAATTTAACTAGATAAAATTTTAGAAGTTACTTCTTCCTTTCTTCTATATGAAACACTTTGGTTATTATAGTATTCATATACTCTACTTTCACCATTTTTGGTGATTTATGCTAAAAAAAAAAAGAAAAAAAAAATGTTACGTGGGATCTTATTAAATTCGTCTTTTTTTTTTTCTTTTTTTTTTTTTATATATATATTTTATAAAATTTTTGAATTTATATTTTATAATTATTTTTACTTGCTGATAAAAATTCAGCTAAAACTGTAAGCTGCTTTTATCATTCATTCCTTCTCCCTTTGCACCCTTTTGATCCATATGGTTTGCCTCCAATTGGAGGAAAGATGTGTGTTTTGGGGGGTGGGAAGGGGGATAATCTTTTGTTATTATACGTATGTCTTTGTTTCTTCCTGTTGTTCTGAACTTTTAGCTGACAGCAATTTTCATCATTTTTGTAGTGGATGAAACTATAGTCCAATTAATAGACTTTTGATCTTTTGTCACAGATGAATGCTGATTCATTGAATCCTAAATCAAAGATGTCAAAGCCAACGTAAGTCCTGTATGTATCAAGTGGTATATATTCTCTCGAAATTTATGGTTTTAGGACATTAGGTGGTTGGCATCGCGAGGTGATGACTTTTCTGACGAGTTGCAGAATTCTATGAAGTTAAATATAATGTTAGAAAGCACAATTACTCTGCTCCTATGTTAGGAACAGTATGTTAGTCGAAGCAATTAGTTACCTTTATGGATCCTTTTCTGGATTCTTTGGCCTGAGAGTGGGGAGACGTACGGAGATTGGTTTTGGGGTGAGAGCGGCATTACACTGGAAAAGGAAAATGTTTTAATAGTATGTAAATTTTAGAAGTGCTTTTGTTAAGCTACAACATATTTGTATGCCAATTAGTTTTCAGTACAAATGGTATCTTCAAATTACACCAACTATACATGTGGTGATAATCAATGTCTACAGTCTACTACAGGCTATAGTGTAAGCTTCATTATGTATTGCTCCAACATAAATTTAGAATCACTGATTTTGGATTTGGATATTTTCAGATTAAATTTACAAGAAAGTTAAATTTGAAGCCTTGGGAAATTCCTTTTAACTACTGCCCTCTTTCTTCTATGTGCCTGTCACTCCCCTAAAAAATCTACTTTATGAGAGAAGATTTTCCTTTTGATTCTCATGTCAATCACTTGAATGACAGTTGCAGATAATATGGAGGGAGTCTTCATTGCTGAATTATAATTTTAAAAAATATGTAAAATAATACATCATGTAACCAATTTGAGCATTGTTTGTATTCCAGTCGTCAACTTGTGGACTTCTCCATCACAATTCTTAATTTTAAGAAGGATCCTCATAGGTTGGCATAATTTAGGAGTAGTTTGTAACTTTGTACATTCATGCTGTCACACGGACACTTCTTCTTTTTTTTCTTCCCCCCCCCCCCCCCCCTCTCCCCCTTTTATTTTATGTCAGCACAATTATAGATACTTTGTACGTTTTAATATTATACGAGTCTGTAAGCAAAAAAATTAATGTATCTACCACGATGCTACATGTAGAAGTCTGGTTGTTGGAAATATACACGTTCTTTTCAACCCAAATCGAGGGGACATCCAGCTGGGACAGGTATTGCATATAATAAATTATGAATGATATAGTTACTTCAGGCTTTGTCAAATTTGTTTCTATTTTGTCTATAGACACAATTGACATACCCTTCAAAACAACTTCGACAGATACGTCTGTTTCTGGATAGGGCCCACAGATTATCTGAAGAATGGGGTGGGATCCCTGTTGTGCTTGGTGGTGATTTTAATAGTGTCCCTCAGGTATTCCTGCTGTTACAGTTTCAAAAGTTGGCTGAGTTTCACAATTATTTGTCTTATAAAATTATTTTTGCTTACAGAGTGCTGCGTATCAGTATATATCCTCCGCAAAGGTAAACATATAGTCTTTCATGATAAGCTATCCTTAATTGTTTATATTCTTATACATGTACGTCTTGTTTGCAGTTGGATCTTTTACAACAAGACAGAAAACGTGTATCTGGGCAGATTCAGATGCCATCCTGTCACTCTTTTTCACCTAAGGGGCCATTCAGGTATTTCTTCAAATTCATATTGTCTTCATTGGTTGTTAATAGCACATGCGGCTTGCTGTCCTCCATTCCCCCTTTTGCCCTCACCTTTTCCATGTGAATAAATCTATGATCTATTCTTGCCTTCTTGGCATTTTGAAGACTTTTGATTTGCATATTTATCCTAGCGATTGTCTGCAAGACTTTTACTGAATGATATGCAATATCTTAAAGTCATGTATTATTGTTTGTGGAAGCACTTTGTATGTTTTATTTGAATAAATCTTTCTATCCTCTGTCATGCACAAGATTGCCTTGAACAAACACTGGGTTATTTTGATTTGAGGATAATGAAAAATGAAGTGGAGTTGCAACTCTTGTTAGTCATTTAAAAAAGTGTTTAATTGAAAAGGATGTGAATGGTTGATGGTTTCTCAATAATTCTCATTATATCCTTAGAGTGATGAGTTAGATTTGAGAATTGATGCTTTTGGTTTCTTGGGAGGACTAAAGTTGGATTGTTAATTGAGTGATAGAATTCCTGGAAATTTACCTTTTCCTTATTTTTCTCCTTTAAAAGTATGCAATTCATCTCACATGACTATTTCATAGTTCTGATATTTTATTGAAGGACATCTTTAAGGGGATGATTTAAGTAAGAGCACAAAGCCTTGGTACAATAATGCTACTGATATCTAATTGTGTGACCAAAAGAGAGGGGAGGGGGGGGGGGGTGAGGTGCTCGTTGAATCATTTAGTTGTGTCATGGTAATAAATACTTATAAACCTTTATGCTATACATCATTAACACCCAATGTGACAAGCCGAAATAAAAAATTCTCACAGAAATCAAGAACCTTATTTTAAAATTGGATTTTTCTATAATTATTGTGAAAAAAGGCTGATGTGACAAAGTTATTTATTTATTTATTTATTAATAAAGTTTAGTATTGAAGAAATACTTAAAAGCGTCAAAAAAAAAAAATAGAGGCAGTATAATTATATCCCTTGATTTCGGGATTACCTCTTAAAATTCAGAGTTTCATACTATGTTTCATATTACCATATTTTTGGATCACAGGGAGACTCCTTTATTGAATACTTCTAGTAAATTAAGAAATTATATTTTCAGTCTCCTTTTTCTTTAGGACTTCTTGGCTGAATATGTTTGGAAATATGTTGCTGTACATTTTGAATATACCCTCATACTTGTGTGAATTTTCCTCGAGCTTGAATTGAGACCTGATTACTCTCCTTTTTATTTTTTATTTTATATATATTTAGGGTTGAGATCCAATGAAAAGGACCTTAAAATGAGAAGTATGAGAAGGAACAAATGTGCATATATTTTATACTAAATGTGCATTTTTTTATGTTGAATGTGCATAATTGTGTTTCAAACTGATAAATTTTTTTAATTTTCTGGAAAAAACGAAAATTATGCACATTTGTTCAAAAAATATGCACATTAAATTTGAGTCAAATTTTTTTTTGCACATTTAGTTCAAAAAATATGCACATTTAGTACAAAATTATGCACAAAAAATCCTTCTCATCTCATTTTAAGGAACTTCTCATTTGACCCTAAATATATTTATTTGATGATGATGATGCTTATAGCAGGATTTTAATCTTAATTTTTGGTGGGAATTTTAACCGTTGGAAAGTTAAGTGATGGCCTAACTATCCTTCCACCTCCTTTGTATCTACCTTACAACTTCATACTCTACGGCCACAAACCTCTTAATGCTATGCACAGTTCACCAAAGTATAAGATGCAGCTAATTTACATTTCTTTTTGACACAGTTTATTGATATTTAAAAGTGTATGAGATATGAAAGTAGACTTTGTGATAAATACAACTGCTTGAAGTAGGTTCTTATTTATAATCAAATTTTCCCTTTGGTTCTGATCAAGGAATGGGAGGCAAAAGCCATCGATATGTAGATGGACTGATGAAGAATTAAAATTTGCTACTGGGAGTGAGGAAGTCACTTGTCTGCAGCATAGCCTAAAACTCCGCAGTGCATATCATGGTGTTCCTGTAAGACGGTCTTAGATCTCAAAGATCTTTCACATTGCTATGGTCTGTTGTTTAGACATATCAATCTGGGTTTTCATTGTATTGCCTGATGTTTGGTAAATTATTTGGTCAGGGGAGTGTCACAACAAGAGATAATATTGGAGAACCTTTGGCAACATCATTTCATTGTAATTTCATGGGAACTGTTGATTACATATGGTAAGAAAACCTTAATGATTAAATCAGCATGGATTTGAACTTAAAGAGGAACTGATATCTATTTGTTGCTTCCTGTAGGCACAGTGACCAACTTGTTCCTGTCAGGGTCCTTGAAACCCTGCCTATAAATGCATTGGAAAAATTGGGAGGGCTTCCGAGTAAGGTACTTCTAGTTATAGCCTAAAAGCTGTTCTTGTGTTTATAATATTTCATAGTCCCTCTGTTGTGGTTGATAAAGGTCTTCCTGCTTTGAAAAGGATTGCTTGATCAAAGTAATATGTTTCGTTATAGACTGGCACAGGTCTATTTTAAGTACTCTTGAATTATGCTATCAATAACTGAGTGCCTTTGTGAAGGAATATAACCTTACATGATTAGGTTGATTATATAGATCATGAAAATAATTTCTCCCTTTACTGATTTGAAACTCAGAATTGAAATAGCTTTTCGATGCATCCTGTAGCTGGCTATCCAGCTCTGAGAGTTGTTACAAACAATTTTTGTCACTAATATGCATCAGCCCCATGTTCCTTTTGATAGACCTATAACTTGGTATTTAACCTCTGCACGTAGATCTTTAAAGAAAAACACTATAGTTACTTTTCAGTTGTCACATGGTATTGGAACCTGGGTTTAACAACATCAATAGCTTAACTAATGTGGTTTATGCATCAGCTCCGAGCTCCGTTTGTTAGATCTATAGCTCTTGTTGGATATGTTTCTCTGCCGTTTCATTACATAATTTTTGTTCTAAAGGATTTTGAATTCTCATTTCACAAATTGCCATTTCCTAGTCTGTGTTTTGAATATATACTATGATATTGGTCATAAATTTACTTTTTACCATTGAGGATCATTCCTCTTTAATAACTGTACCACATATCCCACACTTTCCTCCTTTTATTCGAACCATGTATATTTCTAAGAGCAGAGTTTACAAACTTGACAATAGAAGAATATGCCTACTGGCTACCTGATTGACCATACATCCACAAAATTTGTCATCATTGGCATATAATTTAAATTGAGAATTAGTTCTCTTTAACTTAGAAACTTATTATTTATTCTTGTCAGAAGCACACCAGATTAAACTAGACTAGATTTATTTATTTTTTGATAATTGTTTACTTGTTACCAAACATCTCTAATTGTGTGCTACTATAAATTATATTCTAGTGTAAAATTACGGTCAAAGTTTCTTTTTTAATTTCTGTTTACTTATTATTCAATACATTTAATTGTGTATAATAATAAATAAGTGTAAAAATATGGTCAAAATTTAGTCAGACTATTTTCATACTAAAATACCAAGCAATGCTTGGTCTGGTGAGAAAGTTTGCATCTCACTACTATGAGGTTGATCAAACCTACCTAGAGGCACTCTGGGGTGAAATTCCCTTAAACTCCCCCCTCCCCCACTCCTAAAGGGTCTAAGCTTGCAAACCCGGGCCGGGTTGAATTGCAAGAGTTTTCAGGGTAGGGCCCTTCTCCTTACCTTCCAAAAAAAAAAACAAAAAAAAGTCACTCTGGAACACTTAAAAGATAGATTATAAAATCACTCTGGAACACGCTCTGAATACCTTGATTCGATGGATCTTTTTGCCAGGTTTATTTGTTTTCTTGCCTTCCTGTTTTCACAGCAGTCACAGCCCATAGTTTAATTGCCTTCGTCATATGTTATGAACTTCCAATGCAGTAGAAGCTGCAAATTTAGAAATTGGGACCATGAGGGAATAGCATGGATTGGTGACTCAGGGTTTTTAGTTTATAGAGCAAGGGTTTATGAGTTGGATCTTATCTCTATCAATAGCAGATTTAAATCAAACTATGAGTTAACCCTCTTGTTAGAATAAATCAGGCTTAGTAGAAAAACTCTACACTCTTAATAATGTACTCCCTCCGTCTCCTTTCTAAAGTTAAGTTTGAAATTTTACGTGGGTATTAAAACAAATGTTTGGGAGTAGGTAAAATGGGAATATATAATTTGAGAGTAGCTAAATACTTCGGTAAACGGAAATTTTTGCTTTAGGAGTTGGTAAATATTTTGGTAAATGGGAAAAGTTGCTTTGGGATTATGTAAATTTTTTGGCAAATGAGAATAGCTGCATTGGAAATAGGTAAATATGAGGGTGTGTAGATTTTTTGTTGGAAGTTGAAACGTAACCATAGAAAGGAATCGCTAAAAATGGAAAAAAAGAGGTGGAGGGAGTAGCTTATTAGAAACTTTATGGATGTACACCCACCACATAGGATTTGTTCCTCCCTTTCTCTGTTTCTATTTCAGTTTCTTTAATTTGAAGCTGTTGGTATTGTTTTCCATTTATTCAAACCAGAGCAACAGAGGAAAGGCTTACTCTTTGAGATGCCAGCTGATTATATAAGAAGTAAATAATATACCCCTTGTGCTGCTCTTGTTGTTGCAATATCAGATAGGTCACTTGCTAACTGAAAATTTCAAGATAAATCCAGCACTCTGCGCTTATTGTGCCTAGAACTGCAGATTTTGGAGTATGGTGTTGTGAGGATTATATTTGTTGGGCTTGAGGAATTGGTGCAGAGGACAGGTCACTTTCCAATTGAGCATTCTTGATTAAATTGTTTTTTTTTTTTTTTGGACAACGGGTAAAAGGAGGCTAGCTCCCAACAGACTCGACGCAAGAATTAAAACTACAAACAAACTTGGACCTCTTCGCAGAGTTAGTAAAAACAGAAAACATCCAAGAAATAGGGGGACTACTAACATGATCATCTAAGAGGGGGGATACAATGAGATTGACTAATTCCAGTATGGATGTTAGACATGAGATACTCGAGGTTTGATCCTTAACGTTTTCTTGTCCTGCAAAACTGATTCCTATGATGAGAAACAGCTGGCTTCTTCCTCTTCCTCTTCCTCTTCTTCACATGCGGCCTACCCAACGTTCTATTCTTCAAATTGTTGGAGTTAAAAATGAAGGTAACGGGGGTAGGGATGAGTGGCTCCTCCAATTCCACTTCTAAACCCATGGGATCATCCTTATTAGATCCTACCGACTCCATTTCAGCTTGATCAGTAATGTGGAAGTCGTTTATAAGAGTTTTGATACTATTCTCGATGCATGTGGATGCATTGCTGTAGTTAGTGGTGCTTGAGTGTATGTGATCACCTGATTTTTCAAATTGATTAAATTGTTCTCTCTACCCAGAACAGCTAGTTTGAGAGTGATATGGGACTTTGGGTAGCTGAACTTAAATATGTGATGACTCATGAGGATAGTCTAACTTCATAAGTACTGGCCCCATTGCTATAATCGCTAGCAGTTGAGGTTTGGATTCCCTCTTAATGCTTTCTCGCAATTGAAGTCGCTTAAAAGACTTGGCTTAACTTCCCTACTAACATGTAACTAAAGATGGTTGTGGGTCATGCTGAGCCCATGTGCTTGCAGTTAGCTAAGCCCGAAGCACAAGCTACATGCCTTGCCAAATTTTTCAAAAGGTCATCCCATGCATGGCCCAAGCCCATGAGCCACAGTGCCATGCTTGCGTAAAGTAGGATCACTATGATTGTTGATGGGTAATAGAGTAGAGGATCTGCAATATAATTTAAGAACCTACATAAGATTGTAATTTATAAGAGAAAAATCTTAGTGAAGCTGTTAAACTGGAAGTACTCCAACCTCTGTCTTAGAATAATAAATTTTACACAATGTTGTTTTCTCTGTGAATGGTGTGTATGTTGCTGAGAACTGGAAGTACTCCAACCTCTGTCTTAGAATAATAAAATTTAAGGTTGGGGATTGACATTAATAAATACCTCTATAAGATATATATACTACCTCCGGTCCAAATTACTCGCAACTTTAGGGTATTATTTGTGAGATATAAAATATTCCAAAGTTGCGAGTAATTTGGACCGGAGGTAGTATATATATATATATATAGTCAATCGCACTTTAATGATTTGTGGTTTCTGCCGTTCCTTTTAGATTTGTTAAATCACTAGTTCATTACTAGTTATTTACCGTAGTTGATAAAAAGGTTGATAACTTGGTATGCTGTTGATTTAGAAAGTTCTATCTGTAGTTAAGCTTGTATGGTCCATATTTCTGCTACCCGTAAATTCAATGTGATATATATTACCAAAGAAAGGATTGCTTTAACTTCTTTATAGCTTCCCCCTCAAAAGCAAAAAAAAAAAAAAAAAATAAAAAAAAAAAAAAAAAAAATTTATAGCTATAAAGATGCATTACCAAAGGTGACATTACTAATTAAAGGCGCTTAGTGCTCTGTTTCTTGTTAAACCTTTGCCAAATAAAAAAATTGCTGACACAGTTGTTGCTTCTGGTGTAGATTTGGGGCAGCGATCACCTGGCGTTGGTGTGTGAATTTGCTTTTGAAGTTTAAAAGGGGTAGCAACTGCTGTCACACTTCTTCATTGGAATAGTTGCTAGCACTGGACATAAAGTGTCATATAGGGCGTATAGGAAATGATCAGCCTAACATTGAAATTTATGTGGTAATGGCCATGAAATTCTTAAGCAATGGTCTCAGGATCCGTATGAACTGTCGGTTGACTATGAATCAAATGTCCCTTTGGGAATGTTAAGCGCCCGAGAAACTAAGCAGTTAAGTTGACTGAAGAAATAGAAGAGTATGAAAATGGGGATCAAATCATGAGGGATGGGCATATCTGAGTCAATAGCAGCTAGCACAGGCAGATCAAGACTTGAAGGACAAATAATTTATATCAAAAGTTGTGTAAATGGGGTTTTTGAATGATAGTTCATGTTAGTCAATGCTAGTCAATCTCAAATCCTTTTGGGATTAAGGCTTTTTTTTTCCTGATTAAAAAATTTAAGTAAAATAAAATAGAAAGATCATGTATTCTAGAATATAAATCCTCTCTCCACATTATACCTCTTTTCTAAATTATTAGATAACTTTTCCTAGTTATATATGAATAGTGTTTGTTCACTTTACGTTTTGTAGCTTAGTTATTGTAAACACACGACTTATCTCTATTATATAGGGCAAAACATGGTGTGCATTGTTCGCATATTTGATTTTTTTATATATTGGTGCAAAAAGTTCAAGTATTTGGTTAGATAATTTTAAAATAATAGTAGTTTTTTAAATCGAATTTTGTTATATTTGAATAAAAATTCTCTAAACTGAAGGTTAGTCATCAATTTGTCTCTGATTTCACTCTAGTATGTTCTCGTTGTACATTTCTAATGGTACTATTAGATTGTATATTGGTATGTCCAATTTAAATACTTATTTGTAACATTATAGTGTAGCATTAGAAGGCTTTATTATACTATTAGACCATCTAATAGTATGTTACATGCATTTTGAAGAGTTGATTTTTTTTGTTTTTGTCTAAGATGAAGTGTAAAAGTGAGTCGCACTAAAGTAAATAATACGAAGTATGTAATTGCGAAAACATAATTGTCTATCGGGTATTGCCTAAGACTTCCTCAAGGATTGTTGGTAGAAGAGAGGATGCAAATGAAAGTATAATGAGTCCTAGTTTGGGCTTTCACCAAATAAGAAAATAATCCTCAAATTATAGTACGCATCATTGTGCAGAATATGGATGGATTAATATTGCCGCCACATGTACCTGTCTAACCCTGCATGCAAGAGTAAATGTTGTCGCCTAGAACCTCATCATGCTCGATTAAACATATCACTTTGAGATGTAATCAATCGAGCAAAACACTTTTTAAGCAAGTTAAAGCACTATAAATTCTCACGTAAACTCAGAGATATAATACACAACAATAGAGTATGATATCTTAAATCAAAATTTTCCTTAGATCTCATTGAAATCCTTTGTGATAAAACAATTTTTTTTTAAAATGATACTCAAAATGATGTTTGATTAAGTATAATTAAAAATGTTTTATAACTAAGTAAAATAATTTTCTCATATCTCCAAATAGGACATTTAACCATAACATTAAAGAATCCAAGAAAAACTATTAACCTTCATTGTGGTGCTTGAGAAAAAATAACCTATTAATTGAATTCAAAATTTGGATCAATTAGAAAAGACATTGGAAATTATTGGGATTAATATTTTCCTTTTCCATTCAATAAAACATTGAGTAGCAATGTTGTAGGAAATTTAGATACAATGTAGCCTATAATAACAAAGACCATAAAACTATAAAAGTTCCACAAAGATGGGCACTCTTAACAATTTCCTCTACTCTCCCAGTATTCCAATTTACTGATATAACCTCTTGCTGCACAGCCCTTCAGACATCTTAAAACCATGCAAGTTGGAAAGTGGACAAAATACAGGACAAAAAACTCAAACATTAGTGTGTTAAATAAATCATTAAGGCAATCCTCAAAACAAATCCCTTGATCCATGCCAGCAAGTACGATGTTTAGCCATTTATAGCTGACCCGACTGTAAACGTTTTGATGATTCTATTGGGGCAAAATGTAAGATCGAGAACCAAGTAATCAAAATTAAGTACAAAACTGACATCTTATTATGGCATGATGTTTTGTCGTCAACTCAGGAATAACATTTACATCAAACTTGAGATGCAGATGTCCTCAATAATGATTCAATTACCCAAGCAATTTCCCAAGGTTTTTTGCTCTTCGTACACAGTCTTGATACCTTTGGACCACACTTGCGCATTTGAGCGATTCTGTGGTGTGTTCTTTGTAACATGCTGTGCATGCATCTCTCTCACACTGACAGACAATAGATTTCTGCTGAGGAAGCTTGAATTCTTTCTCATGTAGTTCCTTTGATCTCTGTGTCACTTCTTTCAGCATATTCTCCTCATGTTTCTGCATTTTCTCCAAAATAGCTTCACTCTCCTTTAAAACAGATCGAACAGCTTCTAGCTCTGGATTTGGGGATGGAGGCACAGGCAAAAAGAATGGGGGTTGAAGAGGCCAACCAGCAGCAGGAGTGTCTTTTTGAGCTTTAGGCTCGTCAGGAAGCTGCTTCTGGGGTACTTTCTTCTGTGACTGCTGAGACTCCCTAGGTACCTTTGGCTTACTTTTCTTAGGTTTTTTCTTTGACTTGTCATCGCCATCTACAAGCTGAAGTATCAGGTTATGACTGACTGTAATACTGTCACCCATTGAGGCAGCACCACTAGACAACCTGAAACCATTTGTTCAGAAAACCCATCTGATCAAGAATGCAGCAACAATTATATGCAACTCTTAAAGACTTGCAGCTATTAGATAAATTAGCAAGTGTACTATAAATGAGGTTTGCAATGGGCTTTATTTAAATTCCAGATATCCTACAAAATTCCCAGACTGTCCTAAGCTAAACACAAAACAAAAACAATCCCTAAACTTCATACTCAACACCACTACAGCCCCAAGAAAATATTGCGTCTACATAAAAAGACATTAAGTGATAGATGCAGGACTTGTGTTATTTTGTGTCCACTTGGGTAGCATAGAAAAGATAAAGGGTAAACCAAACAAATTATTCCATTTGAAGCCATAAATAGATGGAGTTTTCAGCTATTAGGATGCTTTAGAATAATCCAACAATGATTTAAGACTAAAAGAGATGGTGATGTTAGAAAGATATGTTACACATTGGGTTGTATGTAGGTTATCAGGTGTCGTGTGTCAGATACGCTGACAATTCAACACAACACAAAGCCAAATCTGAGTATAAGCAACTTAGTTAAGACGTAACTAGGGGAGTGTAAATGAAAAAAGTGGCAGGAATGCGCTCAGCTTGGTAAAGTCAAAAGTTCAAGATTGGGCTCAGCCACCTTGGTATTTTGTTAATTTCTGTATAAGAAGATACATAATTCTAACAAAAGAAACAATACAAAGCATGAATTAAAGAGTGAGCAATTCAGCTGAGTGGTGCATCATAGGATAACAGCTTGTAATGGATCAAATTGAGGTTCAACTTAACTCATATGGTCAATCAAGTTGAACCAAAGGATACGCTAACCCTTCTTGTCATAATGCTAACCTAGCTAGCACATACATGAGGCTGGGAAAATTGAATATGCCTATTCTTAAAAATACCGAATAGGCAATTCAACAAACCAGTCAAATATTGTCACATGTTTGACAAAACAATAAAGCATTACTAGTCACAGTCCAACACCAAATGTAGTCACAGCCTAACATGCCCATGCTGAATAGAAGTCACTGGTCCACAAACTCACAAATCAGTGAGTCACAATTTATCACAAACTAAAAACTTGCTGTTTCAAAGAGAGAAAAAATATGAAAGGGATTGATTAAAGAGATAACAGCAAAGAAAAGTCAGAAACCAGTCAAGAAATGAGACACAGCAGCAAAATAACAAATTGTGTCGGCATATAACACCAAACATTGAATCCCAAAAGGAAAGAACTCCAAACAACCCAGGAGTCTATCAAATTCTCCCAACACCAATGAACTTTGAATGGCCAAATAGAAAATGAACATTGCATTACTATGAGCCCCAATTATTAAAGAGATGTGCATAACTGTAGTAGGATAAACGAGCAAAATCATAAGATAAAACGCAGAAGATCAAAAGTCCACAGGTTCTAGAGCAAACTTAGAAACCAAACCATAAAATAAAATAAATAAACAAATAAAAAAACACTAGACAATCTCTAAACAAAGAGCGAACATGCTACGACATGAACAGGACCTCAATCACCAATGAACAAGAACCAAAAACACGACCTGAAAAAGAGCACAAGATAAAACTGAAGAGATCAAAAGCTGACAGGTTTTACAGCCAACTGAGAAACCCCAAACATTATAAAAAAAAAAAAAAAAAAAAAACACCTAACCACTAATTTATAAATAAAAAGCTAACATGTCTGCTACATGAAAATAACCTTAACCACTAATAAACAAGCACAAAATAATACAGCCTGAGGAGCAACATATTAGTGTGATGTAAAGAAACTAAATGATCCCCTACTTCCAACGACATACACCAATCATCCCCTCATTCTCCCCTCACCCAGACAACTCATTTCCTCCTCATCCCAACACCCAAATAAAATAAGAAGCAGTTACAATATCAAAGCTAACTTTAAACAAGGGGTGCAATACACACCAAATTCGAAACCCAAAAACCGAGTTAGCCTATAATTACACCAGACCAATCAAACTCCACTGACTTACAAAACCACAAGCAGAAAATAACGAAACATTGAAAAACATTAATCAATACCTCAGGAAGATTAAGGCAAAGATAGGATGATTTTAAATTCAAAAAAAAGGGGCTCCACTTCATTGATGCACAGAAAATGAACTAGGCCTAAACCAAAATTAATTAAAAGCTTAGACAGAAATTTGGAGAAGGAAAAAAAAAACCTACAACTGTAATCATACTACTCATTGGTTATGTATATCAAATGATATTATTACTCTAGTTCTAAATTAGTTTTTACGTTTTCCCTGTCCTAGATTAGTGACTCCTTTTGACAAAGGAAGTAGAAATTCACATAAATTTGGAATATTTGGGAATTAAATTGCTTACTTTAAATTCATGGGATTTTTCTAAAGTAGTTTGGTTTGCAATGTAAAGAGTAAATTTCCATAGGAATTTCTATTTACATAGGTAATTAAATTACTACATTTTGTGGGAAGTGAAAAATTCCTAGGATTTTCTACTTCCTCCACCCCACCATTTTATTGTCAACCAAACAACTCTCCCTAATTACAATTCCTTGTATTTTCCAATTCCCACATTTTCTTATGCCAACCAAACATCACCTTATACATCCCTCATTTCACTGGAAAAAGTTAGAACCTCACACTCTTTTGCATTCGATCAAATAAGTCACTCTCTCCTTTCACGTATACCTTTTCAATAAAACAACATCCCACTACCTCCTACATCTACTTTATAAATTAAACGGTGAGTGAAAACCAATAAAAACTAACTTAATCAGTCCCCAAATTCAAATCAAGTTTCACCCAATAATCTAGTCCTAAATAAAAGTCCCATTCAGTTTTATCTACATTTTATTTCATTCACCTTTAATCAATCAAACCCGACTATCTTATTCAATTATGCAATTTCAACCATCAATTGGGCCATTGGGGACCAAGGGAGTATGTGATATCACATGATAAGTGTCAGCAATAATCTAGGATATGTAAACTATAATCTAACATACCATCTAACTATTTCTGCAATCGACTAGATGTAATCGTATAGTTCAATCTTAACATTAAAGGGTTCTGCAATTCACTAATAACCAAATTTAATTCAATTATCAATTAAGCTCATAATTTTAGGTATATTTGATTCAGTTATCAATTAAGCTCATAATTTTTCTTTTCTTACAACATAATTGCTGGTTATGATCTTTGATAATCTTAGTAATTAGAACCAATAGTTCACATTTTCGAACCCTAAACTTACTACACTGACAATTTAATCAAATTAAATTAAATTAGATCAAAGATAAACCCTAAATTGTAAAAACGATTTGATGATTACAAAAAAGAAACAAAAACTTACCTCAGAAGCTGCTTCAATGTGAGATACAAGTATTTCAATGGAGAACGTGAAGTGCGCTTCAATGGAGAACTGAAAGACAAGTTTTTTTTTTTTTCCCCTTATTGACAATTAGAGCAATTCATTGGGATGGAGCCCCGTTTAAAGCTCTGACCCGCCCCAATTATTACTGGATCAGATCCGTCCAAATTATTAAATGGCGGGTCTTTCTAAAGTTGTCCAATTATGAACTAATGGGGTTTAATGAACTCTATAACGGTTTGAAATAAGAAAACTACTACCTCCGTTTCTTTTTAGTTGATACGTACTCCCTCTGTTTTTAAATACTAGTTTCATTTTAATTTTTTGCACTATTTATTTGTCTTACTTTGACTAATGTTTGTGATTTATACATAAGAAAAAATATAGTCTTGTGAGTACTTGTTGGCATCATCTCAATAAATAGATTATTAATTTTCAATTGTTAGAATTTATAGTTACTGGTAATTGAAGATATTAGTGATCAAAGATTAGTAGCGGCATGCGTGTCCAAGAGAAATGGAGCAAGTATTTAAAAACGGAGGGAGTATTCCTTTTTAGGAAGTTTTTTTTTAGTTGACATGTTTCCTTTTGGAGTAACTTTTTTACCTTGCATTTACAAGGTACCCCACTTGCTTTTTCATTCTTTCTCACTCTATCTCTTCTCCTTAATATATGTCCCTAAATCAAACGCGTCAACTAAATAGAAATGGAGGAAGTATTATACTACGAGTCTGTTCACATTTACTAAACTAAGCTGAACTGATTGGAGCTGAACTGATTGGAGCTGTGCTAAACTGAACTAAAATGAAATTAAGTAAGGGCCTGTTCACATTTACTTAATTTCAGTTCAGTTCAGCTCCAATAAGTTCAATTCAAAGGCGGGGCGAAAGAACAAAGGAGCAACCCTTCGCCTTGTCTCACGCCTGACCGCCCTTCCCCCAACCCACCACTGCCCTCCCCAAACCCACCACCGGCGACGCACCTGCACCCCCAACCCACCTAAACCCTCCTCCTCCCTTTCCCGCAAGCATTTCGCCCCCAAAATCCACCAAACCCAAAACCCTCCTTCCCCATTTATGGCCAAATTCGTGGCCGTTTTGGGGAAGGAGGGTTTTGGGTTTGGTGGTTTTTGGGGGCGAAACGGTTGCGAGAAAGAGAGGGGGAGGGCTGATGTTTCCAATTTGTATAGTGTTTTACCCCCGTCCCTTGGTCATAATTAGTGGTGTTTTTGGCTCTTCAGAGCCACTTTTATTACTAATTGGTGTTTTCTAGTGTCTTTGTAGTTTTGTAGGAAATTGCACATTTGGAGTGTTTTCCAGGTTTTTCATGAAGCATCTATGAACATTAGGAGGACACGACCTTTCTTTGAAGCCCAGGACCGATTAAAGCCGGTGATTAAGGGCTCGATGTGTGATACCGGGGCATTCGGACCAAGTATTCAAGACCCGAAGAGGAAATCCGGATTTGGCCGAAGAATGAAGCCCAATCGAAGTCCAAGCCTCGAGGAGAAGACCGGGCCCGATCGGGCAAGCTTGCGCCCGATCGGGCGGGCGCGTAGAAGAGAGCGCCAGCAAGAAGGCGCGCCCGATCGGGTGAGCATTAGCTTGATCGGGCGCGGTTACCCAGGAGGAACCTGAAGAAAAAGGCGAGCCCGATCGGGCGTGTGTTTTGGAGCTGAGATTTTAGCTTTCAATTAGGATTTGTTTTAGGGATGTTTAAGTACGATTTTTGTACGTAATTTTGATTTACCTTCTCTTTTAGAATTTTTCTCTCTACTTAGAATATTTTCTCTCTCTTAAATTCTCTTAAATTCTCTCAACTTTGTTCTTAATTCCATTCCTTAATCCAGATTTCTTTTGGTTAAAATTTCTTCTCTTTTAATTTCAGTTATTTTCTTTAATTCTTTCATCGTGTCTTATTTTATTGTTTTGATTAGTTTAGATTTAATTATGTGTGAGTAGTTTTTATTTCTAGGGTTTATGGGGATCTAATAAATAATATGAAGGGGTAATTTGTGATTGTTGATTATCAATGCTTGATTAATTTCCTATTGATTGATTTAATGTTATGCAATTAGGTTTGGCCAGATTTAATTGTATGAGTTTAGCAATATTGATTCGAGATTTGAGATATGAGAATTGATGTTTAGGCTTAGTTTCAATAGGCGGACTAATTTATAAATGGTTAAGTCGAGATTCGAGAGATGAGATTTAATACTGGTAAATTAACTCTGTGATTGTAATACGCAGCGAAAGCCCTTTATAATCTGATTAATTGATGCATTGGTGATTGCTTATTATGATTTAATTTACCCTGGAATATTGTTTATTGGTGAACCTATGCCCTAGGTTTTTCCTTCATTGATTTACCTCCTATTTTATTCCCTTCCTACTCTTACCTTTTAGTAGTTTAATTACCTTTTTACAACAATTTGGTTACTTGATAATTTAGATTGCTTTTAATTAATTAGGAATTAATTGACTTGATTCCCTGTGGTTCGACCCTTCTTCCCTATCTACATAGTTAGTGGATTTAGGTTTTATTTTTTATTAGGTAAATACGACTTGAGCCTGTCAAATTTTGGCGTCGTTGCCGGGGAGACGGTTTTATTTTTATTTTCTGATTATTTTTTGTGGTCTAGATTATCCCCTTTTGTCTCAGAGAACGTTAGTTCTTTGAGGCAATTCTCATATTTGTCTTTTAGTTCCTTGTTTATGCCCAGGTGTTCCAGATCAGGTTACATCCGATTCGATCTTGAGGTCGAGCGCTCGTTTCATAGGCAAAGGATTCTTTATAGACAAATCTTGGCGGGTTCTGAGGAAGACAATAATCGAAGAGACCCTCCATCTGATTCTAGTGAAGCAGAAATTCCTTCAGATACAGAATCAGAGATGACGGCTCAAAAGAAGCTCAGTGACTACTCGCAGCCGAAGCTCACAGGTTTCCCGCACCTTACTCCCACTCCGGCTCTTGATGGAGTACAATTTGAAATTAATCCCCAATTTATCACCATGATAGAGAGGAAACAATTTAGTGGAGTTAAGGGTGAAGATCCTAATCTTCACATTGCAGATTTCTGCCAATATTGTAACACCATTAAACAAGTCGGGGTCACGTAGGACCAAATCAGGGAGATTCTTTTTCCCTTTTCATTATGTGGCAAAGCTAAATTATGGTTTAATGGTTTGAATAGAACTGCACTTGGTATTAATGACTGGGAAACTCTTGCCTTGAATTTCTATAATAAATATTACCCTGCAGAGAGAACAGCTGTACTAAGGAGTGCTATTCAGAACTTCGCCCAAGAAGCCGATGAAACTTTATATGAGGCTTAGTAGAGGGTCAAGGATCTACAGAGAGAATGCCCCCACTGTAGGAGTTTATAGGTACTACGCAGCGGAAATACATGAATCATATTCAATCAAGTACCAATACCAAGATCACATGCATAACACACAAGACACATAATCATACCTTTGACGCGTGAATTCCACAAAGCTATTCGACAGGCAAATCAGGGAGAGAATAGAGCCCCAAGCATTGCTCCTCTACTTAGTCCACGAGATTCGAACGAGCCGTCCACCAATACTAGATTGGTCGAGTGATTGAGGAAAAACCGCGATCACCACCTTTACGGACAACCGACCACCGCACGAACCACCACCACCACCATGAACCACCACCGGATTGAGGAGGAGGAGAGAGCCGTGTGAGAGAGAGGACTTTGAGAGGGTTGGGTTTCGTGTTTGCTAATTAGGGTTTGATCACACTGATCAGTTAATTGCTTCTTTTGCAAACCTAGGCACCTAGTCTATTTATAATCCTATTATAATTAGACTAGGGCACGAAGCCCAAAACCACTTCTAATCCCCATATGGCCGGCCACCTAGAGTGATGAGGCCCATGATGGACCTCGTCCTCTAGTGCTCGATCTAGCCCCTTTGTGTGACCTTATAAGATCCATCCAATTGGGCTTTGGGATATTTTACTAGTCCAAAGATCGTTGGTACCTCTAGCTATGGCAAAATGACGACCCAAATGTACAAACTTAATTATCTCCATAATTTGATCCAATTATATATCTAGTAATTGCACACGACGAAGACATAACTCCTTCAATCTCCCACTTGTTTGAGACAAGGGTGCAATATTCAAATTCCTTAAGTCAATATATGTGTCGATTTGATAATATGATTGCATCACATGTTGAGATCATATTAATCTACAAATCGTTCCTTGAAATCTGAGTTAGAATTACAAAACCAAATGATTACTGTGTAATGCATTTGAACGCGCCCACGTAATTTCTGAATTCTCCCTCTTAAAGCGGCCATGACACATTTCCTAATTTAATAGGTAGACTCTATCCAATCTTATGGTAACATGACTCCCACTCAACTTCTGAAATAACCAGGAAACACCCTTTATAATCTCCAGTTACGGCTAGACGTTTGAGTGTACTATAGTCACAACATCCATTGAATGAAATCAATGTTCCACTCATGTCAAAGGAATCAACTAATATATACGGAAGCTCTATACTTGAACTTCAAAGTAGGTCATTAGTTCGATCATGCATCATTCATGCATATCCAAGTGATTGACCGAGCATCACCATGCCCCTATAGCCCATGAAACTGCGCTATACAATCAATCTTACATGCTAGTCCATTTATTGAAATCATTTATGTCCACTTTAATGATCTCGAACTAGGAACTTAAGTAATATATGAATTTTGTTCACTTGTGAGGTTTCAATTCACCAGGTCATCAACCTGATGAGCCCATCAATTCATAATTATTTTGGACATTTTATTTAATTTCCAAAACCATAATTAAATAAGAGAAATAATAATTTCTATTTTAAACATAATTCTGCAAATTGGTGCATTTCTCATGTAATATGCTTTCTCAAAACATATACAACTTAAATTACATAACTTGCTTCAATCCTAAGACTTTAATATGACTCTCATACCTTAGTCCATGGAAGGGGTTTAGTGATTTCTTACTCATAATAAAACTTTGCAGAACATGACCTTCCGCTGGTCAATGATCTCATAATTGAGGTGATATCTCATATCTATAAGTTTGGATTTGTGATGTGACCTTGGCTCCTTTGTTCTTGGGCAAAGGTGACTTGTTAGTGACATGACATTTTAATCCAAACTTCCTCTCTAACTATCTTACTATAGTTTAATACACATATTCTGACATTGAGTGTGCAACAGTGCTCTGCTTTGAACTCTTCAAGCTCATTGTCCTTTTCCATCCAGACACAATACGCATTTAGATCACCATCTAGAATCATCTTGCCTGTTTGGAAAGCTTGCATTTGTGTAACCTTTTGACAACTTGCTTTTATTACCTTTTAACACAATAGCTAGAAGAATCCCTTTTAGTGCTTCTCAAGCACTCAAGGGTCTGTTCTTGGTAATTCTCCGTATGCTTATTCTGATTTTGCTTGAAACCTTCTACATATGCACAAGTCATATGCAACATCTTGCTTTGTACATTTCATGGCACAAGTAATGGACCCTTTTGCAAAAGCATGAGGTACACTATCCATACAACTCAACTCTATTAGCTTTTGAGGGCACTGAGTCTTACTGAGTGTAATACCATGAAACATGAGAAGATATCCTCTCTTAGAGTCTTGCTTCATGAACTTTTCAAGACCCTTATCAACATAAGTCTCTCGATTCATTCCAATCATTCTTCAAGATTCACTTCATGGATCTTAATTCCCAATATGTACTCAGCATCTCCTAAGTCTATCATATAGAAACAATCTTTCTAACCACTGCTTGACTTACTCAAGCATTGATATATTATTTCATATGAACTGTATGTCTACTACATACTAGACTAAAAAGACCAATTACTCCAACTAAACTTCTTATCTCTACAAGATTCCCTTTTCGTTCTACTAAGGAAATCAAACTGTTTGATTGCCTAATCAAAACAAATGTTCCAACTCCTTAATACTTACTAGGATTGCAAAACTTTCTAGGATTTCTGGATTTCAAACTCTTAGGTTGTATCATATACATGTTCACCATCAAGAACATTTCATGAAGGTGATTTTGATCTTCCATAACTAGAATAATCCGAATAGGCTTTAATAGGTTTGGCCCTATTTGTAAGACTATTATGAACTAACACATTTTTACAAACATGGAGTCCATACTAGATTTCATGGCTTGAAGCCATTTCTTTAGTAGGCACTTATCCAAAGCTTGCTTGTAGGCATGGATTCTAACCGTTCTAATAAGAAAATTTTAGAATCCACCTTTTCTCAGAATTTCAACAAACTGTTTTTTTTTTTATCCCAAGTAACCTACGATAGGTATGAGCAACAATAAAATTATTCTCTTCAATTCTTTGAAGCCTTTCATTCTAGTGGGATGATAGAAGCCTCGCTAGTGGAATTAGCTTGCTTCGACACATGGTTTATCAAATTAGCTAATTTCATGCGCATTCGTCTCTGATGTAGTGTTATCCACATCCATTTGTTTATCGTCTCGAATCTCATTGAGATCTAACTTTACTCCCACTTGGATTTGTAGGAAGACATTCTTTTCTATAAAGACACTATCGCGAGCAACAAACACTTTGTTTCTACGCGATTGTAGGAATAATACCTCTTTGCTTCCATGAGAAAACCCATGAAGAACTATTAATCTGATTTAGGGTGCATCTTTGTAAAAATTTTACATTGATTTCATAACCCTTAATCCTGTTTAGAAAAGATAACTTTCGGAACATTTCCAAATCATAACTCTTATGACATCTTTTCTACTGCTTTGGTTAAGTTTCATGTTTAGTGTATTCGCAATTGTTGTGTAACACCCCCGATTTACTAACTGAAAATAAATAAGAATTAAAGGAAAAATAAACAACCTTTAAATAAAATAGCGGAAGCATACACCTAAATCGGAGGTATTACCGCCACACTCGACAACCTGTCAAGTGTTAAGGCTTACAAAATCCCAATAATTACAACCCAATAAACTAGGTGAGCTATTTATACAACTTTATAAACTTGTTATAAACAAACTAATTGATCACTTGAGCTCCTTTAGCTACGATCACTTGATCAACCTGCTTGAACAACTTGACTGCTCACCATTAAGGACAAATTCCAAAATAGATCGTCGCAGGGCCATCATAAGAAAAAGACATGGCCGCAAACACAAATAGCACAACAAAACAATACACACGTCAGCAAAAAGCTGAGTAATCACCACTTATCATAACACAAAGAATAATAGAATAATTAATATAATTAACTCACTTAAACAATGTAGTTCGAAACTACATTACACATTGTACTCTGGAAATAACCTTTATCAATTCAACCTCGAATAATAATAATCCTTTACTCAACTAACTTGTAACCAATAAGTGTGCCATGCTCTTTGTTCTATACCTAGCCCTGGGAATTATTAATTCGAATAACAAACCAACAAGTATAAAAACTTGAATACTCTCAATAACAAAAAAAATAACACCTTGAACCAGACCACATACGGGTCAATTCCCACTGTAGGGGACCATAGAAAAATAAATAATAAAGATTGTACCTCATTCTTAACTCATGATTATTATCTCATTACCAACATGCCAAGGACTAAGGTCTATAACGCCGAGCCTCAAACCAATAACAAAATAATAATTTCTCAACCTTTTGATCTTATACTTCGATCAAATAACCATTCACAAATTAATAAATAATATCTCAATATTGACACAGGTTCCCAATTCATATATGACGACATGTTCGGTTCATCAAATATCTCAACTCTTATATAACTAATACTAGTACCCAAAATTAATCAAATCTTAACCCAAAAATAATACTCAACATTAAAAACCCTAAAACCTCGATAAAATAATACTCCCTATAACCACAACATTAAAAACTCTAGAAATAACACAATCAATCAATGCGACAATTAAATCATATAATACCACACACTAATCATATACACATAAATCATGATCATATACAATTCACAAATTATAACATTTACACATAACAATACGGAGTACAATTAATACTAACAATTTATAATCAAACAAATTAATAAGATAGTGTGATTACATATGCTAGTAATACAAACATCTCCAAATAGGTTCGTGTGATTACCTTTCAAATCGAAACACCAAAAATATTACATACGAGCAAGGGACATTGTTGGATTTGGGGAACAAAAATTCACCGAGTATGCTTGATCCGAATAATAGGAAACAAGGTTACCCAATAATAAAAAAAAAAAAAATGGAAAACATGAGGTTAGGTAATTGATAATTTCTTTTAGGAAACTAAGAAGTGGAATCAGATGTAAAATCATCTTGCTGACTCTCGTGCGGCAAATGAAGTGCGCTGAGAAATAAAGGTTTATATATACATTACATAAGTAATTTAGATAATTATTAGGGTTTCAAAATAGCTTATGTACTCTTTAAACTGTACAGTGCTAGTTAAACAAAATAAGATTTTAAAACTTTTCGAACACTAAAATAAAAATATAAGACTAGAAAATTTATATAATAGATAAAAATAATTATCTTTTTATAAAATATATAATGTAAAAATCATAAAATATTCGGGTATTACATGTTGTTGTAATGTATATCCTTAAAACGATATTTGTAAATCATTAAATCTTGGATCGAACAATGGCAAGCAAAGTTTGAATCCTTCTTCATAAAAATACACTTTAATTGTAATGTTTCTGGATTGTGAATTAATTCAACAATTCCCTTTAGATGATCATTCCTTTTGAGTTAAATATTTATCACAACAATCATATTGTGGTGTTAAATTGTTTATCTCAAACTGATTTTATATTTCATTTTTGGAATTTTGAACATTTCAATGATTCCAAGCTTTACTTCATTAAGTAATTATCGATATATTTACTTAAATCGTTAGTAAAAGCAATGAAGTAGTTTAATCTCTTTGCTAATCTTGAACTTATTGGTCCATATGCATCATATGTATAAGTTCCATAAGGTCATTTTAGCTTCTTTTACCCTTTCTACTAAAAGGCAACTTGGTCATCCTAACTTATCAAGCATGAATTCTAATTCTCAAGAGATTCATAATCATATAAGAATAAGAGTCCATCCATAACTTTGGATGTGCAAATGGTTAATGTGACCTAACCTTACTTTGTTATAAGTAAGTTTTATTTGAATCATCTAATATTATTTTTGTGATCTACTTATATCAATGTCATAAAACAATATTAATTCATATCTAGCAAAATGAAAGCAATCTATTACCTTGGTCATGGATCAACACTTGTCCAAGCCAAGTAAACCAAATTCAGTATTCAAAACAAGAAAACCGAAATATTTTTACTTCAAAACTGGAAATTGTTCTAAAATCATGATAAACTAATCAAAATTTAAAACTATGAAGCTATGTCTGGCCAGTCAAATACTTCTAGTGTACCTTCAAGCTCCATTTCCTTGCTAGCTTCACTTGTTTGCAGTTCATGCGTAACATCACAATGTTAAGCACTGCAACTTGGTATCTCATACCTAAGTGAAAGTTAAAATGTTTATAACAAGAGTGTTAGGTAACTATTACATGTCACTTCATCCTAGTGAGGACATCCTTGTTCAAGCACTGGCTTATTCTCCTTCCAGATAATCCTCTGCATGATTCTTGAGTAAATCAACTAGTTTGACTGCAGAATCTTCATCATCTTGACAAAGTTTCTCGAGGTCAAAACCATCACGTAGAGAATGCAGAATTATGTCATGAACCTGATGATATGATCTTCATATGGTCTCCCTAACATACTCATGCGGTCAAATAGTTCAACCATCATATCCGCATGAATCTGTACTGACTGGCCTGACAAGAGTTTTCTTGAAATTATCTCGCTATTGAGCTTGTAGGTTTCAAACCTAATACTGGCAGTCCAGGAGTCGTCATTCTTGGGAACTATATTAATGATTTCCTTGACGTTTTCATCCATTTCTCCATCAACATGGGAATTTAGAATTCCATATCAAACATCACGCGTAAGCACTTGAATAAGAGATAAGGTTCATAGTTCATGAATCTTTTAGCCCAATCCTCTGGAATAGAAGACAACATCATGTGTGCAATTCTCTCACAATCTGAAACATTTCTCAAATGCTTCTCAAGAGTCATGCCTGGACTAAATCTGCCCTCGATTGGTAAGTCTAAACGAAATTCAAGATTTTCGTTCCTTAGAACACTTCATCGTTCCCAATTAAGCCTTGTTTTCATCGTTGGAGGTAAAGAATTACTGTCATCATTGTTACGGCTACCCATCTATGTCAAAATAAAGCAAAGTTTAATAATTATGTTTAATTTAAAATTAAAGTACCATAAACGCATTCATTTGGTAACTTTAAAACACTTTATTCAATAATTAATTGATCCCAATTGAATTTGAAGTGATTCCAAAACCCTTTATTCGTGCAATAATTGACCGGACTTTGGCCCTACCATTAACCGTTAAATTTTCAAGGTGAGTAAACTCTTTACTGATTACAACTCTTGTAATTCTTGGTTGAATAATTAATCATCACATGTTTAATTAATTTCCTTTGTTTCAAGGTTCTAAACTCTTTAGGTAACCTTGTTGAGCATAATCAATTAAAAGTGTAAAATTTGTTTTACCCCCACTCCCCTAAGATATAATATGACACCCAGCTTTGGCATGACCCATTATAAATCGAAGGTTTCATCGGGTTTTAAATTGGAAAAGCAATCTCAATATTACTGGGACCTAGATTCATTATGTTGTGATTATTTAGTGAACTCTAGAGCATCATCAATCAATATAAATAAAATCTAACATTCATAATCTACTAATGCAATAAAATAAATCATGACATAGTATGACCCCTTAGTCCTAAGAAAACTAGAAATGAAAAATGCTCCCACTTGAATCACCATGGATCTCCATCCACCTTGCTCCTTTGGGCCTTCACTTCATGGGCTTCTTTGGACTAACACTATTTAAATAACTATTCTATTTACTTTAAATAAAAGTTACAAAAATACTTAACGGTACGCAGACCGTATTTAGATTACAAAAATACTTCACGATGCGCAAATCGTATTTAAGAATCTATGGGCCATACTAGTCTATATATAGAAACATAATATCATATTATATAAAAGTGCCATATAATAAATCACTCAACATGCTTGTCTAAATTACAACATCGAATGTTCATAATAAAGTCAACGCATTTCCTAAAATATCTCATATTTTAATCATAATTAGATAATACCATACATTATTCATGACCGTTTATAAAATATCATATATTTAATTTAGTCATGTGATAGAATCAAATCATATTTTAATCTAGAAAGATAAATCATATTTAATCTTCCATGATTATCCTAACAAATTTAGGAGATTCTATCCTAATTACTAGCCAATCAAATAATTTTAAAATCAATTATATATCCTAATCTAATTATGGGATAATCACATTATTTAAAACAATTATTGTCCTTTTGGAATATGCTTAGAATATCCAAATTAATCTTATCCAAAATTTACCACTTTAATTAGGATAATTACCAATTTAACAACTTTAAATATGGATAATATCAAATATAACAACTTTTGAATTTTGATTTTATCATAAAATAAAAGATTTTATCCAAATAAAACCGATTTTATCTTTTAAAATAAAAGATCATATTTTCAAAATATTTTATCTTTTCCAAAATAAAACTGATTTTATCCCAAAATAATTCATAATTATCTTGAATAATTTTTAAAACAAATTTTTTTTTTTGAAATACCGCCAGCCACCATCGCCGGCCACCGTGGTTGGCTAGCCAAAGCTAGTCACGGTGGCTGACTGCCTTGACGGCAGCCATTGCCGCAAGGGCAGCAGCGCCAGCAACTGTGCAACACTAGCACGCTGCTGCCCACAACCACCATCAACCGTCTGCCCTCCCTCCCTCCCTCTCGGACTGCCACCTGGTCAGCAGCCGCCGTGGCTGCGCCACCCAGCCGCGGTTGCCGACCAAAATAATTTTTTTTTGTTTTTATTTTTAATTTAATTAAAATAACACTTATTAAAATTAAATTAAATCAGTCCATAAGATTAAAATTAAATCAACATTCAATCTTAAAATTAGGGTTTATCATAAAATTAATCCCAATTTAATTCTAACTTTTAAAATTAAATTGATGTTATACGCAAAACATTTTTATGCATAAATCAATCCGATTAAAATTATGAATCATAAAATAAATCGAATTAAATCAAAATCAAGCACAAAAATCATATTTTAGGGCTAGGATTTTTGAAAAATTCGAAATTTAGGGTTAGGGGGTTCGAAATTTTCGAACACATTAGGGCTAAAAATCGGTCATCTTCATGGCTATTTGAGCATAATTAAATCACATTTAATCGATTTCAAAAGTTTAATCACATTAAAATAATAATTGAACCATATTAAATTAATTTCTCCCTCTTAATTGATTATAAGATTGGTCGAGTGATTGAGGAAAAACCGCGATCACCACCTTTACGGACAACCGACCACCGCACGAACCACCACCACCACGAACCACCACCGGCTTGAGGAGGAGGAGAGAGTCGTGTGAGAGAGAGGACTTTGAGAGGGTTGGGTTTCGTATTTGCTAATTAGGGTTTGATCACACTGATCAGTTAATTGCTTCTTTTGCAAACCTAGGCACCTAGTCTATTTATAATCCTATTATAATTAGACTAGGGCACGAAGCCCAAAACCACTTCTAATCCCCATATGGCCGGCCACCTAGAGTGATGAGGCCCATGATGGACCTCGTCCTCTAATGTTCAATCTAGCCCATTTGTGTGACCTTATAGGATCCATAAAATTGGGCTTTGGGCTATTATACTAGTCCAAAGATCGTTAGTACTCTAGCTATGGCAAAATGACAACCCAAATGTACGAACTTAATTATCTCCATAATTTGATCCAATTATATATCTAGTAATTGCACACGACGAAGACATAACTCCTTCACCCACCACAATCTAGCATAATGGCAATTGACCCAAGCTTTCTACAATTAACTTAGAAATTCATCTAGATCAGTTCTAGATTCTGCAGCTAGTGGGAGATTCATGAATTTGAATGTGGACGATGTCGTACAGGTTATCGAAGATATGGCAATACACAATTCCCAATACGGGAATCCAAGAGGGTTTGCAAATAAAGAAAAACATAATGTCGATTCCGTATCCTTTTTGCAAGCTCAATTAACATCTATTTGTCAGAAATTAGATAATATTACTGCTACTCCTAACTCTGTAGCTAATGTTTATACTGTTGCTAACAATGAAGCTTTTTGTGAAAATTGTGGAATTGTAGGGCATTGGGAGCAAGATTGTAGAAGTTCCATGGAACAAGTTAATGCCTTCCAAACCTATAGGCAAAATAACTCATATCCCAACTCTTATAATCCTGGTTACCGGAACCATCCATATCTTTCTTACCGGAGTACCAATGTACAAAACCCTCCACCTTCACAACAACCACAATAGCAACCTCCACCACAACAAAAATATTACCATCCTAATTCTGGCCAGAAAAACCAAGCACAACCCTCATCATCTTCTGACCCTGCTATGACAGAAATTAGAGCAATGCTTACCAACATGCAAAAGCATATGGAGAGTAGGGATGTGTAAATTGATTCAATTTTAGCCCATAATAAAATCATGGATAATCAAATTGCACAACTTTCATCTACCCTACAAACCCGTCAGCAGGGAGCTCTACCATCGCAACCAATCCATTCCATAGATCATGCCAACGCAATCACTCTAAGGAGTGGTTCACATTATGATGGACCTCCTATGCCAAAGGAAGATGGACCAGTTCCTGATCCAGATTCCTCTATACCAAACGCTAATCCTGCTTACCCTGCAGGGCTACAAACATATACTAACCCTTCTAATGTTTCTTTGCAGGGTAAATCTCAGGATAAGGGAGGAGATGTGCAGAGCCCAGTTATCAAACTATCATTCCCTAATAGACAATTGAAGAGTAAGTTTGATAAACAATTCGGTAAGTTCTTAGAGGTGGTGAAAAACTTGCAGGTAACAGTTCCTTTCACTGATTTAATCACTCAGATTCCTGCATATGCTAAATTTATGAAAGATATTCTGACTAGGAAAAGGGCCTTTAATGAGGTAGAAATTGTAGCCTTTACAGAGGAATGTAGTGCCTTATTGCAAAATAAATCCCCTCCTAAATTAAAAGATCCTGGTAGTTTTTCTATCCCTTGTCATATAGGGAATGTTTTTATTGATAAAGCTTTGTGTGATTTGGGTGCCAGTGTCAGTGTTATGCCATCGTCTGTTTGTGCTAAACTTAATATGGGTGATTTAAAAGTTACTAATATAACTTTGCAAATGGCAGATCATTCTGTAAAATACACTCTAGGTATTTTAGAGGATGTCCCTGTTAGAGTTGGTAAATTTTTTATCCCTGTTGATTTTGTTGTTTTAGACATGGCTGAGGATACACAAATACCCATTATATTAGGTAGGCCTTTCCTCCATACTGTAGGAGCCATTATTGATGTAAATAATGGTAAACTAACCCTTTTTGTTGGTGATGATAATGTTACTTTTAACTTAGGGAAAGTTTTGAAAGGACCTATGCTAGAGGAAAATTGTTGTTTTATCGATGTAATTGATATAATGGATGATATTTGTGATGATAGCTTACCACAGGTTCTTGCAAGGGATCCCCTAGAGGAAATTCTTTCTGGGAATTTATCTGCAGATAATGCAAGCGTCTGGGGTAATGAAGTACATGATATTGAAAGAGCTCTTTCCCTAAAAGAGTTAGACCCCAAGGAGACAATGAAGGTAGTAAATTTAGTTCAGGAATCAAAACCTGCAGAGGTTAAGAAACCTGAACTAAAACCTCTCCCTTCTCACTTAAAATATATTTTTCTAGATGAGCAGGAACTATACCCCGTGATCATCAGGTTTACACTTGATGACCTACAAACTTCCCAACTTCTAGGGGTTCTTCAAACCCATAAGAAAGAAATTGGGTACAGTATTGATGATCTCAAGGGTATTAGCCCTGATTTTTGTATGCACATGATACATCTAGAGGATAACTATAAGCCCTGCATTCAATCCCAGAGAAGATTGAATCCTAATATGCAGGAGGTAGTCAAGAAAGAGGTCATGAAATTACTTGATGCAAGTATTATCTATCCTATTTCTGACTCCAAGTGGGTAAGTCCTGTGTAGGTAGTGCCTAGAAAAGGTGGGATGACTGTGATTACAAACGAAAAGAATGAATTAATCCCCACTAAAACTATTATAGGGTGGCGTATGTGCATTGATTATCGTAGACTAAATATCGCCACTAAAAAGGACCACTTCCCCCTCCCCTTTATAGATCAAATGCTTGAGAGGTTAGCTAACCATAAGTTCTTTTTCTATTTGGATGGGTATTCAGGATTTTTCCAAATTCCAATTCACCCTGAAGATCAAGAAAAGACTACCTTTACATGCCCTTATGGTACTTTTGCATATCGTAGGATGCCCTTTGGTTCATGTAATGTGACAGGGTAAAGTCGTATCCCCAAATCAAAAGTAATACCTAAATCCTCTAACTAATGTAGATAGGGAAGTAGGGTCGAATCCACAGAGAAACGGATCTTTCTATTCCTAATTAACTAATATGATCTAGATTATTAGGTAACCAATTATGTGAATTTGAATAATAAACTAAACTATGGAGATCAAGAATAGGGAGAAAATAATACATAAAAGGATCTACGGCATAGGTTCACCAATAAATAATATTCCAGGGTAAAATATAATAATCATTCATCAATGCGTATATTAATCAGATTATAAAGGGCTTTCGCTACGTATTATAATCACACAATTAATTTATCAGTATTAAATCTCATCTTTCGAATCTCGACCTAACCATTTATAAATTAACCTGCCTATTGAAACAAAACCTAAACATCAATTCTCATCCGTCGAATCTCGAATAAATATTGTAAACTCATGCATAAAAGATCTGCGCAAATCTAGTCACAGAGCATTAAATCAATCAATAGGAAATCAATCTAGCATTGACAATTAACAACAATAAATTACCCCTTCATATTATTTATGGATCCCCACAAACCCTAGAAAGAAAACTACTCACACATAATAGAAACTAAACTAATCAAAGCAACAAAGCAAGACATGATTAAAGGAATAAAATAAACAACTAAGATTGAGAGAACAGAAATTGTTACCAAAATAAATCTGGAATTAAGAGTAGATTAAGAACAAAGGTTTTAGAGAAAGAAATCTAAAAAAACAATTAAGAGAGTAAAAGAAAGAAAAAAGAGAGAAAAGAAGAGAGAGAGTTAAAGCCGTATTATGGAGGAGTATTTATACTCCGTACAAATCCTAAACCAAAACAAATTAAAACAACGCTAATCGTCTCCTAATAAATACACGCGCCCGATCGGGCGCACCTTTTTACTTCCTCAATATTAATCTCGCGCCCGGCCGGGCGCGTCACCGAGCGCCAACCTTAGCTTCTCCCGCCCGGCCGGGCGCGCCTTCGGGCGCCAGCCTCTTTGGCCGGGCGGCTCACTTAGGCCACTATTTGGACTACGATTGGGCTCCAATTCTTCGGGCCAATCTGGGTTTCCTCTTTCGGTCTTGAATACTCGGTCCAAATGCCCCGCTATCACCTATACCGAGCCCTTAATCACCGGTTCGATGGCTCAAACCGGCCCTGGGCTATAGAATCAGGTCGTGCTTCTCCAATGTTCGTGATTGCTCCAAAATATCTCGGGAAAATACTCCAAAAGAATAAATCCCTGCAAAAGTCAACCAAATCTACGAAAACACTATAAAACACCAATTAGTAATAAAAGTGGCTCTAAAGAGCCAAAAACACTACTAATTACGACCAAGGGACGAGGGTAAAATACTATATAAAATAGACACATCAAACTCCCCCAAGCCAAACCTTTGCTTGTCCCTAAGCAAAGATCTCATCAATGAATCAATAAATATGCTTTACCCCAAAAGTAAAAATCAAGCACAAACGATCCAGGGTAAATCAAATAAACATGCTTCAAAATCAACCAATCAAATCCATCTAATTACCAATCTACCCTAACAATTGTCAAACAGAGCAAACCACAAGAGCATATAGAATTCAAGACTAGTGCTCACGCACTCAACTCTCATTTTTGTGGCGAGTAAAAGATGTACTCGATCGCTCTCCATCCAACCCCTTTATGTGAACAATGCCCTCCCAACTCACACTCTCGCGCGTATAAAACAATGAACGCTCAATCCTACTAGTCGACTCAAAATATGCCAAATCATAACTTGCATTGATAAGCAACACTTTCACATTCATACAATTCTATGCACAAAGGTCGGAAGGTCTTTAAAGCTTGTAATGTAAGGCAAGGGTAAAGGGTAGGATAAATCTGGGAATAAGTGAGAGAAAAGCTATGCTTAAGGGAGAAAATCCTATCAAAACCCATGATCAAAATAAATAATGATCAACATCTCCTACATAACCAACTCTAACATCAACCAAATACACTCCAATCATAATAAACAATCCCAACTCTTGCATATCACTCATAAGATATAATAATGAAGAAGCGGAGTGAATAAACAAACTTTATTTCCAAACTTGAATTTTTTTCATTGAAGCTCTATTATTTTTCTTTTGATCAACCTCCAACTAGAACATTTCAACATTGAACACTTTTCTTTTCTTTTGAAGTTCACTTATTTTTCACATTTTTTTCTCTTGAACTTCTCCTTTTTTTCATACATCATGCTTTATTTTTTTTCAAGAAAATATAACTCTCAAACTCATCAAAAATAAACATGATCAACAACAAAACAACTTCTCAAAAGCCCACCCAAGTTGTGCAAATAATAAGCACACTACAAACTCCCTCACCTCACTCACTAATAGCTCCCCCAAGCCAAGCTTGGGACTAGTAACCAATGGGGAAAAATAGGCTTGTAATATGGCTAATAAATCAAAAAAAAAGTCAAGGCAACAACATGGGTAGCAAGAAGGGAACAAATGTATCTACAATATCTGGAAGCTACCTAAAAGAACAAATGCCTTCGTCCTCCACAATGTGCATAATAATGAATCATATAAATATTACTAATAGTTGCAAACCAATACTCAAATTCATTGACATACCAGGAATTATGGAACTATCAAACATTCCTAACCAAATCAACTAGTCAAGCACTATATTCACAAGTAGTTGGACAAAATTGACGCATGTTAAGGTTTCAAGGCAATAAAACATCAAATCATGATTAACTAATCCACAATGCCTATCATCAAATACCAAGAATCAAAACAATTTTCTCAAGTAAGGGGCACAGGGAAGCATAATTTACAATTCATTGGAACGTATTTTTCAATTTTTTTTTTATTTTTCAATTTTTTTTTATTTTTCAATTTTTTTGTATTTTCATATATAAGAAAGCAATAAAACTAACCTAGAAAGCAAGAAATCTAACCTAAGAAAACACACCAAAAATAAAAGAAAAGAGGAAAAAGAAAGATACCAAACCAAAATCTCCCCCAAGCCAGAATCAGACAATGTCCTCATTGGCTCGGGAACTAGCCCGACATAGCTAGTCCTGATCATCCTCATCCATCAAGCCGAAACTCGCACCTCCACTGCCACCTGCACCAGAAGAGCTACCACCAAAATAATCAGCATGAAAACTCCCCCTCGCCGGTCCCCCGAAAGGAATATCCTGGTCGTACCCGTAAAAAGAAGAATAGTCAGTGTAAATATCACGGGAAGTGGGATCCCTATCGTATCCCTGGGGTGGAGGCTGAAATCAGTCAGGGTGAATAGCGTCGTCGGGAATGTTGCCCCGACGAGCATACTCATCATACATAGGGTAGAGAGCTCTACCCTGGTTCCTCTCTAGGTACCCTAAACTATGGTCTATGGAGCCTACCATCCTCCTAAGGTCAGTATGGGAATGCTCGATACGTTCTAAGGCCTGACCTATACTCTGAAGGTCCCAAACTGGGTCAGAGTCAACATGAGGGGCGGAGTGAGACATGCGAGGTGGAGAGAAAGCCACCTCGGGCTAAGGCTGAGGCTGGGGTGGTGGAACTGGTGGTGGTGGTGCTTGCCCCCGAGCGTTGGCAACTAAAACATCATATGTGTAAGATGGTTTCCCTGGGGGAAAAGCGGTCAAGTCAGGACTGGGTAGGGGAAAAATGGGCAAAGGTTGCTCGCTCCCAGTCCTAATACACCAAAAGGGTGTCTGCTCGCTATCCGGTCGAACCCACCCCAACTCCTCGAAATACCTAGCAGTCATATAGGTATCTGGTCCACAGTTGGTCAGCTGGTGAGGTCCATCCACTACAAAACCAGCCTTTTTCACTGCTATCCGAGTGATAAGGCCTCCTAAACGGATGGGGGTTTTTGATGTGGTGCTAGTCGTGGCATGCCTACTCAAATGGTGAACAATAAACCTACCTATGTTCAATTTCCCGCACCCATACACATAATGTCCTATGACAGCTAGTTCGTTAGATTGGGCATTGTGGGGCTCGTTCCTACCTAAAAAACACAAACCCGCAAATCTTTGCCAGATTTTTGGGACAGGGTGGTGAATAGGTTTGGTACTAGCATGTTGGGGGTCGGGAGTAGGCAAACCAGTCAAAGCATGATATATGTCACCCATTTTATAGTCCGCATGCCATTGGTGAGATAGTTCAGAATTTAATTCAAATAATTTACAAAATTCTACAAAAGTTAAACTAATATTCCTATTGTTCAACCTAAATAATAAATTTGGCCCATTTCTACTACTAACAACATGTAAAGAAGACAGGAATTCACAAGTAAGTTCTCGGAAAGTAGGATAGTACATATCAACAAATTCTCTCATGCTAATGTCATTTAAAAATCGTTTTACAAAATCATACAAACCAAATGATTCTAGAGTAGGGCGGTGTAACCACCGAAAAGGAATTACCTCACGACAGATTAAGTGTTCCAGCCGCTCCTTTTGCTCTAGGCTAGCAATGCGGATTGGCGGCCAATATAGAAGTTGCAAATCTGGGTTGTATTCCTCCCTCGAATTGGAGCTCCTACCGAAAATAGACCTAGCCCTCTTTGAAGCCATGATAGAAAATGGGTTTGAAAATTTATTTGAATAAAATATGAAAATTTATTTGAATAAAATATGAAAATTTTTATATGGAAATGTAGAGGATGAAGAGAGGATTACAAATATGTAAAAAGTTTTGAATTTGGTTAAGGGATGAAGGAGAAATCTTAGAGAGAAGGTAGAGAGAATTTGAGTTTTAGAGAGAGAAAGTAATGGAGGAAGGAAAAATTGAAGGAAGAAAGAAGAAAAGAAAGAAGAAGAGGATGCGGAACCCACTCGCGCCCGGTCGGGCGGTGGATTGCCCGGTCGGGCGATCTGGTATTTATATTTTCGGAGGTTCTCGCGCCCGGTCGGGCAATCTAACGTTCAACATCTGATGGTCTCTCGCGCCCGGTCGGGCGATCTGATGAGATAATTTTCCCCTCTTCTCGCGCCCGGTCGGGTGAGATTCGCCCGATCGGGCGGACAATTTAGTCCGTCGGGCCCGAGGCTAAATTATCGAATTTTTATTTTCTTATTTTCTCTAAAATTTGGCTAACTCTTTTCCTTCAAACCTGTACGAATACTCATAAAACTCGTTAAATTCCCTCATCTCTCCTCTCATAAGAAAAAAAGGAAAGAAAAACTAGTTTAAAAAGAATTAAAAATACGGGTTGCCTCCCGCAAAGCGCTGGTTTATCTAGGTCCCGCACGACCTTCTTACCAAGTACAATAACTAGGACCCTTGGTCTAACGCTTGATCGGGTGGTTTCTCACCCGGTCTAGCGGTGTTTAGGCTATGACGCGGCTTCCTGACATACCCTGTGGGACGCCAAATCACCTTATCAGGTGGATCCTCCTTAACTTGGGTAAGGGGTTCTTCAATGCTACGCACCAAAGATCCTTCTTTGATTGAGGATTGCTTCAAATTTTCATTGCATTCAACACTTGCAACTCGATCTGGCGGAACACTTACCGTAGGCTCAAATCGCACAACTTGCTTGATCGGTTCCACCTTTTCATCCTCGAAACCAAGTTCAACAGTATAAAGTGCTCTTTCTATTTCATCGACTTCCTTCTGCCATTTGTCTATCTCATCTAAAAGGGATGCAACACAAGATACCGCCTCCAAGGGATGTTTTTCAAGAGCTTGGGGCTTGTTAGAATAATTCTCAACCACATTAACACTAAAACATTTCTCCTCAGTCAAGGAGCTTTTAAGGGTATTATTAAGATTAAAAATAACTTTATCATCCCCTACTGATAGTGTTAGCTTATACCACTTCTCACATCTATGATTGCTCCTGCAGTGTTAAGGAATGGTCTACCCAAAATAATTAGGGGTTGCACATCCTCAGCCATATCAAGAACAACAAAATCAACAGGTATATAAAATTTATCTACTCTAACGGGGACATCCTCTAAAACACCTAAGGGGTATTTGAAAGAGCGGTCGGCCATTTGTAGAGTTATATTGGTAGCTTTTAATATACCCATATTTAACTTGGAACACACAGATAACGGCATGAAACTAACGCTAGCACCTAAATCACACAATGCATTATCAATCATTAGATTGCCTATATGACAAGGGATGGAGAAACTACCCGGATTTTTTAATTTAGGCGGAGTCTTATTTTGAAGTACGACACTACACTCTGTAGTGAAAGCTACTGTCTCTACCTCACTAATAGACCTTTTCCTCGTCAATATTTCTTTCATAAATCTTGCATACGAAGGAATTTGTGTGATTAATTCAGTGAAGGGAACTGTCACCTTCAAATCTTTTACCACCTCCAAGAACTTACCAAACTGCTTATCCAAGTTTGTCTTCAATTGACGATTGGGGAATGGAAGTTTGATAATTGGCTTTGGAGCATTATTGCTCTTATCTGGAGTAGCCACCTTCTCTGGAGTCGTTCCCTGCAATGTAGAATTAGATATGTTAGTACTATCCTTTAGCCCTGCAGGGCTATTAACTACATTGTTTGGTTTAACGGATTCAAGATTAGCATTATTTAATAAAACAGGTTTATCAAATCTGGGCATAGGGGGCCCTTCATATTTTGAACCACTCCTTAGAGTAATTGCGGAAAGTTGCGCAATTTGATTATCTACAATTTTATTATGTGCTAGAATTTGATCAATTGTCGCATCTCTACTCTCCATTTGCTTTTGCATATTAACCAACATTGCTCTGATTTCCACGAGAGAGGGGTCGGAAGATGAGGAGGGTTATTGTGGTTGGTTCTTCTGGCCAGCATTGGGATGGTAATATTTTTGCTGCTGTTGTTGTGGTGCATGTGGTTCTTGTGGAGGTGGATTTTGAACATTAGTACTCTAGTAGGAAAGGTACGGATGATTCTGATACCCAGGATTGTAGGTGTTGGAGTATGGGTTATTCTGCTTATAGGCTTGAAAGGCATTAACTTGCTCCACAGAACTCCTGCAATCTTGTTCCCAATGACCTATAATACCACAATTTTCATAGAAATCCTCATTAGAATTATTATTAATTGCAGAAACATTAGCTACATTAGTAGTGCTCAGATTATCTAATTTTTGGCAAATAGAGGTCAGCTGAGCTTGCAAAAAGGATACAGAGTCAACACTATGCTTCCCCTTGTTAGCAAATCCTCTAGGATTCCCATATTGGGAATTGTGTATCGCCATGTCTTCAATAACCTGACCTGCATCTTCAACATCAAGATTCATAAATCTCCCACTAGCTGCAGAATCTAAAATTATTCAAGAAGAATTTCCAAGGCCATTGTAAAAGGCTTGGATTAACTGCCATTGTGCTAAATTATGGTGGGGGGCAGTCTCTTTGTAGATCCTTGAACCTCTCCCAAGCCTCATATAAAGATTCATCGGCTTCTTGGGCAAAGTTCTGAATCGCACTCCGTAGCACGGCTGTTCTCTCTGCAGGATAATACTTGTTATAAAAATTCAAAACAAGAGTTTCCCAGTCAGTTATACCAAGTGCAGTTCTATTTAAGCCATTGAACCACAATTTAGCTTTTCCAGTTAAAGAGAAAGGAAATAGAATCTCCCTGATTTGGTCTTGAGACCCCGGCTTGCCTGATGGTGTTGCAATATTGACAATAGTCGGCAATGTGAAGATTCGGGTCTTCACCCTTGGCTCCACTAAATTTCTTCCTCTCTATCATCGTTATAAATTGAGGTTTAATTTCAAATTGAACCCCATCAAGAGCCGGAGTAGGGGTGAGATGTGGGAAATATGTAAGCTTGGGTTGTGAGTAATCACTAAGCTTCTTTGGAACCGCCATCTCTGATTCTGCGTCTGATGATGCCTCTGAATCGCTAGAACCAGTTGGAGGATCGCGGTGATTATTATTATCACCAGAATCCGCCAGAATTTGCTTGTAGAGATTTTTCTGTCTATGGAAGGAGCGTTCGATCTCAGGATCGAATGGGATGTACCCTGATCTGGAACAACTGGGCATAAACAAAAATTAGAAGCAAATTTGAGATTTTCCTCATAGAACTAACGCTCTCTGAGACAAAAAGAAAATAATCTAGACTACAAAAATAATCAGAAACAAAAAATAAAATTGTTTCCCCGACAACGGCGCCAAATTTTGACAGGGTAAAGTCGTATCCCCAAATCAAAAGTAATACCTAAATCCTCTAACTAATGTAGATAGGGAATTAGGGTCGAATCCACAGAGAAATGGATCTTTCTATTCCTAATTAACTAATATGATCTAGATTATTAGGTAACCAATTATGTGAATTTGAATAATAAACTAAACTATGGAGATCAAGAATAGGGAGAAAATATTATATAAAAGGATCTAGGGAATAGGTTCACCAATAAATAATATTCCAGGGTAAAATATAGTAATCATTCATCAATGCATATATTAATCAGATTATAATGCGCTTTCGCTACGTATTATAATCACACAATTAATTTATCGGTATTAAATCTCATCTTTCGAATCTCGACCTAACCATTTATAAATTAACCTGCCTATTGAAACCAGACCTAAACATCAATTCTCATCTGTCGAATCTCGAATCAATATTGTTAAACTCATGCATAAAAGATCTGCGCAAATCTAGTCACAGAGCATTAAATCAATCAATAGGAAATTAATCTAGCATTGACAATTAACAACAATAAATTACCCCTTCATATTATTTATGGATCCCCACAAACCCTAGAAATAAAACTACTCACACATAATAGAAACTAAACTAATCAAAACAACAAAGCAAGACATGATTAAAGGAATAAAATAAACAACTAAGATTGAGAGAAGAAAAATCGTTACCAAAATAAATCTGGAATTAAGAGTAGATTAAGAACAAAGGTTTTAGAGAAAGAAATCTAAGAAAACAATTAAGAGAGTAAAAGAAAGAAAAAAGAGAGAGAAGAAGAGAGAGAATTAAAGTCGTATTACGGAGTAGTATTTATACTCCGTACAAATCCTAAACCAAAACAAATTAAAACGACGCTAATCATCTCCTAATAAATACACGCTCCCGATCGGGCTCGCCTTTTTACTTCCTCAATACTAATCTCGCGCTCGGCCGGGCGCGTCACCGAACGCCAACCTTAGCTTCTCCCGCCCAGCCGGGCGCGCCTCCGGGCGCCAGCCTCTTTGGTCGGGCGGCTCACTTAGGCCACTATTTGGACTACGACTGGGCTCCAATTCTTCGAGCCAATCTGGGTTTCCTCTTCCGGTCTTGAATAGTCGGTCCAAATGCCCCGGTATCACCTATACCGAGCCCTTAATCAACAGTTCGATGGCTCTAACCGGCCCTGGGCTATAGAATCAGGTCGTACTTCTCCAATGTTCGTGATTGCTCCAAAATATCTCGGGAAAATACTCCAAAAGCATAAATCCCTGCAAAAGTCAACCAAATCTACGAAAACACTAGAAAACACCAATTAGTAATAAAAGTGGCTCTAAAGAGCCAAAAACACTACTAATTACGACCAAAGGACGGGGGTAAAATACTATATAAAATAGACACAACATAATGCCCTCGCTACCTTTCAACGTTGCTTGATGAGCATTTTTTCTGATTTCATAGAGTCTATTATGGAAGTCTTTATGGATGATTTTAGCGTGTATGGTTCTTCATTTGATTCATTTCTAATAAATCTCGCTAAAATTTTTAAACGATGTGAAGATTGCAATTTGGTACTAAACTAGGAGAAATGTCACTTTATGGTGACAGAGGGAGTAGTTCTAGGTCACATTGTATCTGATAAGGGCATACAAGTAGATAAAGCTAAGATTCCAGTGATTGAGCAATTACCTCCCTAGTTAATGTTAAGGGAGTTAGAAGTTTCTTAGGTCATGTGGGGTTTTATCGTCGCTTTATCAAAGACTTTTCTAAAATTGCTAAACCACTGACTCAGCTTTTACTCAAGGATGCCCCTTTTATATTTACTAACGAGTGTCTTGAGGCTTTCAACAGGATTAAGCAGGCTTTGATATCGGCACCCATCATATGTGCTCCCGATTGGAATCTACCTTTCGAGATTATGTGTGATGCAAGTGACTTTGCACTAGGAGCCGTGCTCGGACAGAGAAAGAACAAAGTTTTGCATGCTATTTATTATGCAAGCAAAACTTTGGATGAAGCCCAAGTCAACTATTCCACTACGAAAAAGGAGTTTCTTGTTGTCATATATGCTTTAGAAAAATTTAGATCATATCTTGTTGGTTCTAAAGTCATTGTTTTTACTGACCATGCAGCTTTGAAGTACTTGATAGCTAAGGCGGAATCAAAGCCTAGGCTACTTCGTTGGGTTCTTTTGCTCCAAGATTTCAATATCGAAATAAAAGATAAAAAGGGAGCAGAGAACGTAGTGGCGGACCAGTTGTCACGTATCAGGTATGATGAGGGTAAGGATTCTCTTCCTATAGATGATTCTTTTCCCGATGACAACCTGCATGCAGTTATAGAGCAACACCCATGGTATGCTGACTTTGCTAATTATTTAGTGGGTGGTACTCTACCTCCTGACTTGTCCTACCAACAAAAAAAGAAATTCCTTTCTGATGTTAAACATTATATTTGGGATGATCCTTTTTTGTTTCCTAAGTGTGCAGATGGATTATTTCGCAGACGTGTTCCCAAATGGAAAGTTCACGGTGTGCTTACTAGTTGCCATACCTCACCATATGGAGGACATCATGGCCCCACTAAAACGATGGCCAAGATTAATGAGTCAGGTTTCTATTGGCCTACTATGTTTAAGGATGCTATCATTTTTGTGCAGGCTTGTGACTCTTGCCAGAGGACTGGCAACATCTCGCGGCGGCATGAGATGCCTCAGACTGGAATTTTGGAAGTTGAAATTTTTGATGTTTGGGGTGTTGATTACCTGGAACGTTCCCTTCTTCAAATGGGAACCGCTATATACTTGTCGCCGTTGATTATGTATCCAAGTGGGTTGAGGCCATTGCTACTCCAACTAATGATGCCAAGGTGGTCCACAGACTTTTCAAGAAGACTATCTTTCCAAGATTTGGGGTGCCTAGAGCTATAATCAGTGACGGAGGATCTCACTTTCATGAGCGAAAGTTAGACACCCTCCTCAAAGAGTATGGTGTCTACCATAGGACAGGTTTAGCCTACCATCCCCAAACTAGTGGCCAAGTTGAAGTTTCCAACCGTGAGATCAAGGCCATTCTAGAGAAGATGGTAGCAAAATCAAGGAAATATTGGAGCAATAAGTTGGATGACACCCTTTGGGCATACAGAACTGCGTTTAAGACCCCAATAGGTACTACTCCATATAGACTCGTGTACGGTAAATCATGTCATCTTCCGTGGAATTAGAATACAAGGCATATTAGGCTATTAAGGAGCTCAATTTGGATGCCAAATTAGTGGGAGAAAAGAGGTTACTTCAACTTAACCAACTCGATGAGTTTAGGTTGACGGCCTATGATAGTGCTCGTGTCTACAAGGAGAAGACAAAGAGATGGCACGACAAGATGATCCTTCCGAGAGAATTCAAAGAAGGTGATAAAGGGTTATTGTTCAACTCTAGACTTAAACTATTCCCAAGAAAGTTGAAGTCAAGGTGGTCGGGTCCTTTCACTGTCAAAAGGGCTAACAAATTTGGTTCTGTGGAGGTGTTCGATGAACATGGTAACGAGTTCAAGGTTAATGGCCAAAGACTCAAGCTATATCATGAGGGGGTTACGGTTGGTGCAGTTGAACTACTTCACCTAAGCGGTTCCGGTTCATTTTAAGCTTCAATGTGGTAAGAGGGTCGTGCGGGACCCAGATAAACCAGCGCTTTGTGGGAGGCAACCTGTATTTCTTGCTTTCTAGACTAGTTTTTCCTTTAATTTATTTTTATTTTTATTTTTTTAGAGAGGTGAGAAGAGTGCAATTTTACCTTTCATAAGTGTTTTTGTACAGGTTTTAGATCGTAAAGTAAGGAGTTTTAAAGAGAAAAAGTTCGAAGAAAAAGAACCATCCGATTTGGGTACGGGCCCAATCGGGTGAGGCTCGCCCGATCGGGCGCGCACCTAGGGGTCAAAAATCGAGCAAAAAGAGCCCGATCGGGCAAGGAGTCCCGATCGGGCGCGCAATTTGGATTTTATCGGAGTGTTATTTTTCCCGATCAGGTGCGCAAGGAAGGAAGAAAATCAAGGGAAATTTCGCCCGATCGGGCGGATTTTTGGAGAAACTGAGTTGTAATACCCCGTATTTTTATACGTATTTTATTTAATATATATATTTTTTTATAAGGGTATTTAAATAATTCTAGCATTTTAATTATGATGTTTTAATTATTTATCCCATGTAAATTGGGAATATTTTACAAAAGGAAATGTTGTTTAATTAATTAATTAATAGAAGTTGAGGTTTTATTTTAAGAAATTATGAGTTTTAACAAGTTTTAGTAGGGAAGGGATTAGGAAAAATTAAAGGAGAAAAGTTTAGGGTAAAAGGGGTGATAGAGAAGGGGTATAAATATCACTCTTATGAGGCAATTCAACGTTGCCTAGAGTGGAGAAAACCCAAGGTAAAATTCTCTCCCTTTTCTCTTTATTTTTCTCTTTCTTTTTCTCTTTTTCTCTCTCCTTCCCTTCCCCTCTTGCCGCACACAGCCACCACCGGCAACCACCACCACCACCGGTGGGCCGCCGACCACCAGCACCAGCGGCGACCACCGGCAGTGGCGCCGGCCTGCTGTCGGTAGCCACGTTTTTTCGAAAAAAAAAAAGGTTTTTCTTTTTTAAAAAATCAAATCTTTATTACCCAAAACTAATCTATGCTTTAGTCTAATTATAAATTATGAGTTTGGAGATTTAATTTTGATGTTTGGTTATTGTAATTGTGTTAATTAATTTTCAGATTTGGTTTTTAATTAAAAAGCCCCAATTTTTGAAACCCTAGGTTCTTGATTCATGATTTATTGAAGGATTATGATGTATTATAGGGTAGGCCTTTGTTTTAAGTGTTTTAAAACTTAATTACAACAAGTTTTAATTATAATAAAGTGCTGGAATTTTATGTAGAACACTTGATATTATGTTTCTTGAAGAAATTTTAATTACCCATTAATTGGGACTTAATTTATGGTGTTTTAAATATAATTTCAGCTTATTCTAATTAAATTATGAGGGGTTTTAAAATAGTATATATTGCTGGAAATTTGTTTAGAGTGGATATTAATACTCTATTATGGATTTAATGTGTAGGAGACTTTGAAGTAAGCAATTTCTACTAGCCGTGGCAGATTTAATAACGTACTCAAGGTACGTATGCGTACTTAGTATATTTTGGTGATGTAGAATCATGCTAGGTTTGATTTCAATTAATTACAAGTAGTATCATGCTAAGGTTTATGTATGGAATTGTGAATTTATGATATTTGTGGTTGAATTGGGAAGCATGAATTATTTGTGATGGTTATAGATTGGAAGATTGTATTTTGGGCATGTTGTGTTTGAACCACATTTTTATTTATGGCATGTTAGAAGGCATGATTAATTAAACTACATGTTTAATTATGTTTGGAATATTGAAAAGAATTTTATTATGGTTCAAATAATTTTTATTGATGCTTTAAACATGAGGAAGGACCTATATAAGTGTCTATGTACACAAGGAATAAATAGTATGTTGGTGCCTTTGTGCACTTAAGGTGTTTTTAACACCGAGGGATAGGATTTTTGGCGCATTATGCGTTTAAGGTGTCTTTGACACTGAGGTAGAATTAAAAAGGGTTCAACAATAAATAATATGTGGTCACTAATTATCCAAGAATTAAATTGGTATGTTTGTTTGATTGAATAATTATTGTTGATTGACTTATTATGCTTTGAGAATCACCACCAAGTCTAATAATATGTAAATAACGTAAAGAGAAAGAGATTACGCACCAAAACTCTTGGAAAGTATATACCTTGAGTATGAACAATGGGGGGAGTTATGGGGTTTTATATTTAACCATAACTTCTAATGGAGTACAGGACGCTATATATTCCTTTTTTATTATTCATTACTATGCGCAGGAATTCCGCCACCTTTGAGTGGTTTTGTCGCTGGCACAGTTAGCTCCCGTGTCAGTTAACCTCAAATTTATTTGGGGGAGGTTAGGAGGTGGAAACTCGTTCGATGCGTAATCAATGCAAAATGAATTAATTAGTGTCTAGTCATTGTGTTTTGTTGATTGGTGTGTGTGCTTGTGAACATGTGCAATGAGGTAAGTGTGTGTTGATAGGTAAAAGCATGTTAGTATGGCTAATTTACGCTTATGTACTCAGCTTTACTGATTGTGTGTGTTTGTGTATTTGGCCATGTCTTTATCTTGGCCCTATGATGACCCATTTTTAATGGAGAGTAGTGGAAACAAGTAGAGATAAACTTTTCAGGTATTGAAGCATGATCATGATGGGGTATGAGTGAAGAGTGAATCTTACTAGTTTTCATTAGGTTACAAGGTGTTTTATGCTTTATTTATTTATGATATATATATTGTGTGGACTAACACAAAGGTTTGGTTTTGGGAACGGTTTTTGAATAAGGGCCTTTAATGGTTCCAAGTTGTAGTTTGATTTTATTTTGACTCGTTCGTTTGGTTTTAAACTTTATTTTCTTTTGGTTGACTTTGGGTTGACTTTCTTAATCGGTTTTAAATTTTGAGTCTTCCGCTATGTATCTTTGATAATTTCCTTACCGTTTTCACGGTGGCGGCAATGTCTTAGTTATTCCTAAATCGTATTTTTAAAAGAGTAGAATGGGTATTTAAAGGAAAGGAATTTCTAGGGTGTTACACGAGTGAAGTAAAAAGAAATGTCGGGCGAAACTCGCCCGATCAGGTGAGAAAAATGGCAAAATTTATGTTCGATTTCGCGCCCGATCAGGCGGAGGTCGCCCGATCGGGCGCGCACTTCACAAATCAAAGGAACACACCTTCCCCCGATCGGGCGAGGCTCGCCCGATCGGGCGCGCCTATTTCTTTGGTCGTCTTAAGTTTCTTTCTTCTCCTTTCTTTTCTTTTTCTTTCTTACTTCTTCTTCTTCATTCACACTTTCTCTCTCTAAAACCTCCATTTTCAAACCTTCAAACTCACTTTCTTTTCAAGATCTCCTCAAATTCATCCATCAAAACTCAAACATTTTTACATATTCCTCATCCTTACACCTTCCTCTACATCCTCCACTAAATTTCTACCACTTTCTCTCAAGATTTCTCAAAACCCTTAGAGAGAGAAAGCTTCAAATCCTACCTTTTTCACTTAAAATGGCTTCAAAGAGATCAAGACAACAAAGAGGTGAAGGTTCGAGGCAACAACAACAAACTATGGTCGACCCAGATCTTCAAATACCGGGATGGGAGGAAGTTGTCATAACCTCAACCGAACAACGAGCTAGGATGCTCAACCTCATCTAGAGGAAGGTAATCTCTACTCGATTTGTACATCATCCTACTTTTTCTAGGCTAGGAATTGATTAACCGGTAGAGAAATTGTTTAAAGGTATAGGAATGAGTGGATTTTTCCAAATGCATTATGATACCTATGATTATTTGACTTTAGAATTTGTTTCTAGCTTCAATGTTATTAAAACTAATGCTTTAATCACTCATGTCCAATTCCGATTGCTAAACAATGATGTGCGGTTAACTTTAAAAGAATTTGGTAAATTGTTTGAGCTTAAATCGGATAAGCCTATTGAACCCTCCCAAGACCACATTGTCGTGGTCTATAAAAGACTCATCGGGGAGGGTTTACTTAACCTCTAACATGCCAAAGGGACGTGGATTCAACATCCCGTCCCAAAGTTTTGGAAAAGGTTTTCCGGCCTCACAATCTTTGGGAGGCATGAACAGGAAAACGTTAGGAGGGATGAACTTGAATTGTTGGCTTCCTATATGATCCCTAATGCTGAAAAACTGAACATACCACACAGGATAGCCCAACATTTTCAAAGAGCGGCCATTGCGGCCGAGGGGGGGTAGGTCTAGGGCGTCTATCTATTTTAGGGGGTTGGTCACCCATATTGCAATGAAACACCTAGGATGGAACCCGACCAAGCATAGGAAAGTTGAGGGTTCAACCCTTATGGACCTAGCATACTTAGGGGGCCTTAACTGGGTGCAACCTATGGGAGGTGAGACATGGTGGATAGTCCACCGGGAATCGGGTAGGAGAGACCAAGCTTTTACATTACCCAACCCGACCTTAACCAAATTTGAGAAGGGGAAGCCTTCCTACACTTTCGAGTTAAACGGTCAAGGCAAGGTTCAAGAGCCTCACCTTTCACCACTACCCCACCATTCACCCTAATACCAACCACCACCCCAACCCTACACATATGGCATACCCACCTCCTCCGTCGATTATAATATCGACCTACATGCCCCTTATGACTTTTCGGCTTTTCGGAGCCAACTAGACCGTATAGAGAGAGAGCCAGGGAGGGTAGAGGGCATGGTGCAAAACCTAGACTCTAGGTTAGGCACCCTAGATAAGAGAATAGGCCATGTTGAGAGGAACCTCGGGAGGGGTTTATACCCTATGTATGACGACTATGCACGCCGAGGGGCTATCCCCCCCCCCCAAGGCATTAGTTCCCGATTGGTTCCAATACCCCCAAGGAGGGTATTCGACCCCCGGAGCCTTTGGTACTTATGTGGACTACTCTTCAATCCATGGATATGGGGCCGATGCTCCTTTTGGGGGGTGGGGGGAAATGTATACCCTAACTACTTTGTAGGTGGTTCGGGCTATGGTGGTGTTGGTGCGAGCCAGGGTGGTTCTGGCTCGAGCTATAGAGGAGGCTACCAGAGGATGGATGAGGATTATGACGAGGAGTAGCTTCTCCTAGCTACACTCCCAAGTCAATGAGGGCATTGCTTGATTTGGCTTGGGGGGAGATTTCTTGTACATATGGTAACTCTTTCTCTCTTTTCTCTATTTATTGCTTTCTAGTATAGATTTAATTTTATTGTTTTCTAGTGTAGTTTTTATTGCTTTCCTTTATGAAAAAAAATACAAAAAAATAAAAAATAAAAATAAAAATTCAAAAATACGTTCTAATAAATTGTAAATCATGCTTCCCTGTGTCCCATACTTGGAAAATATTGTTTTGATTCTTGGTATATGATAATGAGCTTGGTGAATTTGTTGATCATGATTTGAAGTTTAATTGTTTGGATGCCTAAACATGCGTCAATTTTGCCAACCATTTGTGAATATAGTGCTTGACTAGTTGATTTGGTTAGGAATTGTGTGATAGTTCCTGGCATGTCAAGGAATTTGAGTATTGGTTTGCAACTATGAGTAATGTTTGTATGGCTCAATATTATGCACATTGAGGAGGACGAAGACATTTGTTCTTTTAGGTAGCCTTCAGACGATATTAGATACATTCGTTCTCTTCTTGCTACCCATGTTATTGCTTGTGCCCTTCTTATTGATTGTTTAGCCACATTACAAGCCTATATGAGCCCCATTGGTTACTAGTCCCAAGTTTGGCTTGGGGGAGCTATTAGTTGGTGAGGTGAGGGAGTTGTGGTGTGCATATTATTTGCACAATGTGGGAATAAAAGAAGAGTGATTGTTCTTTTGATATTATGATTTGAAAAATATTGATGGTTGTGTTTCAAAGTTGAAATTTTCCAATGTGAGAAAAAAAGAAAAAAAAAAGTAGTTCAAAGTTTGTTTTAATTCACTCTATTTCCTATTATCATACTTTGTGAGTGAATATTTAAGTGTTGGGATTGTTGTTATGTATGGGATTGTTTGGTGAATTTTTGTGGAGTTAAGTTGTGATTGGAGATGTTTTGGTCATTACTTGTTTTTTACCTTCGGTTTTGTTAGGATATGGCTCCCTTAAGCATGGCTTTTCCCTCACATTTTCCTAAATTTATCCTACCTTTTACCCTAGCCTTACATTACAAGCTTTAAAGACCTTCCGACCTTTGTGCATAAGAGTTGTATGAATTTGAAAGTGTTGTTTATCAATGCAAGTTATGATTTGACATATTTCGAGTCAACTAGTAGGTTGAGTGTACATCTTTTTATACACACGAGAGTGTGAGTTGGGAGGGAATTGCTCACATATAAAGGGGTTGGTTGGAGAGCGATCGAGTACATCTTTTACTCGCCACATAAATAAGAGTCGAGTGTGTGAGCACTAGTCTTGAATTCTATATGCTCATGTGGTTTGCTCTACTTGACAATTGTTGGGGAGGAAGAATGATTAGATGAATGAGATTGATTGACATTGAAGCATGTTCATTAGATTTGCCTTGGATCGTTTGTGCTGGATTTTGTTTATTTGGGATGAAGCATGTTTTATATGTTCATTGATGAGCTCTTTGCTTAGGGACAAGCAAAGGTTTGGCTTGGGGGAGTTTGATGCGTCCAATTTATCTAGTATTTTACCCCCGTCCCTTGGTCATAATTAGTGGTGTTTTTGGCTTTTTAGAGCCACTTTTATTACTAATTGGTGTTTTCTAGTCTCTTTGTAGTTTTGCTTGAGTTTTGTAGGAAATTGCACATTTGGAGCGTTTTCCGGGATTTTCATGAAGCATTTATGAACATTAGGAGGACACGACCTTTCTTTGAAGCCCAGGACCGGTTAAAGCCAGTTACTAAGGGATCGGTGTGTGATACTGGGGCATTTGGACCAAGTATTCAAGACCCGAAGAGGAAATTCGGATTGGGCCGAAAAATGAAGCCCAATCGAAGTCCAAGCCTCGAGGAGAAGACCGGCCCCGATCGGGCAAGCTTGCGCCCGATCGGGCGGGCGCGCAGAATAGAGCACCAGCAAGAAGGCGTGCCCGATCGGGTGAGCATTAGCTCGATCGGGCGCAGCTACCCAGGAGGACCTTGAAGAAAAAGGCAGGCCCGATCGGGCAGCCCTTCGCCTGATCGGACGCGTGTTTTTGGAGCTGAGATTTTAGTTTTCAATTAGGAGTTGTTTTAGGGATGTTTAAGTACGATTTTTGTACGTAATTTTGATTTACCTTCTCTTTTAGACTTTCTCTCTCTACTTAGAATATTTTCTCTCTCTTAAATTCTCTCAACTTTGTTCTTAATTCCATTCCTTAATCCAGATTTCTTTTGGTTACAATTTCTTCTCTTTTAATTTCAGTTATTTTCTTTAATTCTTTCATCATGTCTTTTTTTATTGTTTTGATTAGTTTAGATTTAATTATGTGTGAGTAGTTTTATTTCTAGGGTTTATAGGGATCTAATAAATAATATGAAGGGGTAATTTGTGATTGTTGATTATCAATGCTTGATTAATTTCCTATTGATTGATTTAATGCTATGCAATTAGGTTTGGCCAGATTTAATTGTATGAGTTTAGCAATATTGATTCGAGATTCGAGAGATGAGAACTGATGTTTAGGCTTATTTTCAATACGCGGATTAATTTATAAATGGTTAAGTCGAGATTCGACAGATGAGATTTAATACCGGCAAATTAACTCTGTGATTGTAATACGTAGAGACAGCCCTTTATAATCTGATTAATTGATGCATTCATGATTGCTTATTATGATTTAATTTACCCTGGAATATTGTTTATTGGTGAACCTATGCCCTAGGTTTTTCCTTCATTGATTTACCTCCTATTTTATTCCCTTCCTACTCTTACCTTTTAGTAGTTTAATTACCTTTTTACAACAACTTGGTTACTTGATAATTTAGATTGCTTTTAATTAATTAGGAATAAATTGACTTGTTTCCTTGTGGTTCGACCCTTCTTCCCTATCTACATAGTTAGTGAATTTAGGTTTTATTTTTTATTAGGTGAATACGACTTGAGCCTGTCAAGGGTTCAGGTGAGTTGGGGGTGCGGATGCGTCGCTGGTGGTGGGTTTGGTGAGGGCAATGGTGGGTTGGCCAATATTTTTTAAAAAAAAATTTTATTTTTCTTTTTTGCATAATAAAGCGACACGTGGCTTTATGGCCCCACTTAACGGAAATCCATTTTTTGGAACTTTGTCTGGTGTTAAAATAAATTTTTTTATGAGGTTGTTAAAAACCAATTTCAGGTTTTTGTATGGTGTTACAATCTAAAATTTATTTTTATCCTCCATTGTTTTAGTTTAAATTTATATCCATTTTTCACAACAAAACGATGTTTACTAGTATCAGGAGAAAAAAATAAAGGTAGAATACAAAACTATAGTAAGGTTAAAATTGTCCAACTATTTAACTTTTCGAAAATATATCGATATGGATGTCTTTAGAAAGAGCATTAAAAAAGAATTTAATTGGTGTTTTTATAATAATTTTTTGATTTATAGTTTAAGAAACCTACATTACCAAATGTTATATTATTCAATTTTTTTAAAAAAAATTGTCTCATAATTAATTACTCCAACTAGGACATTATTATTTCTAGTAACAAATTCTATTTATAAGTATCATAATATAATTGTTTAGCAACACAATATTGAAATTAGTATGCATTTAATGTAGTACAGTTTATTGGCGCCTAGGGGTGTCAAAAACTTACCCGGCCCGAAAGGTTTACCTGAAACCGAATTGGTTGAACCCGAAAAGTTTTTATCCAAATCCGATCTAGAATCAATCCGCAGTTAACTTGAAATCGATTTTACCCGGAAATTTACGATCCAAACCCAACTTGGTAGCGACTCATTATTTATCTGAAACCAATAAAACCTGACAATTCAAGACCTGGATTCGATTTAACCTGAAACGAAATCTACCCAAAACCTTTTATACCTGAAAAATACATCATTTTACCCGACCTTTTTTTTACCCAATTCAAAACTACCCGCAACCCTACTAACCTGACCCAAAACTTATGAGTTAATTAGTTAACGATTTTTTTTTATTATAGTGGAGACCGTGGGATTTTGAATATAAAGTGTAGTTAATGGGGTTATGTTTAATTGTTAGTAGAAGAGAGAAATTCTACTAACAATTAAAAATGGGGTTGATAAGATTGAAAGATAATAAAATACTTGTGTAGAAAATAGCTCTATAATGAGTTTAAAATTACATGATTGATTTAAAATGAGATCTAACCGGATTCGAAATGACCTGATTTAAAGTTTATTAAATCCATTTTGATCCAAATAAACCCAATTAAATCTGAATCCGAGCTTAATTGAACTCGATATGAATCGACCTGAATTCAACTTGACCCGAATTCGATTTGTACCTGATCATACCTTGACCCACCTTTGACTCGAATATAATTAAGCTTGATCTGACTTGATTTGGTTTGTTAGGATAAAATGACCGGTCAGTACCCAATCTAAACACCCCGACCCATCATGGGCTAACCCAAACTCCATCTGGATACCCGCTTTGACACCTGGCGCCTAACTTTTTTCTCCCGCCCAACCTTGCATTTAGGCGCCTAAACCCAAATAATTTTCCCCTTAATTTTCCCTCTCTTTTTTTTTGGCTAGCATGCAATGACATGTCAACTTCTCATTGGTAGTTTATGTCTACCCCACATAAATCAAGTTTATGTGTAGCATCTCTCATTAAGAAGATAACAAGATATTAATGAATTATAAACCAGTAATTGGTGATGTCCAAAAAAAACCTAAGGTCATAGGTATTTGATAATTAAAATTTTCCTAACAGGTAACATCCTATCCTTATTTGAGTAAAACCTTTTACACAAACAAGATTTATAATTTGATTTTCGTTTTTTTTTTATCAAACAAGGTTTCGAAGAAATAATGTTATGGTTTCTTTTTCAGATTTTCATGCCAAACCCAGATCGAAAAACTAAAACATTCTTATTTCGATTACATAAAATCGTCATTTTTGCAACTGTTGACTGATATTGTATCATCAAAACCTATTATTAAGGGATTTAAATCGCTGCTCAGATTCGCTACGACCCCAAATTTTGGATTTCTTAAAATTTTGCTTTGCTTTATAAATTGGGCCATATTTTTAATTTCTTTCGATGCGCGAGTGAATTTAATGGACATAGATCATATGTTGGTGTGTAATCTCATCAATGGTTGAACAAACTTGAAGAACATTGATGAGCAATTTTTTATTTTGATTTTTTAAAATATAATCTTATTTTTTTTATTTAATTAAAAACTATTTTATTAAATTAATTTTAAAAAAAATTGAATAGTCAGTAATTAATTTTTGGAAAATTGAAAAAGAATTAAAAATGAAAAAAAATTAAAAATAAGGTTTGACCAAGGTTTAAAAATAAATTAAAAATCAATCAATGATAATTAAGCACAGTCATTGTCATAATGAAGTAGACCATAGTAGAATTTTCATATATGAGACTCTAGTTCTTCAAAGGAAAAAAAAAAGTTTGCATAAATGTATAAAACACAAGATATCACAATAAATCTAAAATTGTATCATATAAGACTACAATCAATTAGAAAAAATAATGTTAATATATCATAAAATGATCTTAATAAAAATATTATCATCAATTTAATCAAATAAGAGGGAAAAAAAAAAACCTGATCCCATTAGGATGAAAATTTGAAGTTTAGACGACAACCAATAAGTTATGGTAAGTTCAAAATGTTTGGCAAATATAAGTGGTAAAAAGCAAAAAAAAAATTAAAAAAGAATTATAATGTACTTATTATTGTCAAAATAGCAATTTGAGGGAAAATGAGTAAAATCTTGACGGTTTAGGGTAGTAACACTAATGGTCTTAGTGTACGTACCTCTTAATCTACCTAAACATATAAACATTTGCCCACGATAAACAAGAGATAAACTTGAACTTTATTAATATAAGGTAGAGTTGGTAAAAGCTGACACGAAATGATAACATGACACAAACCAAATACTGAAAAATTGAATTAGTAAAGGGTAATTTAAATATGGTTATTCAAATGAGTCAACACGACACGAGACGACGTTTAAGTAAACAAACTAAGTCGAGTTAGTGTTAAGATTTCCAAAACAAGATTAATACAATTCAACCCGTCTAAGAAAAAAGAAAATAATTTATGGAATTATTGATAAACATATTGAATTAGGATAATACTATGTCATTTAATACAACACGACACGATGGTCAGGTCTAATTAAAAGTAAACAAAATGTGATAATTAATTAATAAATAAATAAATCTTTATATTTACTATAAAATGACTGGGGTATTTGTTTAAATCTTTGGTAGAAATACTAGTTCGAACCCCGTACCCTGCACGGTTTTTACAGTAGTATTATGTTATTCGTTTGTTAAAAATGTTACATACAAAACATGATCATTGAAAGTGAAAAAAAAAACTTTAAAAAAACAAACATATTCATGTATGTGATATATCATAAGATGTATCTCAATAAATATACACATGTTGCCAAAAAAAAAAAAAAGACTCATTATTAAGAAGTTTATTGCAAACAATGTTCTTGAAACACCAACGGCTCAAAGCTAGGAAATTAACAAAGAGATATTAGAAGATAACAAAAAATAATATAAGATATATTGTAGAAAAATTTTCTTTTTTGAATTTGTCTCTTGTAACAAACTTTTTTAAAAGAATAAAAAAATAAAATAAAAAGTTTGGGGGAAAAATTTTTACTCAGAGGGTGACACGTGTAATAGGGGATAATGTTGGGGATTACGTTTTTTTTCTTTGAAACAATGTTGGGGATTACTTTAGTATATAGGTATTGATGTTTGTAAGACTTTATTATCATTTGTTCAAAATTATATAACAACCATATTATATAAATTATTCATGGTAAAGTATAAAACATATTTTTATGCCTCCCTTAAGCTTTTGGCTGGTTGAGTTTGTCCTTTAACAATTCACAATATTATTCCATTTGTATATGTGAAACTATTTCAATGGGGATATGAGGTTACTCTCATAAATAAGTAGATTTATTATTTCATTGGCTAATACAAAAAATAGGATCACTCAAATTTACTTATTTCTTAAATGCTACAAGTTGATGAATTTCTATATAAATCAATAAATTTATACATAATAGATATCATTATCTTCAACCCAAGCAACCTCGAAATTTACTAGTATTGAGGTTGAGGAGCCATAACAAATTGATTGCATTAGTGGGAGCTATCATCAAAGAACCTTGATCTTGATAATTTTCAGACCTGGGTGTTAGTAGGACAAAGTTGTTGTACCTCTAAAATCTCCACCCTTCGATTTGTTTTCTTTCTGATCTTGATTGCGATATCTTGAGGGATAAATCTTCCAAACACAATCACCCTACTACTTTTGTTCTCTATTATATGAGACTCTAATTCTTCAAAAGCAACAGAAAAAAAAAATTAAAAAAAAAAAACAATATGGCATAAATGCATAATACAAAAACTACTACAATAACCATGTTCTAGACTTGGGAAATTTGTAAAAAATAAAAAAAATAAAAAAAACTTTCAAAAGCATCATATTGCTAAAAAAATCTTCTAAAAGCCTTTTGGTTTAAGAAAGCCACCATATCTATACTAATATAATAAAAGGCGTTCCTAAAAACGTCTATGTGCCACGTAGACTCCTCATTGCGCCACGTCATATACTCAATTCTCCAATGCGCCACATCACTCATGCAACCAACAATAACATTATATGATGCCTCAACTAAATTAAAAAAATAAGTGGATGGTAACGCACTAACGCCATATGTCAACCTTACTTATGATTTGATGTCACATATCATCCTATGTGTCATCATCCTTTTCTCACCACATTAAATTATACTAATGTTAAGTCACTTTAAAAAGTTATTCATTGGGGTGACTTTAACTCTCAACAATAATTTATTTAAAAGACTATTCATACATATAACATCCATATTTAAATTTGACGTATATTATATATGTATATTAATGAAAGATAATATGAGTTACTTGTATATATTATCATTCCCACTTATTAATGAACAATATCACTTTTTAATTAATTTTAATCAAACTTATAAATTTATAATGTACCAAGCCAATAACTAGTTTATTCTTATTTCTTCTAATAATTAACCTTTTACCCACCAAATTACTAAATAATTAGATTTCATTAATATATATAAAAAAAACACCACCCCTTCCCCTCCCTTTCCCCCTCCCCCTCCCCTTCCTCCTCCTTCCTCTTCCCATAGAATCAACCCCCTCCCCAACCGGACCCCCAATCCAGATCCCCCAACCTCCGGCGACCTCTTCCACCGCCAGACAATCCTTCTTTTCCCCCTAATCACCGACCGACAACTACCTCCTTGATTTTGAAAAATCTAGAAAATTGATTTGTGGCCTGGGTTTCTACTTTTGTACATCTTGCTTTGCAATTGATGATTGTTTTGGCTTTGATTATGTATGTATGTGATGATAGGGTGATTTAGAAGCAAATTGCAATTGATTTAGACTAGATTTGAGCATGTTTTACTAAACAAGAGCCAAAAATTCAAAGAGAGGTAGTGATCGTCAACGGGGATAAGGGGGAAACGGAGGGTCAACTGGCGATGAAGGTAGGTCACTGGATGTGGGGGAATCTGGGCGGCGGGTTCGGTGGTGAGGGAGTTGCTTCCAAGGGTGGGGGAAAGGGAGGAAGAAGGGGAAGGGGTGGTTGGGTGGTGGTTTTTTTATATATATATATATATATATTAAATCTAATTATAAATTAATTGGGTGGGTTAGAGGTAAATTTGAAGAAATTGGAGGAAATTAAAGTCTGAAAGTTGATTAGAGGATAATTAAGGAAATGGGTTTCCATTCGCAAAAAAAAAAAAAAAAAAAAAATGATAGTTTTTTTTGTCAAATGCGGGTCTGGGCCGCACCCGCAAACTAAGAGAGAGAGTCCACTTCACAAGTCCAAGGAGGTTCCATCCCAAAACCATATGGCAATAGGAGGAGTAGCCCCTTAGCCTTATAAAGTGTTTAACTCTCTCTTCTTCAACCAATGTGGGACACTTACATGTGGTGACACTTGAGAGGTTTATTCTTCAACACTCCCCCTCACATGTAAGGTCCCTTTTAACTTTGTCTCATGTGATTTTTCGGGCTAGAGTGCTTCTTCACTCCCCCTCACACGGACCTACTCTTGGCCCAGTGAACTTTAGCCATTTAAGGTCCCATATCGTGGGTCTGGCTCTGATACCATGTCAAACGCGGGTCTGGGCCGCACCCGCAAACTAAGAGAGAGAGTCCACTTCATAAGTCCAAGGAGGTTCCATCCCAAAACCATATGGCAATAGGAGGAGTAGCCCCTTAGCCTTATAAAGTGTTTAACTCTCTCTTCTTCAACCAATGTGGGACACTTACATGTGGTGACACTTGAGAGGTTTATTCTTCAACATTTTTTTTTAACCAAAAAAGCTTTTTAAAATTATTTTTTCGCAAAATGGTGCATTTAAAAAGTTTTTTTTAACAAATTTTCCTTTAGAATTGTAGTGAAATTTATCAAAATAAAAAAATCCTAATGTTAATAAAAGAAACAAAATCATCAATTAAATCAAATTAGAACACCCATTCTAAATTTATAGGTTTATATTTGACTATCTGTTTTTTTTTTCTTTTTTTTTTTACATGTATTAGTGAACTAATGAACAATCATATACGTAGTATAATAATAGTAATAAAACAAAGCCTATTAATAAGCCAAGGAAAAAAAAAAAACATTGCTTACCACGAATCTGAAGAAGTGCTTGCTTCACCTTTCTATAGCAACCGTTGCAATCAATTTTGATCCTCAAAATCATGCAAAAATACTGCTCAAATAATAATATATATCAAAATATGACTTGCAAATATACAAATAACTACCTAAATAATTTTACTTAGAAAATTTATTAAAGAGAAATTACCATTTCCTTGATGAAGCCAGAGGCAAGGAGATAATAATAGCCTAAGATTTTAGTGAGAAAACTTTGTATTATGTAAAGCTAAAAAGAAGAAGAGCTAATAAGAGGATGAGATGTGTAGTAATTAATAATATCATTAATTATTTAATGACAAGCATAAACACGTAGGGTTATTAACAAGTTTAGTTGAATTGTTCTCTATTAAAGTCATACTTTTATGTAAAAATATAGGAATCTAATTCCCTTTGAATTATAGGTAGGTTTGCAATGGCATTTACATATGCTAGAGGCAGGCAGGCAGAATTATTTGCTTTAAGCAGCATTTTCCAGCCTTGTTCCTATACCATCGATACATCTACAATGATTCTTTCTACGTCTCACAATGGTAGATGTCTAGATGAAGTACCAACCCCAAGACTTTACCAACTAAGCTAACTGACTAGACTAGTTGATATCGATCAATAGAACTAAAATTCTTAGGGACAATTTTTTTTTTTTTAGTATATTAAAAAAGTTTGTTTAGAAGGACGAATTACATGAATGAAGTAGAGCAAATATGGAAGTCATGGCACATGAGTACATGGCATTATGGAATAAGAAAAGGCTCTTGGACTCTTAAAATAGAGGTAGTTCGAAGATAAAATTAATCTTACCAATTTCTACCCGAGTATCATATTTCGTTACTGATATTGCCAATATTGGATTTAATTTATAAATTAATGTAGAGCTCTTTCCCAAATTAAGGTCAAAAGGAACCGCAATTCCCAAATTGCAGCCAAAGTTTTAAGAATTCCCATTCTACCGTCCACGTCACCGGTTCAGGGGGAAGAAATTTTAAATCCGGTCTACAGCAAAACCGCTACCTGAAGTAGCGGTTTTTACTAATAAACCGCTACTTCAGGTAGCGGTTTCTTTTTAATAAACCGCTACTTCAAGTAGCGGTTTTTGTTTAATAAACCGCTACTTCAAGTAGCGGTTTTCTAGCAGGTATAATTTCCCGATTTCACTTTCCTCTTTCATTTTCGTCTTCTCACCAAAATCCCATCCACGCCTTCCACCAAAATCACACCTCCTTCAACGGATCATCTGGGTAACATGATTAATTATATATTCTTGTTTAATATTTATGTTTTTTCTCGAACGCTTAACATTAATTCAATTTTTTGTTATCGTGTAGGTCCCATGGAGCCGGTGATTCGTCCAGGCCCAGTTGATCCATCTGTTCTACGCTTGCAGACTTCCCATAGGAGCCACGATGTTTGGAGTGGCGTAGCTGATAGAGTTCTCTCAGTTAGGGAGCATATGGTCAGCGTGGGACGTGAGTGGAGGGTAGATGGCAGAGTACTAGAGTACGTTAGGCTTGCTGGGTTTTACGGTGTACATAGGATTTTGGGAGGAGGGTTTTTGCTTGATCGATCTCTTCTTACGGCGTTGGTTGAGAGGTGGAGGCAGGAGACACATACTTTCCACCTAGTGCTAGGTGAGGCCACCATTACTTTACAGGATGTCTCCGTCCTGTTAGGTCTGAGAGTGCACGGCCCTCCTGTCATTGGACCTCCATTTGAGGGATGGCATGACCTAGTTGAGGAGTTGCTGGGAGTTCGACCTGGCCATGATGATAACGGTAAGCCGTTTCTGGAGGGATCTACTTTGAAGTTGACGTGGCTCAGACGTCACTTCTCACAGATGCCAGAGGGAGCTGATGACTTGACAGTTCAGCGCCATAGCCGTGCTTACATTCTCACTCTCATGGGATCTATTCTGTTCGCCGACAAGAGTGGTGATGCTGTGTCACTCTACTACTTGCCGTTCCTTCGAGACTGGGGGACAGCTTCGACCTACAGCTGGGGGAGTGCGACTCTTGGTTTTTTGTATCGGCAGCTATGTCGAGGATGTCAGCGAGATTCAAGACAGATTGGAGGCCCGCTCATCCTACTACAGTTGTGGTCGTGGGAGCATATTACTATTGGCCTACCATACATTAGGAGGCCTCGAGATCCGCCACAGGAGGACCCTGAGGCTGAGGATGAGGATGACATTTTGGGGACTCAGCATCAGCGAGGTGTTGACCCTTTGGCGTGCAGGTACAATGTTTGCTTCAAGTTCATGTTCTTACAATTCTATCTTTCAAGAATTATTATTAACATGTCTTTACAGGTGGTTACGTGTCCATCTATCGTGTGCGCATACTGCTTCTGGACTACCATACTACAGAGATGCGTTTGACCATCAGCGCGAGGACCAGGTACAATCGGTGTTTCTTTTTTTTTGTACATTGTATTTCTTCCATTATGTTAGTCATATACATGTTGACATACTTGTTTTGGGAATTAGATGATTTGGCAGCCATATACTGAGGCGGTGATGGATCGACTTCCGGAGATTTGTCGCTCAGACATGCACATTTGGCGTTCACGGGCACCTCTGATATGCTTTGACGTCGTTGAGTTCCACCTCCCAGACCGAGTCCTTCGTCAGTTCGGGTTAGACCAGCCGATCCCACAGGATGTAGACACGGACGTTGCTCTACACAGGAAGGATCGAAGGGGACAGCGTAATTGGGAGATTCGGCATTCGGACCATGTACACGAGTGGAGTCGACGAGAGGCATTAGTCGTCCAGGGATACCCGTTCACTGGGACTTCTTCCCCGGCCATGACAGAGTACATGGCTTGGTACCGTCGCATCACGAGACTGGTCATTACTCCACCTTCGCAGGAGCGCCCCCCGAGTCATTACCAGCCAGCTACCTCGGACCTCCTGCTTGTATGAACTTCACTTCATTTCAATCTAGTTCTTACGTTTTTGATTTCATTTTACTAACATTAAAACTACACTTAAATGTAGGCACATGCATTTGCTGATTTGCACGTCCAGCTATCGGGAGCTACTGAGACCATCTCCCACTTGCCACCAGAGACGGCTATACCATTTGCCATACAGACGATGCAGGGTTTTACATCATTTTGTGGCCAAACCTTGTCTAGGGTGGGGCAGTCACACCTTATTCAGCAGCCTCGACCGTCCACGTCTTCATCTTCTACTGTGCACACTATGCCGATCAGACCACCACCTCATCGTGGAGGCCATTCAGCACGTGCCTTCCGTCCACCGACTCCTTCTCAGCATACTATCATGACATCTCCTCCACTAGTGCATCGCCAGTATCAGAGAAACCGACGGCGTAGCAACACTACGTCTGGGGTTGGAGTTGGCCTGGATGACATTCCAGAGGAGACAGCTGCATCATCTTCATCGTCACCTCATGGGAAGAAGCAACGCCCGAGCTAAGTGTATATTTTGGAACTAAACTAATTTTTTTGTAAATGCTTAGAATTGGATTTTGTTATATTTAATCAATTGAAAAATATTCGACTTTGCAATTTCGACTTCCTTAGATCTTCATAAACTTGTTATTTATGGTGGTTGTGTTGAAAATATGCTATATATCTCATGTTTTACAGGTACACAACTTGCAGGTTTTTTTTTTGAGTGATTATGCAAGTTTGAAAAAAAAAACCAGTCCAGGGTAAACCGCTACTTCAAGTAGCGGTTTTTCAAAGTAAACCGCTACTTGAAGTAGCGGTTTTCCAAAATAAACCGCTACATTAAATAGCGGTTTTTTGTAAACAAACCGCTACTTCAAGTAGCGGTTTTAAACTAAGAAACCGCTACTTGAAGTGGCGGTTTATTGCAAAGAAACCGCTACTTCAAGTAGCGGTTTACCCTGGACCGGAAAAAAAAAAAAACCGGTTTTTTAACCAGTGCTTACGTGGACGGTAGAATGGGAATTCTTAAAACTTTGGCTGCAATTTGGGAATTGCGGTTCTTCTTGACCTTAATTTGGGAAAGAGCTCATTAATGTAATGCCCGTGCAATTGTGTAAAACGAAGAATATTACCCTGTATTACTGTGGAGCTCTTTCCCAAATTAAGGTCAAGAAGAACCGCAATTCCCAAATTGCAGCCAAAGTTTTAAGAATTCCCATTCTACCGTCCACGTAAGCACTGGTTAAAAAACCGGTTTTTTTTTTTTTCCGGTCCAGGGTAAACCGCTACTTGAAGTAGCGGTTTCTTTGCAATAAACCGCCACTTCAAGTAGCGGTTTCTTAGTTTAAAACCGCTACTTGAAGTAGCGGTTTGTTTACAAAAAACCGCTATTTAATGTAGCGGTTTATTTTGGAAAACCGCTACTTCAAGTAGCGGTTTAATTTGAAAAACCGCTACTTGAAGTAGCGGTTTACCCTGGACTGGTTTTTTTTTCAAACTTGCATAATCACTCAAAAAAAAAACCTGCAAGTTGTGTACCTGTAAAACATGAGATATATAGCATATTTTCAACACAACCACCATAAATAACAAGTTTATGAAGATCTAAGGAAGTCGAAATTGCAAAAATTTCTCCACCCCAATAGCAATATAGAGGGTAGTTCGGAACCTCCATATTTCATTCTAGAAAAGACCATTATTAATCAAAGATATTAGATTGCAAAAATTCATTAACAGTGTGGCAATGTCCTAACATCAAGCAAGCAAACTACACAATTATAGCAACCTAAACTGAGCTATGAAGGTCTTAATACCTCTTGAAGCTCAACATGGGCATAAGTCATGACTACATGTACTTTGAGCTCATGTACTTTGTGTATAGAAGCTCTATTTTCACTTTCAAAATCAGCAATTATAGCAACCTAAACTGAGTAATGTGATCGAAACCATTAATAATTCTACAAGGGTTATATGTAAGGTAAGTAAATCAACAACAACAACCAAAACCAACCACAAACATACATACAATTCTGAAACTCAATAACAACAACAATAAACAAGAACACTAACAACAACAACACAACCAAAACCGAAACCGAAACTCAATAACAACAACAATAAACAAGAACACTAACAACAACAACACAACCAAAACCGAAACTCAATAACAACAACAATAAACAAGAACACTAACAACAACAACACAACCAAAACCGAAACTCAATAACAACAACAATAAACAAGAACACTAACAACAACAACACAACCAAAACCGAAACTCAATAACAACAACAATAAACAAGAACACTAACAACAACAACACAACCAAAACCAACAACAACAACACATACATACAATTCTGAAACTCAATAACAACAACAAACTCAATAACAACAACAAACCCAATAACTGAATACAAAAAATAATTAGGGCACTTACCACAAACAAGAAGATCAGCACGTTTCTTCTGAAATTAGTGAAGCCGACCACTAAAGTCGAACCCTCGGCGTCAACAGCGGCGGCCTTCGTTGCTGAGGAATGCTCCGGCGGCGTCGGTGGATTCCTTGGCTGCGCCGGCTTCCGTTGAAGGAGGTGTGATTTTGGTGGAAGGCGTGGATGGGATTTTGGTGAGAAGACGAAAATGAAAGAGGAAAGTGAAATCGGGAAATTATACCTGCTAGAAAACCGCTACTTGAAGTAGCGGTTTATTAAACAAAAACCGCTACTTGAAGTAGCGGTTTATTAAAAAGAAACCGCTACCTGAAGTAGCGGTTTATTAGTAAAAACCGCTACTTCAGGTAGCGGTTTTGCTGTAGACCGGATTTAAAATTTCTTCCCCCTGAACCGGTGACGTGGACGGTAGAATGGGAATTCTTAAAACTTTGGCTGCAATTTGGGAATTGCGGTTCTTCTTGACCTTAATTTGGGAAAGAGCTCATTATTATTAAAGTTAAGACTTCGAAAAGCAAGAACACCACTTAAGATAACATTACATTTTTTTTTTATTTTTTTTTTTTAGAAACAGATAACATTACATTTTATTGTATCTTTAGTAAACAGAAATAGAGATAAATGGTCAGGTGCAAAATTAAGCACGAAATGCATTACTGAAATATTTAATGAAGCAGAGGAGGACTCTAAGTTGACCTTAATCCTCACAGTTTTTTGTTTTTTTTTGGTTGTTTGTTTTTAAACAAGTTTAAATGCCAAAAAGCTCTCACTTTTTTTTTTTTTTTTTTTTAACATATGTTTAAATAATTTCAAAATAATTCCAATAGAAGAAATAGAGGAAGTGTTTCGGAATTTGTATGTTGATTGGATGAATCCTTGGTCAAAATACTAACACCAATGGTCAGTTGGTTCATCATTCATAAGATTAGTTCATGCCATTTTTTTTGTTTTTTGGAGAGGTCAGAAGCTTAATATCACAGATAGTATTTTCAAGGTTTGTTGCAGGGAAAAAAATAAGAAATGCATGTGGGTGTAACACACAACAGGCATGTTACTACTCACACTACTCATGCATTTACTTCTTACCTCCTCTATATATTAAGCCAAATCGTAGCACCATGAGTACGACGTCCATCTTAATCTAAACCTAGAAGCACAAACAAAGAGAAAAAGGAACAAAAGAGGCAGAAGAATGGCTATATTTTCCAGAAATAGCCTCACTCGAAGCACTACTGCTACATTGCTCTTCCTCATCTCCTTCCTTACATTAAGCCAATCACAATTAACTCCGCCTAGTCCTTCAACCCCCACCATGGCAGAATGTGGACCACGCCTTCTTGTACTGGCTCCGTGTGCCCCATTTGTGCAGGGGCAGTCTCCAGGGCCAAGTGTTCAGTGCTGTAATAACCTCCTGCAAGTGTACAACCTGGAGCGAGGTTGCCTCTGCCTCTTTCTCAATGGCACTGCCTTGGCCTCTCTCCCTATCAACAACACCCTTGCTCTTCAGTTGCCTGGCCTCTGCAATCCACAGATTGACCCTTCCACTTGCTCAGCTTCAGGTATTGTCAATGTGCTTCCTTATCATTGTAGACATTAATGTCAGAACTCGCAACAATTTCTAAATTTTACACATTTATTATTTCTAAAGTTCACATATTTTATCAAAGTAGTTAATTATGTTGGAACCGGCTTAATTGTTTTTCTTGGATGAAAGGAGGATCTCCATCTCCTGCAATATCAGCAGCTCCAACATCACCAAATTCTCCAGCTACACTCACAAGGAATCCAACTGCTGATGCCGCAGGTAAAATTCTGAACTTCACTCTGCTGCAAGGAATCTGATTTTGTAACAACTTAGGCACTTAGCAATCAGTTCGTTCTATGACATGTTTTTGCACTTAGTGGTTATTTTTTATTTACATCGAATTTTCTGTTTGTTTAGGAGCTCCAACCATTACTATTGCACCAAGGCCAAGCACTGTCAGATTTGGGTTGAAGAGTAGCTCAGCTTACAAGTTGGCCAGCTGTCAATGGGGAATTGCAGTAGCAGTGATCTTTCTATCGTTAGAAAAGTTACTCTGATGAGATTAGTCACAGAAGAATTGTAGGTTTATTTTAATTACGACTGCAGGTCAATGAAGTAACCGATGATATACTGACTAGTAGTTTATTTACAGCTAGGGATATTTTAGCAAGACAGTATTTCTTTGTCCGTTGTATGGTTTTATCCTATTTCAGTAATCCTTTATTTACATTACAGGGATTTACCTTTTCAAAGTAGTTTAGATGTTACAAATGGAAAATAAAATTATACCAGAAGAATAGAAACTAAAATCTAAATACTGATTTAATGCCACTAAGAGCTAAAATGAAGATTACTGAGTAATAAAAAGTACTTCGTAAAAAACTTCAAAAGAGTTTCCGATTAATAATTTACCAAACCGCAGTGACTTGCAGCAGCAAGCACAGCCACTGTCAAAGAAAATTCAAAAGCAATTGTGCTTGCAGGATAACCATCCCTTTTTTTTTTTTTTTTTTTTTTTTTTTAATTAGCAATCCCTTCTATTTCATCTAGTCTGAAAGCAGATATCTTCAATAAATCTGAGACAAAATATAGCAGAAAAACAGGAATTTACCTTTTAGTTTCAATAATACATAATTATCTCATGATATAATAGAAAAAACAACAAATAAACCCTATAAAAGGTCCAAACGAAATAGAGAAATCAGTAATTAAGTCCAACCCGAAAAACAGCAAAGGGAAGATAAATTAGAGCCTGATTAGTGACACTTAACTATTATAATCAGCAGTGATGGAGTTGGTGCTTGTATGGTCACAATCTCTTGTACATTGTATGCACTTGCTTGAGCCATAAAGCAATCAAGAGCTGCAGCATAAAAAATTATGTGCAGCTGCAGTGCTGCACAGGCACATAATACTAGATATTTTATGTTCTTTAATTCCAGTACATCTTTCTCAAACATTATATATACCGGTAAAATAGGGAGATAATTTACTCTGAAACCCTATGTTGCAATTTGCAAGTAATCTTTGATAGCTTTGAGAAAGAAAATAGCAGAAAAAATTTCATTCTAAACTTGTCACTTCTATTGCTTACACAATTTCTTACACGGGTAACCTTAGTCTATATATATATAGTGGCAGAACAACGAAAATACAAGACAAATTTAATGCTAAGATAGTTAATGTGAACCAGACTTATAAAATGTTTTCATAGGGCTTCATAACTTCATAGCCCTGCTGTATAGAGTGCTTTGTTCCGATACCTTGCTGCTAATCCAAAGCAGGAGCCTCCTCTGTGGGGTTAGACTCAAACACGTCTGCGTCAGATCCCTCAGGTCCTTCTAAGAGATCCTTTGATTGGATAGATTCCTTGTATGCAGGAGTTTCTCTAAAATCGGTAGCCCCTTCATTATAGGTAGCCACAGCAATGCCACTTGAAATCAGCTGTGAGGACCAAATCAAACATGAAGTCAGTTCTGAAATATCAAACAGATTTGGTGCTGTGATTCGAAGTTGACAGATTTGAATTCAAGCATGCATAGACAACAGAAATATCTGCATAGTGCTTAATCTCAAGTCTCAGAATCTAATACAGTAAGAAATACAATGATAACTTTTAGGAATTGATCATCTGTTCCTTTACCATCAATCAGCTGAAATATTTTCTGTGCATTCTCAGCTATAAAACTATAACTAGCGTCTTCAATTTATTGCTTCAATGAGTTCAATCTTAAATTTACCATGGAAAGAATAAATTTAAAGGACACATATTAAAAAACAAACCAACATCCCCCCACACCCACACAAGGCAATCAACAACTATGCTCCATAGGTAAGACCGTAAGATCACATTGATGCGACAATCAACTCATTATAAGTTTGAATTTAAAGCTGCCTTAAGCAAAACGTAACCAGAGCTTGTGTCTGTCAGTGTGCAGTCTGTACAGTGTACACTAATGATAAGTTCATACAAAGCGTGAACTTCAACCCTTAAGAAACAAAAGGCCAATGGGCACTTAAGATTCGACTCAAGAGGCTTCAAAACATTTTCTTTAGTGTAAGGGTACAAATGGTTTTGTCAAGTAGATTGCAAAAGGTCCAGCTACCGTTGTGAACAAGCTGCATCTTAATAAGTGAAAAAACCAAGTCACCATCAGCTCTAGTAGACTCATCGTGTTAATCACCCTTTTAAACATCTTTTGACATGATTTCACAAACCTAGTGTGCTACTCTAAACTTTCATATGGACGTCGATAACTTGTAAAACCCAGTCAAAATTTTCCTCAACCAAACACAAAAGAAATACTTGAACATCCTAACCTCAATTTTCGAAATACGCTTCAACTAAACCCGCAAACAATATTAGTATAAAGAGAGTAGCAACAAAATTGTTACAGATTTCGTGTGTTTGTGACAAAAAACTCATTTCTATCAACTAAGAGTTTATGGAATTATTAATCAAAACAAAACCAAGCATAAACTTTGACTTCCACTCTATCTTATATTACAAAAATCATTACCACCCCTTCCTACATCACATGGACACCAACAATGATTACTCTAATCTTGAAGCTATTAAGCATGGATGTCAACTAAGTTAATTTAATCGTGGATGTCAACTATTATATTAATGTAATCGTGGATGTCAACTATCTTAGTTAATGTAATCGTGGATGTCAACTATCTTAGTTAATTTAATCGAGGATGTCAACTATCTTAGTTAATTTAATCGAGGATGTCAACTAAAGTCATAAACAACATTTTTAAGCGTGGATGTCAACTATGTTAGTTAATTTAATCTTCAGAACAATATGATACTACAATCCTACAAAAACAAACAACAAATTCAAAAACAACCTAAAATATTCAGTACATTAGAGACCCACACTTGGCCACTAAAATAATTAAAAAGGATGAACTTTTAGAAACGAATAATTTAGATGATTAAAAGATTAGTCAATTACCGCGAAAAGAATACCAAAAGCCCACATATACTGAACAAAGAAACCAAGACCATCCCATTGAGGCCCCTCCCAAAAATCAGGTTTATCACCAGGAAGCTCAGGCAACAAATCATCCTCGTCATCATCAACACTATCACCAATCAAATCAACATTCTCCTCAAAATTTCTTAGACCGTTCTTTTCTTCGGAGGCGGCAGCATCATCCTTGGTTGTAGTAGAAGAACCCCTTCTGTTCTTGCTGTCGAATTTCCCTGTTCGGGAGGTGAACTTGCCAGTGGCAGCTACTACTGTTAAGGTTGATGTTCTTGAAGAGAGAGAAAGTGATGAAGGGAGGAATTGGCGTTGATGGTGGTGGTGGATTGGTAAGCGAGGTGTGGCACAGTTAATGGGGTTGTTTATGGTGAGAGACATTATTGTGTTTTTGAGTGGATGAGAAGTTTGTTACCCTTTTGGAGTTTGGGTTTCTGTTTTTGTTTGATAATGGGGATTGATTATGGGAATTTTGTTTATTTTTGTGTTTTGTTTGGTTGGAGTGATAAGAGAGGAAGAGAGATGATTTTATAAAATACTATCTTGATTTCAATTTATTTAACTAGTTTATGAATCTATTTGATAATCAGCTCGTCTTGTATGTGTGGCTAGCCACACCGCGTGACCGCTTATTAAAAAATAAAATAATCTTTATAACACTGACCAAGTAACCCCTATAATACTCACTGATTAACCCCTATAACACTAACTGGGTAACCCTATAACTTTGACGAAATTATAATTATTATTATTATTGCATTATTATTATAATCATTAAATAATAACTATAATTATTATAATTATTGTTAAATATTATTTATTTATTATTAAATATTATTTATTTATTATTAAATATTATTTATTATTATTAAATATTAATTATTTATTCTTTTTATTAATAAAGATTAATTATTTATTATTATTATTATTATTATTAAAGATTAATAATTATTATTATCTTTAAATATTAGTTATTATCTTTAAATATTAATTTTCATTATAAAAAAAATCAATTATAATTACTATTAAAAATATTATTATTATATTATTATTATTAATTATTAATTATTATAATGATTAAATTAATTATTTATTATTATTAAATATTAATTATAATAATAATTCAATATTAATACGAAGTATTATTTTTAAGTAGAGTAGGATAGAGCAGAGCAGAGCAGCTCTAAAGAATAGGGTCTTACTCCGTAACTAGTTTGATTAGTTGTTTGTATTAACTGGTTTGATTAGCTGCTTGTAAATAAATGGTTATGTAAAAGTGTTTGGTAAATAGTTGTTAATTGTTAGCAGTTACGTATATAAGCTGATTTTAAAAATCTCATATTTCGGGCATTTTCGAAAAAAGCTTTTTTCATAAGCTTTTTACCAGACACTATAATTAGCATTTTGATAATGGTCAAACCTCTAATAGATTTAATAAGCCAAAAGCTCCATTAAAAACAAAATAAATAAATAAATAAATAAACCTCTTTACCAAACAAGGCTATATGTTCAAGGGCGGATCTATAATGTGGCCTGGGTGCACCAGCCACACCAAAAACTTATTTATTTATTTAATTAGGTAAATGACTAATTTATTTATTTAATTAGGTAAATGTGTAAGCTTATAGGTTAAATATAATTTTAATGAAATGAATAACGTCTAATTAGCTTTTGTCATAATGGTTATGCAATTACCTTAAAGACAAAGTGTGGGAATGTACTAAATAGTGTTGTGAGACATTTACAACTATTTTTATATTTTTTTAAAAAAAAATTAATAGCTTATTCATTTATTAAATATGATTATTCTAGGTATTATGTTTTTCAGTATTTTGTTTGATTAATATTTTAAAGTTTAATGTGAGTATTTATTAAATATGATTATTTTAGTTATTATGTTTTTAGTAATTTGACTTGACATCACTCAATCTATAAAATTTCAAATTAGTGTGTCAGTATTTTGTTTGATTAATATTTTAAAGTTTAATGTGAAACTATTTCGAAATTTTTGAATGATGAGTTAACATAATTTTCTTTTTGACTTTACATGCATAAATAATAGCCAGGGTTGTAAGAGAATATGATTTGAGATCTTTCTTACACAAAATTGCATAGCTTTTTTTTTCAGTTTTTATTTTTAGATGAGAATTAGGTTTTTTTTAATTTTTTTTTTAACATAGCATATTTGAAAGAATAGAGAAATTAGCTAGTGAGACTTAGAAAGGGAGTTTTAAAATAAGAAACATGATACTCTAATATGATTTTATTATGGTTTAATTTAATTTGACATATAAATATGCATCTAAAAATTCATTATTTAATTTAAATTTGAAATTTGTTAATGTAACATAATTTAGTTACCATATATTGTTTGCTGACATGGCTTTATAAAAGGAATAAATCACTCTTAAATAATACTACCTCCATTTCTTATTAATTATTTACAACAAATTAGATCTGATCAAAGATAGCTCGGCCTGCTGGCCCAACCCGATTTTGGGCAGATTTTTTCGACTCAAAATTGGGTTGGGTCCGGCCCGGCCCGAAGTTTTATTTTTTCGAGCAGGTTTGGGAATGCGATTTTATGCATTTTTAGGTTTTTTTTTTTGCCCGGCCCAAAGTGGCTCGAATAGCCTGCATGGCCCGGCTATTTTGGGTGGGTTTGGGCACAAAAATTCCGGCCTGAAGATTGGCCCGACCCGGCCCGAGGAGTAGGCTGATTTTTTCGACCTCGGCGCGGCTCGCCAAATGATCACCTCTACAACAAATGAGTATTATTGTGATACATAAAAAATTCATTTGTTGCAAGTAATAAGAAAAGGAGAGTGATGAATAGCTCAAGACTTTAAGTTGTTAGAGCATCCCTCCTAGTATCAGAATATTCTGAGATCAATTCTCACCATCGCCCTTTGTGGCTCTCTAAACATCAAAAAAGAAAAAAAAAAATAAGAAATTGAGGTTGTAATAAAGATTGTTTGTGAGTGGTAAATGGAGATAGAGAAATAGGGTTGCACGTGATGAGGCGAGAGATAGAAAGAAATGACAAGTTAACAAGGAAAAGTTGTGCAGCTTGTAGGGAACTTTTCCAACCTCTTTTATTAGGTCCAACATGCGGGTCATGTTTTTAAGAATGGTGGCGCTCCAAAGAAAAGAAGCTAGAGAAAAAGAATCACCAACAAGTTTTAGGAACTTGTAAACCGCGCGTTCACGGCTGTGAAAGTTACACCTCATTCACAATCACAGAGATTGCTAACTCCATATTGGTGGATAAACATGGCTAAATGTTCATGAATGATGGTACGAATTTGGCCTAAGAGAAGTCAAACCCCCCCTAAATAGGTCTTTACTTGATTTTTTTAATATTCATGCACGTCTTTCGATTAACATACATACATCTAATAAATCCTAAACTTGTTTAATTTACTTTGGTGGATTATTAATGCGCGCGCGCGCGCGCGCACACATATATATATATATATATATATATGTATATATATATATGTATATATATATATATATATATATATATATATGTATATATGTATATATATATATATATGTATATATATATATATATATGTATATATATATATGTATACATATATACATATATACATATACATATATACATATACATATATACATATATATATATACATATATATATATATATGGGAGAGTTTTTTCCCGAGTTTTTAGAGAGCTGCGTAGGATAACATTTTCTTAACGCGACATGTAGGATAATAATTTTAGTAATAACCAATCAAATATGAGATTTTTAAATTCTTTTAGAATTAAATAATTTAAATGTCACATAAGCAAAATTAACGAATGAGATTTTAAAGTTTAAATTAATTAAATATGATATATTATCTTTTGAAATTAGGAATTTTCTCTAAATCTATATAACCAATGAGAGAAAATTCACAGTAGTTTAAAATAAAAATATTAAATTGATGTCGTACATACAACGAATAAAATAACAAATTTATCGCATAAATACAAAAAATATTTGTTTTAAAAAATATAAATAAACCGTGCTTCACATGGGGGTTACTTTGGTCCTTTGAGTTCAACATGAGGTTATTATTGAAAAACATTTATTGGAAAGGAAAATTGTAAACTAATAATCCCACCTTTTCCACTTCTGCTCAAAACAATCCCACCTTTTTGAATTCCCAAAATAATCCCACCTTTGACCCCCATCTTCTCAAAATGAGCCTTTTATTGGTTTGTCAAATTAGTGACCTGTTTAAGAAGGTGACTTAACACGTGTCACCTTCTTATTGGCTTTCTTTTTTAAAAATATTTTTTTAAAAAAGGATAATTAAAAAAAAAAAACCCTTCGACCACCTCCCCTGCCGGAGCTCCGCTTGCCGCAGCACGAGCTCAACCAAACCACCGGCCTAACCCCTTCAAGCACCTATACCCTCACCACAAAACGGCCGAAATCGACCAAAGAAGCCCTGTAACGGTCGATTTCGGTGATCCATGGTCGATTTCGGTGATGGTGCGGTTTTAACTTCCATCGAAATCGACCACTGGATTTTTGGGCGTTCAATTTATAGGATGTGCATTTCTAAGCGGCGAATTTCTGGGCGGTGGATGTCGCGGCGGGTTTCAATTTCTGGGTGGTTGAAAGGAGGTTTCGGGGAGGGAGAATGAGGGAAGGGGTATAATGGTCGGTTTCACGGGTGGTGGTAGTTGTTTTTGCCGATTTTGGTGGGACAGGGGGTGCTGACGGCTGGAGATCGGAGGTATTTTGGGGTGGCAGGAGTTCGTGGGTGAGATTGGAGTTCGTGGGCGGCGGTATTTCTTGGTGGCTGAGGTTCGTGGTTGGTGTTAGGGGGTTTTATGGGTGGATGGGGTGGTCGGGGTTAGGAGAGAGAAAGAAGGTGGTGGGGTTAGGTGGTGATGTGGTGGTGGTTAGGAGAGAGAAAGAATGTAGTGGTGGTGGTTATGGTGGGAAGCTAAGGTTGAAGATGAGAGATTGAAAAAAATAAAAAAAAAGTTGAAAAAAAAAAGTTAACCTGTTGAACAAGTTGTGGGTCATAAGGCTTGTTTGAAGAAGATGAGGGTCAAAGGTTGGATTATTTTGGGAATTCGAAAAGGTGGGATTATTTTGAGTAGAAATGGCAAAGGTGGGATTATTAGTTTACAATTTTCCTATTGGAAAAGCCTCAATTTGCATCTAAACAATTACCTCGTTTTGCGTAAAACTCTTAAAATGAGGCATTTACTTTTTTTGGGTGTTTTGACCTCAAATTAGAACCATAGGGCCAAAGTGGCCCCATAACCTTAATAGACCAAATTTAGGGCCTGTTCTATTCAGATTATTTTCAATTCAGTTCTTAATTTCCTTCTCTCATAAAATATTTAGTTTAGTTTAGTTCACCTCCAATCAGTTCAGTTCAGCTCAACTCAGTTTGGTCAATCAGAACAGGCCCTTAAGCACGAAAATTGATATCTTTTAGTTAAGAGGTGGTGATTTCTGATTTTTTTTTTTTTTAAAAGAAAAAAAACTTTAATGGGTGGTTATTTAAAATAAAAAAAAAAGGGTGGTAAAATCAATTTTAGGTGATTTGAGGGGTGGTTATATACAATATTTTATTGTTATTATTGTAGGCGTTGTTCGAAGTGCGCCTACGTTAAAGCATGTGTGAATATGCTTGACACTCATAGGAAGTGGGAATTGACATATACATTAGGGACAAGGAAAGTAGGGAGCCGCCAACAAGTTTTAAGGAACTTGTAAACCGTTCACAAATCATTTAAGGCAACCACGATAAGGGATAACTAAAGGCAACAACGATTGACCCGTGAAGGTTACACCCCATTCATAATCCATGAGATTACTAACTCCATATGGTTCGGAACCACGAAAGGAGAATCAGGGATGATGATACGAAGTGAGTCATGGAGTCACATTCGCCCGTATTGGCCTCTACTCGATTCTTACAGCGAAAAGTTATTTTAGCGATCTCAAAGGCATACAAACAAAATATTCAATTCGCTCCAAACTATTATAGGCTAAATTGGTTGAATATTAATGCGCACATAATTCTAATTATTAGTGATCACTTGATTAAACAATAAGATTAAAAAGAAACCTAAACCGGTTGTCCAAATTATTTTATTAGGCGTGACTTTCAATTACATATTCCCTATAAACATGCAATATGGTGATCAATAAATATAATAGAGTAAACATTAATATTGGAAGCAATTTAACAATAAATTGTTAGTCAAATAAAATAATAACAATAAACCTAATCATGATACTAGCAATATTAAAATAAAATAAGTAATTAATTAATTACTCACATTTCGTGCGCTCCTTTAAATTGCTACATCATGAATAAATTGTTAGTAACTTCAATAAAAATATAAATTAAATTGAAATTAAATTAAATTAAAGTAGAGTTGATTTGGTCCAAACCCTCAGTTAATTATACCTTTCACGCCTCGATTTAAGACGGAACCTCGGGTTAAGTATGGACTCCTTGGAGTGCTTAAGGAAGGAATGATGTAGGTAGGAATATAAGTTTAAGGATTAGAGTATGAGAGAGAAATAAGAGAATGATTTTTTTGGTGTAGAAGAGAGGAAGAGAGAATGATTTGGTGCCCCGAACTGTAGAAAGGGGGTATTTATAGGGAAAATGAGTAGAGGGAACACACAGAACCCTACAAAGATAAAACCCTAGTTTTAGGGCGCCGTGACAAGGCAAAGGTTGCCGCGACACGGAAAAATGTGCCGTGACATGGTACGTAATGCCGCGTTGCAGTGAAAAAGCTGCCCTACAATGATAAAACGCGTGCAGGGTTTACGCAGAGAAAACACGGGAAAATCCCGTGACACGGAACACGTAACGTGACACGGCATAGGGCACCGTGACACGGCAGGGTCCACCGTGGCACGATACAGTACACCGTGTCGTGGTAAAAATGCGTGTAGAAAAAAGCGAAAATGACACGGAAAAAGCACCGTGTCACGGTATAGATTGTCGTGACACGGTACTAGCTGTCATGCCATGTCAAATATTGTCGCGACGCAGCAATTCCAGTTTTTACGCGTTTTTAAAATTATGATAACTTTTGATTCGTAACTCGAAATAAGGCATATAATATTTCGTTGGAAAGTTTATCAAGTCTACTTTCCAACCCAATTAAAATCAGTTCAAAATCATTTCTATATTTTAATAAATGTTTATTTTAGTGAAAGGGTGTCGGTTTTGGGCCGAGTTTAGTATTTTGGTCATCTCTTCTTCGTTTTAAATCGGAATTGGGCATATGATATATTGTTGGAAATATATTTCAAGGCCTATGCAACCAAATAATAATTAGATCAAAGTTATAGGGCCACAAAATCAGTTTCTCTAGGTTTTGTGATATGGACACAAAAAGTAAAAAATAAGTTATGGTTTAGGGAAATGAGCAAGGAATTGGATTGATTTATGAAATGTATTGAATGGAAATATGGATTAAGCACTTCAAAGATTAAATACTCAATCCGACCAATAATAGCGGTGAAATGTTGTTCATCATCTTTTTAGGTGTCTACAATTATTATTATTATTATTATTATTATTATTATTATTATTATTATTATTATTATTATTATTATAATTATTATTATTATAATAATAATTATTATTATTATTATGATTATCATTATTATTATTATTATTATTATTAAATCAAATAAAATTAGAAAATTATTCAAGGTTTATGAAAAAGATTTTTTTTAATGGTCAATTGAGTTTATTTAAATTGTTGTTATTATTTGATAACCTTATATTAATTAAGATTATATTTATTTGTATGGTGTTCTTAATAAGAGCACTTGAGTTTTTTGCGTGTTTGCTATGCAAGGAGTGAAAGTATGTTTAGGTGGCTAGATACTTTTTAAAGTGATGATTGATTTGATTGACATATTTTATGTGATTTTAATCATGTTTGAATTAAATTAAATATTATGATTTATGAACAAATTTAAGAAATTGACGCCTAATTAAATATGTATGAGAAATTGACTTTGTTATCGCGTTTAAATAGTTTATCATTGTAGACACCTAAAAATGTCTCCCCAAAACCAAACCCGTTGATGAACACCTTTCACCGCCATTATTGGTCGAATTGAGTATTTAATCTTTGGAGTTCTTAAATCCATGTTCTATCCAATATATTTCATGAACCAATCTAATTTCTAGCTCATTTCCCTAAACCATAACCTATTTTCCACTTTTTGTGTCCACATCGCAAAACTGAGAGAAAATGATTTTATGGCTATACAATTTTGATCCAATTATTATTTTGTTGGATAGGCCTTTAAATAAGATTTCCAACCATATATCATAAGCCCAATTCCGAGCTATAACGAAAAAGATATGAGCAAAACACTAAACTCGGCCTAAAACCGACACCCTTCCACTAAAACGACCATATCTTAAAGTATACATATCATTTTGACTTGATTCTAATTGGGTTGGAAAATATACTTGATAAGATTTCCAATGATATATTATATGCCTTATTCCTAGTTACAGATCAAAAGTTATGATTATTTTAAAAACGGGTAAAAAACTGAAATTACTGCGCAGCAGCAAAAATGTCGCGACGCAGCAAAAGCTGACGTGTCACGGGGTTTATTCTCGTGACACGGTGCCCATTTTTGTAATTCTGCACAATTTTCTCCCGTGTCACGAGATTTTGCACCGTGTCATGGTGCAATTTCCCGTGTCACGGTGTCCATTCCGTGACACGGGGATATTCCGTGTAATTTCCGCGTACTTTTTACACCATGACACGGCATACTGCACTGTGCCACGGTGGACAATGTCGTGTCACGGCATTTCTTCCCGTGTCACGGTGCACATCCCGTTCCACGGGATTGCTCCGTGTTTTCTCCGCGTAATCCCTAAACGCGTTTTCACTTCCCGTAACCTAATTATTTCCCGCGTCACTCAGTTTTTCCCCGTGTCACGGGATCTTTCCCCGTCTGACGGTGCCTGCCACCGTGTCACGGTGCTCTTTGCCGTGACACAGTATTATTTTTTAGGGTTTTTATCTTTTTAGGGTTCCGCGTGTTCCCTCTGCTCATTTTCCCTATAAATAGGACCCCCCTTTCTGCAGTTCGGGGCAGCAATAATCATTCTCTCTCACCTTACACCAAAAATCATTCTCTTCTCCCTCTTTAACCTAATTTCTATCCTCATTATTCTTCCATAATAATTCCCCTAAACACTCCAAGGAGTCTATACTTAACCCGAGGTTCCGTCCTTAAACCAAGGCGTGAAAGGTACAAATAAATGAGGGTTTGGACCAAATCAACTCTACTTTTTATTTAATTTAATTTCCATTTGATTTATATTTTATTGAAGTTACTAACAATTTATTCATGATGTAGCAATTTAAAGGAACGCGCGGAATGTAAGTAATTAATTAAATTAATTACTCTTATTTTATTTTAATATTGCTAGTATCATGATTAGGTTATTTTATATTTAATTTGACTAACGCTATTATTGTTGAATTGCTTCCAATATTGATGTTATTCTATTATTTTTATGATCACTATATTGCATGTTTAAAGGGAATATGTAATTGAAAATCACGCCTAATAAGATAATTTGGACAACCGGTTTAGGTTCCTTTTAATCTTGTTAATTAATTCAAGTGATCACAAATATTTTAGAATTATATGTTGCATTAATATTCAACCAATTTAGCTTAATAATAGTTTGGAGCGAATTGAATATTTTGTTTGTATGCCTTTGAGATTGCAGGAATCACTTTTCACTATAAGAATCGAGTAGAGGCCAATACGGGCGAATGTGACTCCATGACTCACTTCGTACCATCATCCCCGATCCTCCTTTTCGTGGTTCCGAACCATATGGAGTTAGTAATCTCATGGATTATGAATGGGGTGTAACCTTCACGGGTCAATCGTTGTTGCCTTCGTTGTCCCTTATTCATGGTTGCCTTATAATGATCCGTGAACGGCTTACAAGTTCTTTAAAAACTTGTTGGCGGTTCCCTACTTTCCTTGTCCCTAATCGTATATGTCAATTCCCACTTCCTATGAGTGCCAAGCATATTCACCACATGCTTTTAACGTAGGCGCACTTCGAGCGACGCCTACAATCATGTTTTAACAAAATTGATTTGAAAGTATATTAAATTAAATAAAAAGGAGTTTGGATTGGAATTTACATTTAAGGACCCGTTCTTTTCAGCTTAATTTCAGTCCAGTTCCTAATTTCCTTCTCTGATAAACAATTCAGTTCAACTCATTTCAATTCAGCTTAGTTCAGTTCAATTCAATTCTGCTTAGTTCAGTAAATTAGACACAAGCCCTTAAAAATTATTGATTTATTGAACATATGAGTTTTATGAGGAATTATTGAATTATTATTAAAGCTTTACAAGCATGATTAATTTAATCCCACTATGCGTTTGTATGACCCATTCTTTACTCAAGGATAACCTTTCTACATAAAGATATTAACTTAGGGGGGGTGTAGACACCAAATTTTGATCCTACTTAGGGGGTGTAGACACCAAATTTTGATCCTACTTTTGTAATTATCACTATTATTATCTTTTATTATTATAGTTATTGTTTTTGCAAATAATTACTATTATTTTGCTAAATATTTTTATAAACTTAATGACTTTTTTTATTATTATTTAAAACAAAGAAAACGAGTAATAATAATGATTTTTATTCATAATTTCCAAAATACATGTTACAATTTGTACTTCTAAACTACTAAATTACAAAATATTGAAGTACAGCTAAAGTACAGCTAACACCACATGTATATTTACCCTGCTCCATCGAAGTAATTTTCGGGCTTTACTTATGGATTAGCATGTAAATTAATGCAGCCATTAGGAGGACCACTAGCACCACAATGTACATGAAGTACACCTGTATCATCCTCATATCTTCCTCGAAGGTAAAAGACAGACTGATCTTCCTGGTTATCTTGAAACATGGTGGCCGGATTTAATGGTGGTTTTTGTTTGGTTTTTTCGAGAAAGGAGGGAGATAGAAGAATATAAGAAATAAGTGGTGAGTGGAGATTTGGATAAGGGTAATTTTCTTTTTATAGTAAAAAGTAGGTATTTTATACCGTATTTTTATATGTATATGTATAATAATATTATAGTATAAAGTACAATATCTTATGTCTCGACAGGGAAATATGTCATTTTCTTTATAAACAAGCGTTGTTTAACCCTTTAAAGTATAGTAAGTATATTGGTATGTTCACTTAGAGTGTTAGAATACTTTTTTTTTATCTAGTGATTTTTGCGATCTGTGCAATACTCTATTATGTAGTCAGCTTACCTATGAAGTCCACTACTCCAAAAACTCATGCTCAACCAATGTAGGGAAATGACAAACATTCCCACACATAAAGAGGTACTACATGTCATAGTACTAAAGGGACCTCCTTTTATATACACTTATTTTATTGCAGACCAAAATATCATAGCCTTTTTGTTCCGCAATTAATACTTGATCCGATAAATACAAGTTTCGACCAAACCCATTGATATTATCTAGGTGTTGTATGGATGAGAGTAAAAACGGGAATACGTATGGATAGAAATGTATAATTGTTTTGTTATAAAAAATGTATGGTTGTTTGTATAATTACCATTATTATGTTGAATAGTAGGTGAATAGTGTTTGCAGGTTACGTTAGTGCATAGCAATGTGAGTATTCAGCGTTAAAATAAGATCCTGCTTCTTGTTTTCATTATTTTTTTTAATTTTTTTTTATTATTTTTTTTTTTTTGCTGAAAACACATGTCAAAGAACAGTTTTGACATTCTTTTGATGTTTCGTTTGGTTCCTTTTGTTTTACTTTTTTTTTCTTTCTTTTCTTTTTTTAAATTTTTTATCTTATTTATTTTTTTCATGACTTTCTTATCCTTTCGTCAATTTTGATGAATAATTGTCAATAGTGAAATGATGTTACCTTTTTTCCCCCACGATTAATATCGTATCCAATAAATTTAAATTTGGACCAATTGTATTAATATTTATCTGACGCTAATTGAGATAGCTGGATTTCATATGCATCACATATTGCATATCACTATTCAAAACACTATTTAACACTATTCAAACAGTATTTTCCATTATGTTTATGTTGTAGACGTGAATTTGGGCTTCCGTTTTCTTCGTTTTCCTGTTGTTTTGATCTAGTTTTGTATCTTTTTTTTTTCTTACGACTATGAATTTGTGTTTTAGTAGAGTAAGACAAGATAAGAGTTCACCTTTTTTAAAGGTCATTCGGTTAAGGGAATATATTTTACTCTTGACTGCCTTAAATTTATGTCGCATGACTTAACATTGTATGATTTTACGTGGTATATTTTCACTTTGACCACGTCAATTTTGTGAGTTTATATAATTTACCTTACTTTATACTTTTAGTAAGGGTCATTGTTTGTAATGCTCGTATGTATAAAAATTTGTCGTATGGTTAGATATTTTTTTGGTAAATTTATATGTACAGTCTAATAAGGGCAAGGGTTAATTTTTATTTTTATGTAAGCTCTGAAAATATTTTGTCGAATCCTACTAGGATTGTAACCTAATGTCTTTGTGTAACTTTCGAAGCAGACATCTTAGGGAGATATTTATTTTATAAGTGTTGTTTTAGTACCTTGATGAGTATATGTAGGGAATAATTTCAAGCGTTAACCCCTAGCTTGAACCACACTGTGATCATACACTAAAGTATGGTGGCGTCCAAAAGGGAAGAAGATAGAGCAAAAGAGTCGCCAACAAGTTTTAGGAACTTGTAAACCGTTCACAGGGTGAAGGTTACGCCCCTTAACGATCCAAGAGATCGTCAACTCCATAAGGTCTTGAACCAAATAAGGGTTCGGGGATGAAGGTACAAATCCAACCTAAAAGAGATTGAACCTGCCCTAATAATAGGCCTCTACTTTATTCAGATCGTATTCATGTGCGCTTTCTGGCTAACATGCAATCAATAAGATTAACCCTAAACCTGTTTATCTTTGTTGGTTGAATATTAATGCACAAATAAATCTATTATTGGCGATCACTTGAATTATAATCACATTAACCCTAAACAAGATTATTGATTATCTTATTAAGCGTGATTACAAGTACCAATTCCCTTTAAACATGCATAAAAGGTATGATCAAGAAATAACAATAAATATCAAGCAACATAATAATAATCAAAATCATAATAATAATCATCATAACAATAATTATAATCATAACAATCATAATTAAAAGTAATCATCATAACAATAATTATAACAATTATAATAATAAATCATAAAAATAATCATCATAACAATAATTATAACAATTATAATCATAAATCATAAAAATAATCATAATAATGTTAAAGCATAATAATAGCAAGATCCTAGGCATGATACTAACAAGATTAATAACAAACCCTAGCATGTCACTAACAATCATAAATATTAGGAAGAACATAGGAAGCATCGTAACAATCATATTTAATATTAAATTTACCCTAGACATGATACTAGGAATTAAAATAACAATCTAAACATGATTTCTACATCAAAAAACCATTAAAGCACTTACTTTGATGCCTCGTACCTCTTTCTAATAACAAAATACACACGTTAGTAACTTCAAGGAAAATAATAATCAACAATTAAATTAAATAATTGAAAGAGAGATTTTGGGACTATACCCTCAGAAATTAAACCTTTCACGTCTAGGGCGAAGGCAACTTCGAATATGGCTAGGTGTTTCTAGATCTAATGAATGCGGAATTTTGTATTTGAGAAAAGCTAGTTTAGAAAAAAGAGAGAGAGAATAATAATCAAGAGAATCTCGATGAGAGTTGGTGAATGATTAAAGAAGAGAATGAGAGAGAATTGAAAACCGGTTGTAGGTGAATGAAAACGGAGTTTTTACGACGTCATTTATAAAGAAAATCAGCCAAAAAGATAAAATATCAAAACAGAGTCTGGTGCACATAAAACTGAACTAGCGCGAACGCTGGCTGTTGGCGCCAGGCGCTACAACTGGCGTTTGGCGCTGATTCAGAAAATCACGCTTTTTTAAAAAATCAGATAAAAATTGCCGTACAGGAGGATAAAATCGTATTTTCCTCAAAAATGCTCTTTGATTTTAATTAAAACTCTGAAAAGTCAACAAAAGTCAATTTATCAATGCTAATTGAATTAGGAGTGAAAAGAACCTTCTATAAGAATCTAGAAGACTAAAACCATTCCTAATTGCATTAGGAATGATAAATCTATATTAGGTCCTCCTCTAGATCATTGGACCGCATATAAGGCTCAAACTAGGCCCAGTTCAATAATTTGGCCATAATTTCCTCAATATTCATCGGAATTGGGCTTATAATATATCGTTGGAAATCTCTTGTCAAGCCCCATCCAACTACACTACTATTGGACCCATATCATGGACCAACCAAATTGGATTGACTGTTTTCTTAAAATAAGTTTTCAAAAACAGAGAGAAGAGAAAAAAAATTAAAACTATCCGCAATACTAAACTTTCCACACTTTCACTTCATTCGATTATGATTCGACGCGAAAGGTACTAATCACTAAGTTTGGTTTTGGGGGAGACGCAAATGGGTGTCTACAGTATAATAATCACTTAATAGGATTAGGTACTCAGTTATACGTATACTACGTGAGTATTTTTGAGTTGTGACATGACTTGGTTATATATTTTCTTTTTTGTAATACCATGGCATTTTAGAACCTTTTTTTTATTATATGAATATTAGAGTTGATTTAATTACAAATTTATTTATTTTATCAGTTTAAGTGTTGCAAAACAGATTAAGTAGTTTGTTACATATAAAACGAAAGAATTTAATATCAAGATTCTCATTATTACAAAATTCTTGATATTTACCATTTAAATCCTTGAATTATATTTTATTTACTTTTTTTTTAAAAAGTGTAGACACCAAATTTTGATCCTACTTTTGTAATTATTATTATTATTATTATTATTATTATTATTATTATTATTATTATTATTATTATTATTATAGTTATTGTTTTTTTAAAATTATTTTGCTAAATATTTTTATAAACTTAATGACGTTTAAAATGAAGAAAACGAGTAATGATAATGATTCAGATTTTTATTCATAATTCCCAAAATAAATGTTACAATTTGTACTTGTAAAACTACTAAATTACAAAATATTGAAGTACAGCTAACACTGCATGTATTTTTTACCCTGCTCCACCGAAATAATTTTCGGGTTTTACTTGTGGATTAGCAAGTAAATTAATGCAACTATTAGGAGGACCACTAGCCCCACAATATACATGAAGTACACCCATATCATCCTCATGTCTTCCTCAAATGTGAAGATAGACTGATCCTCCTGGTTATTTTGAAACATGGTGGCCGAAATTAATGGTGGTTTTGTTTGGGTTTTTTTTTTTTTTTTTTTTTTTTTCAGGTAAGGAGGAAGATGGAAAAAGATAAGAAATAAGTAGTGAGTGGAGATTTTGGATAAGGGTAATTTTCTTTTATAGTAAAAAAAGGTATTTTTATATCGTATTTTTTTATATGTATAAAATTGTATAGTATAAAAGTACGATATTTTCTGTCTCGTTAAGGGAATATGTCATTTTTATTATAAACAAGTATTGTTTAACCCTTTTAAAGTATAATATTATATTGGTAAGTTCACTTAGAGTATTAGAGTATCAGAGTATTCTATTTTATCTATAGTTTTTTACGATTTGTACGATACCCTATTATTTGGTCCATTTACTTATATAAAGCCCATTAGTCCAAAGACTTTTGCCCAACCGAGGTAGGGTAATGACAAACATTCCTTTTCCTGCAATAAAGTTTGTCATACATAGAAAAGTATTATTGTCTTAGTATTAAAGAGAACTCCTTTTAAATACACTTGTTTTACCACAGACTAAAGTAACATTGTTTTTTCGTCCCGCAGTTAATACTTGATCCGATAAGTACAAGTTCGAATTAAACACATCGGTATTTATTTAAGGATAATTGAGTATTATATGGACGAGGGTAAAAGAAAAATACTTGTGGGATGTATAAATACAACGCATAGAAGAATACGTAAATGAGAATAGTAAAATCAGCGTAAAAAAACGGATCTTGCCTATGCCTGATTTTCTACATGTCGGTAAATGATAATCAATGCTCTGACATGTCCTTCATGATTTGTTACGTGTTTTTTTTTTCATTTGTCTTCATCCTACTTTTTTTTATTATTATTTTTTTACTTTTATTTTCTTTTTATTTATCTTATTTACTTTTTTTTTTAATTGCTTATTTCGGTCTAGTTTTTTGTATCCTTTTGTAAATTTTGATGAACGATTTTCAATAGTGAAATAATGTTATATTTTTTTTATCTCTCATGGTTAGTATTGTATCCAATAAATTTCAGATTGAACCAATTGTATCAAAATTATTTGACAATAATTGGGACAGCTGGATTTCATACTGTATATTACTATTCAAACACTATTTAACACAATTCAAAAACTATTTGACACTATCCAAACACTATTTAACACTATTCAAATAAGCATTTTTACGCTTGTTTACGCTGCCGACGTGAATTTGGGCTTCTGTTTTATTCGTTTTCCTGTTATTTTGATCTAGTTTGATATCTTTTATCTTTTTTTTCCTTACGACTATGATAGATATAAATTTGTGTTTTAGTAGAGTAAGGCAAGATAAGAGTCCACCTTTTTTTTAAGGTCAGTTAGTTGAGGTATATATTTAACTCTTGACTACCTTAAATTTATGTCGTATTACTTTACATGGTATATTCTCACTTTGACCACGTCAATCTTATGACTTTATATGATTTACCTTACTTTATATTTTTAGTAAGGGTCGTTGCTTGTAGTGCTCTTACATATAAGATTTTGTCGATTGATTAAATAATCTTGGGTAAATTTATATAAACTGTCTATTAAGGGCAAGGGTTTTTCCAACCCTACTAGTATTGTAACCTAATGTCTTCGTATAACTTTCAGAGCTGACATATTAGGGAGATATTTATTTTATAAGTGTTGTTTTAGTACCTTGGTGAGTATAATAGTCACCAAATAAATTTAGGCTCTCTGTCATACGTATACCACGTGAGTATTTTTGAGTTGTGACATGACTTGGTTATATATATATTTTTTGTAATACTATGGTATTTTAGAACCTTTTTATTATATGAATATTAGAGTTTGATTTAATTATGGTTTTCTTTATTTTATCAGTTTAAGTGTTGCAAAACAGATTGTAGTTTGTTAAATATAAAACAAAAGAATTTAATATCAAGATTCTCATTGATACCAAAATCTTGATATTTACCATTTAAATTCTTGAATTATAATTTATTTACCTTTTTTTAATTACAAATTAACCCCCCTATTTTCCTATAAATACCCCCTAATTTTCTCATTTGAGGACACCAAAAAATTTCCTACTAATTTTCTCTCTAAAAAATTCTCCTCTAATCTTTTGCTTTAGTTAAAATCTCTCTAATTTAGCTTTATTTTTAAGATATTAGCTTATAAAAATCATCATATAATTAAGTTTTTATTTTTATTTTATTTAAGTATTGTTATTATCTTTAATTCTTATAAAAAAAAACACAAAAAAATATTTCAAGTTCAAGTATTGTTGTTATTTTCATCTTTGTAAAAAAATTAGATTAATTGTTTAAGTATTCCTATTCTATATTAAAACTACAAAAGGGGGGGGGGGGTTTCTAGATTTAATTTTATTTTTCAAGTTTATTTTCTATAATAAAAAAAAAGGTTCATTAGCTTTATTTTGTTCTAATTTCTTTGAATATCTCAAATTCCAAAAAAAAAAAAAAAAAAAATCACTTAGTTATCATCTTTTAAATCTTTGATAAGAAAGAAGGGTTATCTAAAAAATGCTACATCTAGCTCAAGGTATTATCTTTATCCCATTCTTAATTTCCTTAATTATTATTATTATTATTATTATTATTATTATTGTTATTATTATTATTATTATTATTATTATTATTATTATTATTATTATTATTATTATTATTATTATTATGCTAACTAATGTGTTTGTTTCCATGTGATGTTATCAATAGGGGTAATTTTTTTGGGTGTTTTTGTCCCTCGGGAGAGTTACGTCACAAAGACTGGTCCTGCTAAACTGTACCTGCAAAAACAACGGAGACTTAGGATGGTGGAGCTCGGCCTCCAACGATATGATCAAGTTAGTAACTTGAAAGAGAATGAAGAGTACGGAAATTTAGGTGGCGATCTGCTTGGATTCCAAGCTCAGGTGATTCTTTGATGAGAGAGAAAGTAGGTGTAATAAATGATTGAATGTGTCCCTCAAATGGGGAAATATCTCCCTATTTATAGGGTCGTTGGAGAATGTGCCCCTATCTAGCTCATTTAACCTAGATTTTAGTGGGCTGCGCCATTTTTACGGTGCTTCTAGGGATTTGGGCCCTTAAAGGCCGCCATTTCAAAGGATTATCTGAGGGGGCCACGTGTCAAGAGGATATTGGGTCACTTGGGCCATCCTGAGCTCGCCACGTGGCCTCCTCTCATTGGTCCACCTGTCTAGGGTATTTTTACCCTAAACAGTAATGATGATATTCGGTGCTAAACTAGCCCTAAATCTTTCATTACTCCACATTAGAAAGCCAAACCTATTAATAAGGTGATAGGTTATAAAGGGGGGGGGTTAATTGCATTTTGCATTGCATCTCTTTCTAATGCATTTAAAATATGAAAGGTTAATACATTCATATGTTTGTCTAAGACATATTTTTAAGAATAATTTCCTTCTTAAAGTGAGCTTAAAGACATAAGGAATTAAGAGTTTATGTAAAGGATGTTCAAGAGTAAAGAGTAACTTACTACGTCCCAAAGATGGCCTATGAAAGAACCCTTACGTCTAGAATTAGTTTCACTTCTTTAGCTCAAGTGATAGAATTTTTCAAGAGTTTCCCACCGCACCTCTTAATAATTTTTTTGATTTTTCTATTATTTTTTTAGTTCAAGCTATCAAAAAGAAGAAAAAGGCATGTTTCTTTCCTCTTAATTGCTTTTTAAAGTTGTACTAATTTATTTTTAAGAAACTAATGGTTCATGGAACCTATACTAGACTATATTATGTAATTTTCATTTATGGAATTTTAATTGTTAAGAGTTTTAAGTAACTTTAATTTTATTTAGCTAGAGATGACTTTAGAAATAAGAGTTTTAACAAGCTTTATTTTATTTTAAAGATGACTTTAGAAATAAGAATTTTTTAACAAACTTTAATTCTAAAAGATGTTTTAAAATCTTTAATTTTATTTTAAAGATGACTTTTGAAATAAATGATGCCTTAAGGACTTTAATTTTATTTTAAGATGACTTTAGAAATGAAAGTTTTAACAAACTTTATTTTCTTTACTTTGAGACAATTTTAGAAAGCTTTTACAATTTTGTGAACCTTCTTATTTCAAACCCTTTTGTAACACAAGAATGAATCATAACTTTGCTTGTTATTTTTTTAATAATTAATGATAGTTAATATGAGTTTATGGCCTCAATTCCAAACATGAGGTTAAGATTAATTATTTAGTCGTGTAAGGTTGTAACAATTATCCATCTCCATAAAATAAGTTTATATCCCATTATAATTATTCGATGGATTAATTGACAATCGGATATGATTAAACAGTTTATTGATCCCTTTTATTTGGAAGTAAGCCCTTGACAAGTGTCGTGTTTTACTTGGTAAATTCCATTAAGCCTAAACACATAACCCTTAAAACCTTACAAAAATTACCCTTGAGTGTTTTTAAACCCAAAGTGAGATTACACAGTGAGCCCTTACAGTTTCACTCTAAAAAATACCTGGACCCACTAAAAAGTCGTCAATTGGGACGCATTTGTTGAATTGTCTTGTTCAAAAGACATTTTTGGTGATCACTAATCAGGGTAATTTTCCTCAACCAAGGCGGTTCATTTTACTTTTATGAGTGAATCCGTCAAAGATCACTAAAATCCCACTTACAAAAATGACGTTTATGTTAGCTACCCTAATTAAAACCCTATGGAATTGGTTACTTAAAACATGGCATATGTCCGAACTACAAAGGTTTTGATCCGTGAGTGAATTCAAAATCTCACTATGATCGGTACGTAGTGCAACTTTGGTGCTCAAACCTACCTTATATTAATTATTATGTCATTTTATGTGATTAACATGTCTTAAAACTTGACTTTTAACAACGCAATAGTAAGAGCACGTTCCTTAGAACGGAAGGGAAGACGAGTTCCAAACGTTTGATTCTCTTAACCTAAACCCCGAACCATGTGCCTTGTTTCTTTTTATGGAGTTAGCAGTTAATATTTTTTTAGTTTCATTTCTTAAAATTGATTGTATTAAAATCCGTCCTTATTCGGATAAAATAAGGTGGCGACTTTAAGTTTTTAATTATAGGTCTTACACTTAGGTGGAACCTTTATAGACTAATTTTTGTTCGTTAAAAACCAGGTGCCACACAGATTAACCCCTTTATTTTCCTATAAATATCCCCCTAATTTTATCATTTTAAGACACCAAAAATTTCCTACTAATTTTCTCTCTAAAAATTTTCTCTAGAAAATTCTCCTCTAATCTTTTGCTTTAGTTAAAATCTCTCTAATTTGGATTTATTTTTTAAGTTATTAGCTTATAAAAAGAATCATATAATTAAGTTGTTATTTTTTTTATTTAAGTATTGTTATTATCTTTGATTCCTAAAAAAACACAAAAATATTTTAAGTTCAAGTATTATTGTTATTTTTATCCTTGTTAAAAAAAAATTAGTTCAATTGCTAAAGTATTCTTAGTCTATATTAGAACCCAAAAAAAAAGGTTTGTTTTTCAAGATTTAGTTTTATTTTTCAAGTTTATTTTCTTTAATCAAAAATTAAAAAAGTTCATTAGCTTTACTTTGCACTAATTTCTTTTAATATCTCAAAATTCCAAAAAAAATCACTTAGTCTCTTTTATTTCACTTTAATTAAGGAGTGATCATCTTTTCATCCTTGATAAGGAAAAGAGGTTATCCAAAAGATAGCTACATCTAGCTCAAGGTATTATCCTTATTCCTTTCTTAATTTCCTTAATTATTATTATGCTAATTAATGTGGTTGTTTCCATGTGATGTTATATATAGGGGTAATGACGATATTAAGTGCTAAATTAGCCCTAAATCTTATAGGAGTTTATAGGTACTAATTGCGGATGCATCATATTCATACAGTACCTAATCCCAAGATCTAATTCATAACACATAAAGAACATATAATTGTACCTTTGAAGCGTGATTCCACGTGCGATCGAGCAAGAACAATGGGAGATAAAGAACCTCAAGCGTGATTCCTCTACTTGGTCCACGGGCATAGATTAAGACCTCTACTAATGCTAGTTAGTTGTAATTGAACCCTTCAATTGACCTTCTACGGAGAAGATCAAGCAACGAACCACCATGAACCACCACAAGCGCCACCAAGGGTGGCCGTCCGTACGGACGAGGGGAGGAGAGAGATAGCCGTGAGTTAGAGAGAGGAATTAGGGTTTTTTGGGATTGGTTGCCTTGATGTCAAAATACACTGTGTGAATTATGACTGCTTGCAAGCAACCCTAGGCATGAATCTTATTTATAGATCTCATCTCTAAATAAGAGCCCATGTTAAAAGCCCAAAACCTAATTCCAATCTAACTATTCTAGCCCAATCCATTTCATGATTAGTTAATTGCTCATGAGGCCCATTAATAGGCCTTTAACTTGCTTAACCCAATACCCTTGTGTGTGACCTCATATGATCCATTCTAGTAGGATTTGGACTATTTGTTTAGCCTAAAGATCATTGATCATAGTCTAGCAACAGATAATGACGACCCAAAAGAACGAACTTATTATCTCCAAAATAGTGATCCTTGATATATCTAGTAATTTCACTATCGAAGACAGAACTCCTTCAATCTCCCACTTGTCTGAGACAAGTGCACAACATTCAAATTCCTATAGTCAATGTGTGTCGATTTGATAATATGATTGCATCTCATGTCATGATCATATTACTCTACAAATCTTTTCTTGAAAAACTGAGTTTGAATTACAAAACAAATGATTACTATGTAATCCATTTGAGCACGACCACGCATTTTCTGAGTTCTCTCTCCTCAAGGGGCCAAGACACATTCCTAATTAAATAGGTAGACTTAATCCAATCTTGTGGCAACCAAAGCTTCCACTCAAATCATGAGTTAACCAGGAAACACCCTTTATAATATCCAGTTACGAGAAGACGCACTACTACAAAATGAGTGTTTTTTCGACGCTGGGGCCTCAACGCTAGGTAAGGGGAGTTAGTAGAAGAATTAGTATCCGTATATTTTCGACGCTTTTAGGTGACGAAAGCAATTTTCGTCGCTGGAAAGCGTTGAGAAGACCAGCACATGTCAAGCACGTGAATTGTTAATACCTCACAACTAAGCCCACGTTTCAATTTTAAGCGGAAAATAAACCAACAAAAAAAAATTCAGACTACTCAGTTCTCAACCCTAACTTTTCCGCCCTCTTCGTGATATTTATGGAATCTTAATCCAGATCTTAATTCTCCCTGCAATCCCCCTAATGCTTGATAAAATTTCTCTACTTAATTTTGTCACTCTCTATACCGCTGTTGTTTCAAAGGTACATCTTTCATTTTCGATCAAATACGAATTTCGCTTTTGATTGAAGTCTATTAAATCGTTTTAGCAACCTAATTTCAACAATATTACAAAATTATTATTAGATATTGTTTGATTTATGAATAACAGAGATTATAGGGATTTATTATATATTGTTATACTTCATTTTGCGATGAATCTGGGTAAATATTCGTTTATAAGAAATAGTATTGTCAGATTTCATGTGCGAATTTAAAAGAAGTTTATACACAATCGATTAAATTGGAAATTTTGAAGTAATTTTCCAAAGAAAAGTTGAGATTTTGAGAAGGGTTCCTTTTTACTGTATTTAATCGGTTGTTTGATATATTTTTGTTTATTTTTTAGTTACTTTATTTTAATAAAATTCAATTCATCTTTGGCTGTAGCTTTTACCAAGCAAATGTTACTTGTAATTTTATCAACTCTGATATGATTTTTCAATTGAATAATTAATTCCTTCTCTAGATCTATGCATCAAATATAATATTAAAGTTCTTTTGGTTTGCTTTCTTCCATTATTTTTTCAGGATGTATAAGGGACTGTGAGTAAGAGGATTTGAAGGAGTTTATTCTCCACTTGATGCTTTTGTGCTAATTTGGTGCCTACTTGATATCTCTGTTGCTCTTGTCTTCCTGGCATAGCAACCGTGTTGGCAGCCTCATGGCAGGTGGCTGAGAAACGAATAGGTTGGAGCTGCAGGAATGTATGTGTTGTTGCTTTTGTTATTAATTGTTGTTTTGTTTTTGTTCTTTTTTTTATGTTTCTGTTGTTATTGTTTGGTGTTGTGTCTGCATGCATTGAGGTGTTTGCAAACGTGCTACTGCCTTTCCTTGTTGACTGAGCTGCCTTAGCTATCTTCATGGATGTGTACTGATTGTGTCCTATCTCTTGTTTGTCTGTTCGTGGTTGTGATTGTGTCCATATTGTGTTACTAGACTTGACTCAATAAAAGAAATTAAACATTTTGGTGAATTTATAAATTACCTGTAAGCCTCTAGGATTTTGCTTGGATGACAATTGTTGGCCAATTTGGTTGCCTAGATGATGGCTTTTAAGCAACATCTCCTCTATTGGGTATGGATCTGAGATGGTAGCTTTGAGTGGTGATATCTATATACGTCTATGAGAGTATGAGGTCGTACTTGCAATAGCCAAAGGAATTACAGTATCTAGTGAATTTGTTAGTTTTAAAATCTTTAAGGTTGGGACATTTTCTTTGGTGACTTTCTATAAATTTATAACTTTTTCTGTGAGGACTCCATAACATTGTCTCTTTGTATTTTAGAAATAATTAAAGAGTTCTCAAACACATAAAAGATAACTGACTAGAGATAGTAATGCAATTCTCAATGGCTTCTCGTCTTTAGCCAGTTATCATGACTTAATGAAAGATCTATGTTTAAATGAAATATCACCTTATTTTAGGCATTATTTTAATGAAAGATCTTGTATTTCTATAATTCCATGCATATATATGCACAGTTTTAGTTTTATTCTCAATAATTGAACTTGTATAGACACTTGACATTTCATTTGGGACCTTTTTTTTAAAAAAATAATAATTGACAGCCTAGCACTTGATCACATAAGTGATTGTAGTACATAAGTTTACTCATTTTGTGGAACATGACTTGTATGTCATGCACTCATGCTTTAAGTAAATTAATGGAGAGTTGGAGACACATATGTCTTAATCCTTGTCAGTCAAGTTCATGTTAGCTTGAGATCATTTATCATCTTAAATTGTGGACATTTGGTATTCACTAATGATTTACTACCAGGGACTTGTTTTAAGGTATAGTAGATGGTGCAAATATGAGGAATCCGGAGAACATGGAAAAAGGAAGGGCTAGAATTAAAAAACATCATTGACATTTTTGGTTTTGATCTCATTGTTTTCATCATCATCGTCATAATTCAGCGAAGGCTAACTCGACGTGTACGTTCATATGTAGTGTCTGATAAAGCCACCAATTAAAGACATTACTAGGCCAATCAACCTAAAGCTGCACATATGTGTGATAATTGACCACCAGGTAATTGAAATCTGGTAATTGAATTTGCAGGTAATTGAAATCTGGTAATTGAATCTGCACATATGTGTGATTATTAATCCTATACAGCTCTAGGATTTTGCTTAGACAACGACAAGCTCACCTATTCGTGGTCAAACCAGGTATGTTTAGTGATTATTGAATTCATTTCTTTTAAGTACTTTTGGTAATCATAGTATGCATCACATATGTTGCTAATGTAATTGTGATTCAATTACCAGATTTCTGAAAAATTGACGTTGATAGAGCAATACAAACTGGATAGAGAGAGGCAACAGAAGGTACACTACAAAAGAACTGATAAACTGAACATAATTAGTATTATTATGATTGCAGTAAATTAAGTCAGAAACTTCTCTTTTGCTCTAACAGTTAGAAGAGGAGGAAGAAATAAGAATATTAAGAAAGGAACTCATTCCGAATGCTCAGCCCATGCCTTACTTTGACAGGCCTTTCGTCTCCTATTCATTACCCCTGATGTAGGGTGCAAACTTCAAAGGTTAATCATCTTATCAGTCATGGTTGGCCAGTGGTGGAGGCTTGTCACACTGATGTTTCTGGTATAAGATTAGTTATACATAGAATGTATTTGTACTTTCTTTTATTATTCTATCTTAGACAAAAAAAATGTCAGAATATCTTGGTAAAAAAATGTCAGAATATCTTGGTTTTTGGCACTGTATTGTACATATACCAAGTTGTACTCTTCATTAATTATGAATAAATTGAATTTGAGTAAAACTTTCTTTAAATTTTTTAAAAACTCTGATATGGAGTGTCTTTCCTAACTATATTAATTAATCTCCAATGACTGAATTAAGTTTTATTTTTGCTAGAAAAATATTCTCCACATTGGATACATTTTATAAAGAGTATGGACTAGAAAAAGCGTCACTAAATTTAAAAATATGGACAGAAAAAAGTGTGGATAAAATAGAGGACATCTAATACATAAATCTAAGGACACAAAAAAGCGTCTCAATTTTGTGATAATAGACAAGAAAAAGCATCGCCAAACATGAGAAAGTGTGCGAACTATACATGTTTCGACGCTTCGTATAAAAATTTGGACAATAATAAAAAGTGTCGAGAATTGCGACGCTTTTAGGCGTCCAACAAATTTCTCGACTCACATTTTTTCGACGCTTTTTAGAGCGTCGAGAAAAAAAATTTCGACGCTTTATTGTGTCGAAAATAAACCACGGAATTTCTAGTAGTGACGTATGAATTTACACAGTTACATCAATCATTGAATGGAATCAATGTTCCATTTATGTCAAAGGAATCCACTAATATATCCGGAAGCCCTACACTTGAGCTTCAAAGTAGGTCTATAGTTCGATCATGCATCATTCATGCATACCCATGTGATTGACCGAGCTTCACTACGCTTCTATAGCCCATGAAACTGCGCTATCCAATCAATCTTACATGCTAGTCCATTAATTGAAATCATTTATGTCCAATTTAATGATTCCAAACTAGGAACTTAAATAATATATGAATTTAGTTCACCTGTGGAGTTCCATTCACCAGGTTATTAACCTGATGAGCCCATCAATCCATAATTAATTTGGACATTTTATTTAATATTAAAAACTATAATTAAATAAAATTGAAACTTTTTTTCAATTGATAAACATAATTCTACAAGTTAATGTATTACTTATGTGACATGTTTTCTCAAAACATACACAACTTAAATTACATAACTTGCTTCAATCCAAGAATCTTAGTTTGACTCTCATACCTTGGTCATGGAAGGGGTTTAGTAAGTAGTGTTCATGAGTGTAGACACCTAAAAATGTCTCCCCAAAACCAAACCCGATGATGAACAACCTTTCACCGCCACTATTGGTCGGGTTCAGTATTTAATCCCGAGAGTGCTTTAAAAATCGTATTTAATTAAATTCGTATTTTTGAATAGTCCATGGATTAGTCTTGATGTTTGGTCAAAGCATAGTTTTAATTTCAGCCCAAACCTTTTTTTATTTTACTGTTTTATTATTTATTTTGGCCCGAAATTTTTATTTATTTTATTTATTTTAGCCCAAATAATAATAAATCAGAAAAAGGCCCGAAATTATCAATCGACATTTAAAATGCTAAACGAAATTAGGATTAAAAATGAATTTAGACGAAAAAGTGCACTGAAAACTCCCGCGTCACGGCAACAGTCCACCGTGTCACGGGAAACTTTCCCGTCTGACGATGGGGTTCCCCGTGACACGGGACACCTGCCGTGACACAGGGGTTTCCGTGTCCTTTCCGCGTAAACCCTTAACGCGTTTTCTTTCCCGTTCAGCATATATTTCCCGCGTCACACAAAAGTACACTGTGTCACATGAATGTTTCCCGTCTAACGGTGGGATTTCCCGTGTCACGGTACACTTTGCCGTGTCACGGTATACTTTTTTAGGGTTTTTATCATTTTAGGGTTCCGTGTGTTCCCTCAACACATTTTTTCTATAAATACCCCCTCATTTATGACGTACGAGGCATCAATGAATTCTCTATTTTTCTCTCTTCTGTGTTCTAGCCTAAACACTAGCCTCCCCTTCTTCTTTCATAATTCCTTCTTCAAGTACTCCAAGGAGTCCATACTTTAATCGTGGTTCTGTCCATAAGCCAAGGCGTGAAAGGTAGAACTGTTTGAGGGTTTGGCCTCAAATCAATTCTATTTAATTTAATTTAATTTAATTATTGTTTTATTATTATTTCCTTGAAGTTACTAATTCGTTTATTATTTTGTAGTTGCAAACAAACAGAATCAAAGTAAGAATTATGTTCCTTTTATTTTTATTATTTTTCTAACGATTTTGTATTGTTAGAATCATTGTTAACTTGCTTCAAATATTGATGTTTGTTCTATTGTTATTATGATCACTATATTGCATGTTTAAAGGGAATATGTAATTGAAAAAATCACGCCTAATAAGATAATTTGGACAACCGGTTTAGGTTCCTTTTTAATCTTGTTATCAATTCAAGTGATCACAAATATTTTAGAATTATATGTTGCATTAATATTCAACCAATTTAGCTAAATAATAGTTTGGATCAAATTGAATATTTTGTTTGTATGCCTTTGAGATCGCAGGAATACTTTTCACTATAAGAATCGAGTAGAGGCCAATACGGGCGAATGTGACTCCATGACTCACTTCGTACCATCATCCCCGATCCTCCTTTCGTGGTTCCGAACCATATGGAGTTAGTAATATCATGGATTATGAATGGGGTGTAACCTTCACGGGTCAATCGTTGTTGCCTTCGTTGTCCCTTTATTCGTGGTTGTCTTTTATGATCCGTGAACGGTTAAAAAGTTCCTTAAAAACTTGTTGGCGGCTCCCTACTTTTCTTGTCCCTAATCATATATGTCAATTCCCACTTCCTATGAGTGCCAAGCATATTCATCACATGCTTTAACGTAGGCGCACTTCGAACGACGCCTACAATCAGACATTCTCATAAACATGAATTTTGCAATTTCTAAATTTTATAATAATATTCACCTCCATACACTAATAATTTTCCTTTGCCCCTTTCGCAAGGAACTTAGGAATTTCTAGTTTGTTTTCCAACGTTACATTAGATTACGATTGAAATCTATCATCACTTGTTCTTAAAACATGTGAATCAAATATACGAGTATAGTCCATGACATGCATGATGCATCATATCCTTTGCAAAATGCATAAGTAGCATCACTCAAAACCTTAATTTCATCAACCTTTCTCAAAGTATTGAAACATTAAGCAATGTGCCATGTTACATGGGATTGAAACTCCTTTCAATTTTATGTTGAACCTCATAAGAATCTTATCAATATAAGCTTCTTGACTAAGCTAAAACATCTTTCCAGACCTATCTCTATAGATCTTGAATCCCAAATGTACTCATTTTCTTCTTCAAGGTTTTTCATACAAAATGCATTACCCTCATTTGACTCTTCAAGCAATGAATAATTGCTCTTTGTACTAGACCAAGAAGACTTCATAGCTCCCACTAAACATCTTGTATACATAACATCTTCATTTTATGAGAACATCAAACAATTTCGATTAACTCACAAAATTAAGAACATTAACTCCTTGATGCTAACTTCAATCCATTAAGGGTCTTTTACGCATCCCTAGTATAATTGTTTTTCAAAACCATTCTGATTATATTGCATATAAATATTCTTTCATGAACAATTTCAAGAAAGTGTTTTGAAATCCATCTACCAAATCTTATAAGGTAGAAATCACTAAAGTATCTTTAATAGATCTTTGCAAAATGACTATTGTAAAGGTTTCATCGTAGTCATAGTCATACTATGAATTAGTTGAATCCTTTAACAAGTCTTTGCTTTAGTTAGAATACATTTTCCTATCTTGTCTGTTTTGCTTATAATGGGTCTCACCCAATTAGGCAAATAATTTAAGTGTCATACACTTGCTTACAGACTTAGAATCTATTTCAGATTTCCTGGTTTTGAACCACTTGGAGTTATAACTTGTCAAATCATCTTTGTTACTTGCATAATCATCATGTTCCAACATGAATATTTTAGAACTCTTAATCAATATGAAATCATATTTCTTTGACTAAGTTTTACATATGCTAGTCATCGTTGTGGGTTTTTATGAAATAATTGAAACTAATACAACAACTTTGTTTAGCTTTCAATGAGAAATGACAATTTGAGGATGTGCACTTGGAATGTACTACCTTCGACACATGGTTATTATTCCCATTACACTTAATGAGACCATGCGTTGTCATTTGTAACATGAGGTGAATCATGCTCATATTGTTGATTTTATTCAAATACTTCTAGAATTTCTTCAAGATTTTCGAATTAGCTTTTCTTGAACTCTTTCAGGCTCTCAAACTTTTCGAGATTCTTATACTCCCACTTGCCTTTTGAGGAGGCATATTTAGCATAGGGTGAACCAATCATGGTTTGAACCACGTTTATTTGTTTCTTTTCTCAAACTCTTTCGAGATTTATACTACTCCTTCTTGACCTTTTGGAACAATTTCCATAAGGGCACCTGCTTGAGCAACAAACATTTTTTGCTAAGTATGATTTGTGTAGTAGTACCCCGTGCTCTGTATACCAATTGATCGTGCATTAAACGATTTAATACAGTTTTTATTCCTTGCTTTGTAGAAAGACTTTATAAGAACTCTTCTTATCCATATCATATATGGAGTATTTACTACATTTGATTTGACATATATAGTTTGTTTAGTTTTGTAGCTTATCTTAAAAGTATATCCCTTGAACAATGGTTGGAAGATAGGTAATTTTCATTCATTATCAGAATATATCTTATATAGATTGATAGCTCCCTTCATAAACACTTCATAAGGTTTTCTTTCGGAGTTTGTTGTAAAACGATTTCACAAATCTTGGATGTTTATCAAAGTCTTGGCTTAAATTCTCATGATTACGATCATATCGCAATACTTTAAATATATTGCCAAGTAAATGTCTTGACTCAAATTTTCACAATTACAATCATATTGTAATGTAATCATAATTATATTGTCAAGTTGATACTGAACTTCATACCGAACCTTTTGAACTTTTCAATATTTTCATACTTATGCTTCAACTAAGCACAAGTAGTGATCGTATCACAAATGAAGTTTCATTGTCCGTATCTAGTCTTTAAACCTTTGGTTTTCTTACATCGATATGTATTCGACCTCGAGTTCACATCATAATTTCTCTAAATGGTGACTTTGTCAAAATGTCAAATTAGAATGATAATTACATATATCAATAGAATCACAATCTAATGATATTGATGGCCCATCCTGTTGAGTCCCTTGAATGATGACAAACAGCTAAGGGAAACAGGTCTTTGAAAGTGTTCAATACAGTTGGGGGAACCAGCTAAAATAGAACACTGTTTCCCTAGATAAGTTATTACTTATATGAGATATTTGTTGAACTAACTTATCTTTATACAGGGAACAGTTAGATGATGAATGAGCTATGCACTGGTAGGAAACCGGTATAAACTGTTTTCTCAAACTGCTTTTATGAAAGGCAGTTACTTATTTAGTATTGTACATTAACTTTGTTGAATGTGCAGTATCTAAGTTGATTTCTAAGACTGGAAGCTTGAAAGAATTTTCGATCAACTTAAAGGAAGGTCCTTTGGTCAATAATTGAGTTCATTCATGGAAGCTTTCAAGACTTAACGAATGCATGAAGGAAGACTACACTCAAAGAGTTATTTAGGAACTTCATGTAAATGCTCCGTAGTATAACTTATATAATTGAGTATATAAAGTGCTTTTAGTATATTAAATATCGTTATGAAATTTGGTACAAGGTTTGGAACAAATTTCATAACATATTCAGTTCAGGGAACCAGGCCAGGGAACCAGGTTAACTGAACAGATTATTCAAGCTGCCGTTTTTACAAAGATTTTATAAAAAGATATTTTCCGAAAAATATTGATTTAAAATATATCCAAGCAGCTAAGAATAAAGATGATATTTTTGGTTAGCTAAAAACTAGGAAGTATTTTATCTTAAATTGATTTTATCTTGTGATCAAATCAATTAAGATAAATACTTACCATAAATCGTATATATCTTATATGCATGATTTAAGGTAACTAGGGTTTAGCTAACTAACCTATAAAATACATCTTATTCTGAATAATCAGATACGGCTCTCACACATTTTAATAGAGTTTTATTTTTGAGAGCTAAAAGCACTAATTCAATTATTAAGTGATACACAAGAGCATAATAGTGTTTTAACGTTTTTCTCTATTTGACTTTTGAGAGTTAGATCATTAGAGAGTTCTTGATCTTGTATTAAGTCTTTGACAGAGGGGTTGAAGACTTGGTGAGTGTTTGTGAGTTCAAACACACTAGGAACTTACGAGGGTAAGTTTAGAGCACATTCGGAGTAGAGTGTGGGGTTTACTGGTTCCCGGAGTAGGGAAACAGTAGAGTGTTCTTTGTCTTTATTTTTCGGAGTAGATTAATAAAGGACTTAGGATAGGAGGACGTAGGCCAGAGTTGGCTGAACCTCGTTAAATCTGTGGTGTTCTTTATTGCTTTGTTTTATTCCGCTGCATAAGGGAACCAGCACAACTGGTTCCTTACACATAATCCGAAAAGAAGCAAAAATCGCTAACGATTACTTAACACTCAATTCACCCCCCCCTCTTGAGTGCCCATTGAACCTTCAATTGGTATCAGAGCCTAAGCTTCTCGAAAGAGTAACATCTAGAGGAGTTAAGAATGAGTACTCAAGAATTAAGTGCAATTGGTTATGACAACAAGACACCAAAGTTTAATGGAAATAATTATGCTTGGTGGAAGAACAGGATCCAGAATGTTATCATGGGTATTGATTATGAATGCTGGCTCGTAGTTAAAAATGGTCCTAATATCATTCTCAAGACAGAAGCTGATGGGAAACAGGTTCCCAAGAAGGATAGCGAATTGGTCACTGCTGATTACAAGTTGCTGGAGAAAAATGCTAAGGCAATGTCAATTCTACAACAAGCAATAGGTGAGACCGAAACAAATCGTATCTCTGGTTGCAGTAGTGCTAAGGAGATATGGGACACCCTTGAACTTGCGTTTGAGGGAACCAGTGAGGTAAAACGATCTAAAATTGATTTAATCATGTCTAAATACGAATTGTTTGCCATGAATAAAAATGAAAAAATCAATGATTGCTTTCGTAGGTTTATGACTATTGTTAATGATCTTAGATCACTTGGTAAAAAATTTTCGGATGAGGATCTTGTGAGAAAAATTTTGCGTAGTTTAACAGATACATGGACAGCTAAGGTAACAGCAGTATATGAAGCAAAGGATCTGTCAACCTTGTCTTTGGAACAGCTTATTGGTTCCCTTATGACTCATGAGATGCTGATTGACTCTAAGTCTGACAAGGAACCAGCCAGAGGCATGGCACTGAAGGGAACAGTAGAAGAAGAAGAAGATGAGATCAGCATGATTGCAAAAAGATTTGAAAGATCTCTTCGTGATCAAAAGAGGAATTTCAAAGGTAAGAATTTCAAAAATACAAAAAAATCTAACTCTTCCTCACCTTCAGGTTGCTTCAAGTGTGGTGAGAAAGGACACATCATTCGTGATTGTCCAAAATGGAAGGACAAGCAATCTCAATCTGGAGATAAGAGGGCTTTCAAGAATGCCATGATAGCATCTATGTGGGGAGAATCTGACTCAGGATCTGATGAAGAGGAAGATACACCTAGTTCTGATGTTTGCTTAACTGCTTTCACAAACATCAAGGAGAACAGCACTGGTCCGGGAACCAGAGGGGGAACCAGTACATTCAAGAAATGCTTGATGGCTAAGAAGGATGTACTACAAAAACATAAGGTAAACCTTGAACAAATTAGAATAGATATGCATGAATATGATAGAGAAAATATGCTCGCTTGTATAGATTCTTTATTGGATGAATGCTATAAATTAGGTGAAACTTATATAACTGGCAAAAGAGAATTAAAAGAAAAACGTAATGAATGTAAAACTGCTATTGCTAGTTGTGATCACCTAGAGATGGTTTGCCATAACTTGAAAAATCAAGTTGCTGAACTAGAAGTTGAATTGGACAAGTGCAAGGTAGAACTAGGAAGGGCAAGATCTTCTGAACTTGACTATCCGAGTGATGGTGAAGAAGATTTGATCTCCTGGTTCCCCAGAGACTTATCAACTACTAGTGAAGTCCTTGATTTTTCAACAGTCATAAGTAAAGCAAATTCTTGCAATAGAACTTCTCTGTTGAAGGCCTTTGAAACATTGGCTTTCAACTTAGAAAATTCTCACAAAGAAATTGCTTCACTTAAAGCTGTTCAGCCCCCTGGTTCTCCTACTGGAACCAGCATTGAAGTCAGCAGTATGATTAATGAATATGAAAGTACTATCTGTAAGTTACATGCTGAATTTAATCAACTAAAAAGTGAAAAGCAATCAGTAGTTATTGACATGTCTAATGACCCTATGGTTTTAGATCTTAACTTACAACTTGCAACTTTAAAAAGTAACTTTGAGTTTTTGAAAGAGAAAAACGAGTTGTTAGTTAAGACACTTGAAACAAAAGAAAGGGAATTGCATGACAGTCATAGACATGTGGATAAGCTACTGAATGCACAAAGAACCTTGGACCATCTGACTTCATCAGGAGGAAACAAAGGAAAATTTGGTCTTGGTTATACTAGACAGAGAACCAGGACTAACTGGTCTCCCAGAGAAACCACCTGGATCAAAGAATATCAGCGAGGTAAGTATGTCATGACTAAAGAGATGCACGTGTGTTTTCATTGTGGTAAGAATGGACATAAGATACATGAATGTCCAGCTAAGAAAATTAGTGCTAATAAGAACAGCAAGAGTGTAATGTATGTGTGGAGAAGAAAGGATCAACAAGATGTTAATGTTGTTGAAAAGGGACCCAAGTGTGTTTGGGTTCCTAAAACTAATGTTTGATTTACTCTTGCAGGCTAGAGTGAAGGGAGACACCTATTGGTATTTGGACAGTGGTTGCTCAAGACACATGTCCGGGGATAAAGATCAATTCCTTTCACTAGTGGCCTTTGATGGAGGAAGTGTCACCTTTGGGGATAACAGCAAGGGAACCATCACTGGTTTAGGTAAGGTTGGTAAGACACTTTCTAACGCAATAAATGATGTTTATTATGTTGAAGGCTTGCAACATAATCTCTTGAGTATTTCTCAATTATGTGACAAAGGTAATAGAGTTGAGTTTCAAGCCAACCTATGTCACATAGTTAACTCACAAACAGGAGAACTTGTATGTGAGGGAACCAGGAAGCATGATGTCTACATCACCTTCTTAGATAAAATCCCTCAAGACAAGTCCATCTGTTTGAGAGCTGTTTCTGACAATAATCAATGGATTTGGCATAAGAGGTTTGGACATGCTAGCCTAACACTTCTAAACAAACTTAAAGCACATGACTTAGTGGTAGGTCTTCCTAACATTAAGTATGAAGCTGATAAAGTTTGTTCTGAATGTGTAAGGGGGAAACAGGTCAAAATCTCTTTTAAGCCTAAAACTGTTTTGAGTACCAGCAGACCCTTCGAACTTGTACACATTGACTTGTGTGGTCCCATGAGAGTACAAAGTCGAAGAGGTCATAGATATGTCTGTGTTATGGTTGATGATTATTCCAGGTACACTTGGGTAATGATGTTACACACAAAGGATGAAACGTTTGAAGAATGGGTAACATTGGTGAAACAAGTGGAGAACCAGCTCACCCACAAGCTGGTCTCGGTAAGATCAGACCATGGTACTGAATTTGATAATGCTAACTTTATTGATTATTGTAGGGAACATGGAGTTAATCACAACTTCTCAGCCCCTAGAACACCTCAACAAAATGGTGTTGTAGAAAGGAAGAATAGAACTCTTGAGGAGATGGCGAGGACGATGCTCATTGAGAGTGGTCTCCCAAAGAGTTTTTGGGGAGAAGCTGTTGACACTGCTTGCTATATATTGAATAGAGGTCTCATTAGACCAAAGTTAAATAAGACTCCCTATGAACTTCTTAAAGGTCGAAAGCCCAACATCACATACTTTCGTGTCTTTGGATGTAAATGTTATGTGCATAATAATGGGAAGAATCAACTTGATAAGTTTGATCCTAGAAGTGATGAGGGAATCTTTCTTGGATACTCTTCTCACAGCAAAGCATATAGAGTCTTCAATAAAAGGACTCTTTGTGTTGAGGAGAGTGTCCATGTCATTTTTGATGAATTTAACATGTCTTCTGAGATTGCGCAGGTACAACCTGATGAAGTGATTGGATTGATGGATTTCACGGGGAACCAGTATACTGGTCCCACAGATGAAGTGCAAGCAGATCTAGGCCTACCAAATACTCCACCAGATGATAATGATGAAGTGCCTAGAGAAGAAAATGAAGATAATGAGGACTCTGAAGGGGAACCAAGTCCTGATGGTTCCTCAAATAATAGACAGGTAATGAGTTCAGGGGGAACAGAAGAAGGTACCACCCCTGAACCTGAGGTAAGTAATGATAGAGGAAACAGCATGAATGTGAATCCTCCTGGCTCCTCAGAAGAAGAAGAGATTCATGAACATGCTGGTTCCCAACTTAATGAGAAAGCACAAAACAATCTTAATTTCAAAAGTTTTAGATATAAATCTTCTCATCCCACTGATCAAATAATTAGTGATATAAATAAGGGGATTCAAACGAGAAGAAGTGTTTTTCAAAACTTTTGTGCCTTCTATTCTTTCCTGTCTAATGTAGAGCCTACTGACTATAAAATGGCATTGACTGATCCTGATTGGGTACTAGCTATGCAAGATGAGCTAAATCAGTTTCAGAGGAACCAGGTTTGGCACCTGGTTCCCCGTCCAAAGGAAAGATCAGTCATTGGTACTAGATGGGTCTTTAGAAACAAGTTAGATGACCTTGGTACTATAGTCAGAAACAAAGCAAGGCTAGTGGTGCAAGGGTACAATCAACAAGAAGGAATTGACTATGATGAGACGTTTGCACCAGTAGCTAGGCTAGAGGCTATTAGGATTTTAATTGCTTATGCTGCTCACATGAATTTTAAGCTGTTTCAGATGGATGTGAAGACTGCCTTCCTTAATGGCTATTTGAAGGAAGAAGTATATGTGGAGCAGCCACCTGGTTTTGAAGATGCACTGTTTCCCCAGCATGTATACAAGTTGGATAAAGCATTATATGGCTTAAAACAAGCTCCAAGGGCTTGGTATGAAAGACTGTCCAATTTCTTGATGGCAAATGATTACAAGAGGGGAACAGTAGACAAGACCTTGTTCATAAAAACCAGGGGGAAACACTTGATTGTAGTACAAATTTATGTTGATGATATTTTATTTGGTGATACTAATCAAACTTTGTGTGATGAATTTGCAAATCTTATGCAGAGTGAATTCGAAATGAGTATGATGGGAGAACTAGGGTTCTTCCTAGGGCTGCAGATTAAGCAAACAAATGATGGTATAATGATTCATCAACAAAAGTACTTAAAAGAGCTGCTGAAAAAGTTTGGCATGGAGAACAACAAAGCTTATGATACACCTGTTCCCACATCCACAAAGTTGGATGCTGATCTTAAGGGAAAAAATGTTGAAGCTACACTTTATAGAGGAATGATTGGTTCTCTACTTTACCTAACAGCTAGTAGACCTGACATTGTGTTTTCTGTTGGTTTGTGTGCTAGGTTTCAAAGCAATCCAAAGGAATCTCACTTGAAGGCTGTTAGAAGGATACTTAGGTATCTTGTGGGAACAGCAGATCTGTTTTTGTGGTACCCCAAAGGCAGTACCATTGATCTCATTGGATATACAGATGCAGATTATGCTGGTTTCCTAGTTGATAGAAAGAGCACATCAGGTATGGCACGCTTCCTTGGCTCTTGTCTTATATCATGGGGTTCTAAAAAGCAAAATTCAGTGGCCCTATCCACAGCAGAGTCAGAATATATAGCTGCAGCTTCATGCTGTTCCCAGCTACTGTGGATAAGGAACCAGCTGAAAGATTTTGGTGTTATTTATAAAAGTGTTCCTATTTTTTGTGATAACACTAGTGCAATCAATATTTCAAAGAACCCCGTGCAACACTCCAAGACCAAACACATTGAGATAAGACACCATTTTCTAAGAGACAATGTGGAAAAAGGATTGGTGGAGATGTTGTTTTGTAAAAGTGAAGATCAAATAGCTGATATCTTCACAAAGCCTTTATGTAGAGAGTCCTTTTGTAGGTTAAGAGTCCTTTTAGGTCTAGTTAGATTTTAGGAGTTGGCTTCAATTATTTCCTTCAATGATTGGCTAGAATAGGTATGCTTTTGTACTGATTGTGTATATAACTATGTTGCTTACTTACAAATATTGTGTAAATAACCTAAGTGGATTATTGTTGTATAAGAACAGGAGAAGTTATTTTGAAACATGCTGAGAATAGAATGACTGGTTCAGTACAGGTACCAGCAAGAGGAAACAGCAGTTCAGCTCTGATATGTCATCCGAAAATATTTTATTTTTGGAAGATTACTATAAGATAATTTCTTTTTGCAAAGAATTATCTTATTTCAGTTATTCTTATCCTACAAAGAGGCAAATATATTTAATTGCCTAATTTATAGTTGGTTGATTTTTTTTTGGTAAAAAGATAATTACCATATTTTAAATTTTCAATTTTTGAAATTATCTTTTCCGTTTATTTTGATTCTCAACCGGCTAGTTTTTGGAATTCATATGTTGTGCAATTAATATAAATACACACTAACACATTGATACAGTTTCACATCACATCATCATTGAATTCATCCTCTCTCTCGTTCAACAGTGGTACCCTAATCACTGTTCACTCCGTTTTCATCTCTCTCAAATTCCTACTAAATTTTGAAGCTTGTTTGCTACAATGGTAAGGAAATCAGCCAAGGCTTCAGCTAAGAAAGGAAAGGAGAAGACTCAAGCAAGTGAGTCCACTCAATTGAAGGAGACCACCATCACTGAAACTAACCCTGCTCCGACTTTATCGAGCAATTCACTTCCTACTACCACAAAGAACCCATCACCAACTCCGTCTCCATCTTCTAAATCTCCCTCACCTTCACCTCCCAAAAATGCACCTTTACCCAAAACCCCTGAGGCTGATGATTCCATCATCAAAGAACCTGCCTCATCTCAGGGGGACCAGCCCAAAAGCGCTGAAGAATTCTTCAATACTGTTGGAGAAAGGGAAGAGGAGGAAGTTAGAAGTGAAGAAGCGGATCTACAGATTATTGGGCAGAAAAAGGGGACTTCAAAACCCTTGGTTCACAGCAGAGTGACTAGGTCTTCCCTGAAAAACATTGGCGAAGTAGTAGTGGAGGAACAATCGATGGATTCTGCTGGTACCAAACGAAAGAGAACAGCACGGAAGTCTACAAGAGGTATGTCAGTAGAATCTCCATCTGTTGGTATGACTGATTTAGGTTCTAGGGTTGTGCTATCTGGTTGTAAAACAGAAGTTGGTTATTTTGATGAAAGTGCCTTAAGTGATGTGAAAGAGTTGTTAGAATATCAAGGTTGGATGGCTTTGTTTGATGTCTGTGATGCTAATATTGATGGTGTTAGAAAGTTTTATATAAATTTGAAACAAATGGTGGATAGGTCGTTAGGATCAGCTGTGAATGATGTTGAAGTAAATGTGTCTGTTGCAAGTTTGGCTGGGTTGTTGAATATACCCAGAGATGGTTTTGATGAGTATTCTGGAGATGGATGGCCCACACTTATTGGGGTCAGTCCAGATGAAGTGCATGACTTTGTGATTGGAGGGAAAGTTCCAAAGAAAGCTGGAACTTTTAAAACTGGTAGCTTGAAGGAACCAGTGATGCTGGTTCTTCATTCTCTGTGTAACAAGATGATTATTCCTCGAGCACAAGGTAGGGGTTTTGTGCGCATCATGGAAATGGTGCTTATATATTTGCTGATGAATAAGATTAAGATAAATCTCCCTTCCCTAATGATAAACCATATGATGAATTGCTATAATTCCTCCCACCATTCTCTTCCTTATGGTTCTTACATAACTAAGCTTCTTAAAGAGAATAATGTTTCTCTTAGTGGATCAACTACTCCTGTAATAGTGTTTACCAAAGGTATTCTGAAACAAAAGGGGTTGATCATAAGTGCTGGGGTGTTGAAGTTTAGGGAGGAGGAACCAGTAGAGACTCCTAAGCCTGCCAAGAAGAAACAGAAGGTAGAGGAACCAGCAGGTCAGAAGGTTATTCTTAAGAGGCTGGAGAGTCAGGAAGAGAAGATGAGTGCTGTAGGGGATCAGCTTAGCAAGTTAGTGACCTTAGTGGAAAGTTTATCTACTTCGTTTATTATGAGGATGAGCAAGTTAGAGAAACAGGTTGCTGGTAGTTCTGGAATTGAGAAGGAACAAGTTGAGGAGGACCAGCAAACAGACCAGCAGGAAGATGACAATGAAGAGGAGGAGAATCAGGATGAAGCAGTTGAGGAGGCTGACACTGAAGAAGAGGAAGAAGATGATGAAAATGATGATGATGATTGAATCTGTTTTCTTTTTCATTTAGCCTACCTTTATTATATTATATTCTGAATAACTGATTCTGTTGGACTGTTTTTATTCCTCCCAATCCATGAATTTGTTTTGATATGGATTTGGGCTCTATCGTTTACTTTTGATGGTTTGTATTAAACTATGATCTTTATTGTTGGCATGGCTTTACTTTGACTAATCTGACCTTCTTTTGCAGCACTTTATTTGTATAATGGTTGATGCCATTGGATGGTTTAGCACGTTACTTTATGCATAAGAGGCTACTTTTGCATATCTTTTTAATGATGCCAAAAGGGGGAAAATAGTTGAAGTTGAAGCCTATAGTCTTTACTAGTTTAGATTGAGTCGTTTTTGAGTCTTTTTACTTTTACTTTGACTTTATTTTATTTTCTGTTTCTGTTTAGGGAACCAGTTGGCTTAACTGACTTGTTCCATTGAGTCTTGAGTCCTTGAAGTTTTTGACTACTTTCTTTTGAGTATGTTCACAGGTGCAGAAACTTCAAATGTTTGTCATCATCAAAAAAGGGGAATTTGTTGAGTCCCTTAGGTTTTGATTGATAGTTTTGAATGATGACAAACAACTAAGGGAAACAGGTCTTTGAAAGTGTTCAATACAGTTGGGGGAACCAGCTAAAATAGAACACTGTTTCCCTAGATAAGTTATTACTTATATGAGATATTTGTTGAACTAACTTATCTTTATACAGGGAACAGTTAGATGATGAATGAGCTATGCAATGGTAGGAAACCAGTATAAACTGTTTTCTCAAACTGCTTTTATGAAAGGCAGTTACTTATTTAGTATTGTACATTAACTTTGTTGAATGTGCAGTATCTAAGTTGATTTCTAAGACTGGAAGCTTGAAAGAATTTTCGATCAACTTAAAGGAAGGTCCTTTGGTCAATAATTGAGTTCATTCATGGAAGCTTTCAAGACTTAACGAATGCATGAAGGAAGACTACACTCAAAGAGTTATTTAGGAACTTCATGTAAATGCTCCGTAGTATAACTTATATAATTGAGTATATAAAGTGCTTTTAGTATATTAAATATCGTTATGAAATTTGGTACAAGGTTTGGAACAAATTTCATAACATATTCAGTTCAGGGAACCAGGCCAGGGAACCAGGTTAACTGAACAGATTATTCAAGCTGCCGTTTTTACAAAGATTTTATAAAAAGATATTTTCCGAAAAATATTGATTTAAAATATATCCAAGCAGCTAAGAATAAAGATGATATTTTTGGTTAGCTAAAAACTAGGAAGTATTTTATCTTAAATTGATTTTATCTTGTGATCAAATCAATTAAGATAAATACTTACCATAAATCGTATATATCTTATATGCATGATTTAAGGTAACTAGGGTTTAGCTAACTAACCTATAAAATACATCTTATTCTGAATAATCAGATACGGCTCTCACGCATTTTAATAGAGTTTTATTTTTGAGAGCTAAAAGCACTAATTCAATTATTAAGTGATACACAAGAGCATAATAGTGTTTTAACGTTTTTCTCTATTTGACTTTTGAGAGTTAGATCATTAGAGAGTTCTTGATCTTGTATTAAGTCTTTGACAGAGGGGTTGAAGACTTGGTGAGTGTTTGTGAGTTCAAACACACTAGGAACTTACGAGGGTAAGTTTAGAGCACATTCGGAGTAGAGTGTGGGGTTTACTGGTTCCCGGAGTAGGGAAACAGTAGAGTGTTCTTTGTCTTTATTTTTCGGAGTAGATTAATAAAGGACTTAGGATAGGAGGACGTAGGCCAGAGTTGGCTGAACCTCGTTAAATCTGTGGTGTTCTTTATTGCTTTGTTTTATTCCGCTGCATAAGGGAACCAGCACAACTGGTTCCTTACACATAATCCGAAAAGAAGCAAAAATCGCTAACGATTACTTAACACTCAATTCACCCCCCCCCCCTCTTGAGTGCCCATTGAACCTTCACATCCCTTTGAATCTTCCGCATGCAATGTTCATTTTTCATTCGAATTAATTGACATATTAGAGACAATTTAACTATTTCTATCATATAGAACTTTAAACCTATTTAGCAATTCAAAACATATTATGACTCAATGAAGCATAGAATAACATTTAGTCCATGTTTTTGAATCTTCAATGCTTAGTCATTACTAACATTGAATGGGTATATTTTGATAATGACAAGAATAAATTACATTTATTTAATTCTAGTCAATAACTAGGTAAGGTGAAATATAAGTTCTACTTGTAAAGTTACAACTTTTGCTTCCAGACTTGTAGATTCTACTTGTGAAGTAGCAACATTTGCTTCTAAACTTGTAGATTTATTTCTCCTTTAGCCATAACTTCTTCCTTTAGTTCAACCACATTGTGAAATGAGTGATCTAAACAAGACATCTTATGTCCAAAAAGTAGCAATATGCTAAAATCAATTTCTATAATATCTTTCTTAAATTTGGAACATTTCCATTCTTTTACCTTCCAACTATATGAGGTAGTTTCTAATTGATTGGAATTGGTCCATTTAAATTGAAACATTTTTTGTTCATAACAACTTTTAGCATGTAAATAGTTCTAGATTTGAGAGGTAGCAACTTGTTTGCATTTCTCGGCCTATAACTTCTTAATGCAATCCTCATATATTCCTAAACTTTTCCCATTTGAGCCACTTAGAACACTTCTCTTAGGTTCAAAATGATGCTTTGCTTAACTACTTTAAGCACATTTCATGATTTTGCTAAGTCTATTCAATCATTATTTATAATAGAGTTTAATCAACTATTTAACTCTTATATAAAGTGGATGAAGAAAAGCATCATTTGATCAACTTTTGATCATAGAGATTTCCGATCATTTTATCATATTCAATCATATTGAAAATAAGAGATTTTATTGGACTTCTATACTTGTCTTTTGGAGTGTTCATACCTCCCATCTCACTATATCCCTTGAAACATTTTCAAAATGAAGATTCATTGGCATTTTACTCAAACATTTTGAATAAAACCAACATTAGACATGTGACATGGATTTCTAAAACTTGCCTTTTGGAACCATCTTAGCAAAATTGGAATATAGGTTTATGGATTATAATTTAACCTTTTTGAGAACACTTCTCGACTTTATTTTCAATCGAGGAGATTATTAATAATAATAAAATTAGAACGACATGTTATTGTAAGTAAACGCAAAATTCAATTATGTTTAATAAATTTTAAAGTGCCAAAAGTGAATTAAATTTGGCAACTTTAAAACACTTTATTCAATTTAAATGATCCCTATTTGAATTAAGTGATTCCAAGACCCTTTAATTGTGCAGCAATTGACCGGACTTTGGCCTTACCGTCAACCATTACATTTTCAAGGTGAGTAAACTCTTTACTGATTTACTAATTACAACTCTTGTAACTCTTGGCTGAATAATTAACCATCACATGTTTAATTATTATCCTTTGCTTCAAGGCTCTAAACTCTTTAGGTAACCTTGTTGAGTATAACCAATTAAAATTATAAAACTTGATTTACCCCAACTCTCCCAGAATATAATATGACACCCAACTTTGGCATGACCCATCATAAATATCAAAGGTTTATTGGGATTCTAATTGGAAAAGCATCCTCAATATTACCGGGACCTAAATTTATTATGTTGTGATTATTTAGTGAACACTAGCGCATCATCACAAAACATCAATAAAATCTAACATGCATAGAATACTAAATGCATAAATACACAAGACATAGTATGGCCCCAAATCCTAAGAAAACAAATAAAGTAAATGCTCCCACTTGAATCATCATGGATCTCATCTACCTTGCTCCTTTGGGCCTTCACTTCATGGGCTTCTTGGATTAACTGCAACCTGTAATTTTACTCTATTCTATCGACTACTTAAATAAAATGAAATAAAATTACAAAAATACTTTATCGGTTTGTAGACCATACTAAGATTACAAAAATACATCACGATGCGCATATTGTATTTAGTAATCTACTGGGCCATACTAATCATTATATAGCAAAAATAATATCATATATTATAAAATTGCCACATAATAAATCACTCATCATGCTTTCTTAAACTACAACATCGAATGTTCACAATTAAGGAAACATTGCACCAAAATATCTCATATTTTAATTAATGCAATTAGATAATATCATATATTATTCATGATAATCAATAAAATATTGTATATTTTAAATTAGTCATGAGATAGAATCAAATCTTATTTTAATCTTAAAAGATAAATCATATTTATCCTCAAAAATTATCCTACCAAATTAGGAAATTCTATCCTAATTACTAGTCAATCACAAAATTTTAAATCAATTATATCCTAAAATAATTATGGGATAATCACATTATTTAAATCAATTATTATCCTTTTGGAATATGTTCAGAATATCCTAACAAATCTTATCCAAAATTAACCACTTTAATTATGGATAATTATCAAAATAACAACTTTAAATATGGATAATATCGAACATAACAACTTTTGAAAGATTTGATTTTATCCCATCGTAAAAAATATTTATCCAAAATAAAACTGATTTTATCCCAAAATAATTTTGTAATTATCTTGAAATATTTTCAAAAACAGATTTTTTTTTTGAAAATATGTGCCAGCCACCGTGGTATGGCCTGCTGAAGCTAGCCACGGTGGTCGTACACCGTGAGGTGTACGCTGCTATAGGTAGCGACGCACAGCAGCAGCAGTGTCGCACAACTATTGCACGGTGCTGCTGTTGCTGCACCTTTCTGATCCTCTTGCTGCCCCACCTCGCCACTTCCTTCGGACCACCTGCAGCGGCAGCCGCCATGGCCGCACCACAATCTAATTAACAACTTTTGTTAAACAAAATTAGTGTGGTCCATTATAAATTACAACATAACTTTTATGCTAATTCATCATATTAAAATTAAATTCACAATCTAATTTTAAAACTAGGCTTCATGAAAAATAATTCCTAATTTAATTTAACTCTTAAATTAAATCATTTAAATCATTGATCATGCAAAATTCATAATTTATACATGAAATCAATGGTATTAAAATCATGAAGCATATTTAAAATGAACTCGAATAAAAACAAGCACAAAAATCAGATTTTAGAGCTTATTAAAGGTTCGAAATTTTTGAAAAATTAGGGTTAGGGTTCGAAAAAATTCGAATTCAATAGGGCAAAATTCGATCCTCTTTATGGCTATTTTGAGCGAATTAAATCACATTTAATCATTTCCAAGAGTTAAATCACATTTAATATAATAATTGACCCATAATTAAATTATTCTCCCTCCTAATTGAATTAAAATTGTGGATTGTCAAATAATTATTGTCAATATGTGTAAATGCAATAGGCTAACAGATACCACTGTATGAGTTCATAGGTACTAATTGCGGAATAAACATGAATCATATTCATACAGTACCTAATCCCAAGATCTAATGCATAACACATAAAGAACATATAATTGTACCTTTGAAGCGTGATTCCACGTGCGATCGAGCAAGAACAATGGAAGATAAAGTACCTTAAGCGTGATTCCTCTACTTAGTCCACGGGCACAGATTAAGACCTCCACTAACGCTAGTTAGTTGCAATTGAACCCTTCAATTGACCTTCTACGGAGAAGAGCGAGCAACGAACCACTATGAACCACCACACGCGCCACCAAGGGTGGCCGTCCGTACGGATGAGGGGAGGAGAGATATAGCCGTGAGTTAGAAAGAGGAATTATGGTTTTTTGGGATTGGTTGCCTTGATGTCAAAATACACTGTGTGTGAATTATGACTGCTTGCAAGCAACCCTAGGCATGGATCTTATTTATAGATCTCATCTCTAAATAAAAGCCCATGTCAAAAGCCCAAAACCTAATTCCAATCTAACTATGCTAGCCCAATCCATTTCATGATTAGTTAATTGCTCACGAGGCCCATTAATAGGCCTCTAACTTGCTTAACCCAATACCCTTGTGTGTGACCTCATAGGATCCATTCTAGTGGGCTTTGGACTATTTGACTAGCCCAAAGATCATTGATCATAGTCTAGCAATAGATAATGACGACCCAAAAGAACGAACTTATTATCTCCATAATAGTGATCCTTGATATATCTAGTAATTGCACCTATCAAAGACAGAACTCCTTCAAATCTTTCATTACTCCACATTAGAAAGCCAAGCCTATTGGTGAGGTGATAGGTTATAAAAGAGGGGGGTTAATTGCATTTTGCATTGCATCTCTTTCTAATGCATTTAGAATATAAAAGATTAATACAGTCATGTGTTTGTCTAAGATTTTTTTAAAGAACAATTTCCTTCTTAAAGTGAGCTTAAAGACCTAAGGATTTAAGAGTTTATGTAAAAGATGTTCAAGAATAAAGAGTAACTTACCACATCCCAAAGATGGCCTATGAAACAACCCTTAAATCTAGAAACAGTTCTATTTCTTAAACTCAAGTGATAGAATTTTTCAAGATCTTTCCAACCGTATCTCACAATAATTTTTTCGATTTTTCTATCATTTTTAATGATTTTTTTAGTTCAAGCTATCATAAAGAAGAAAAAGGCACATTTTTTCCTCTTAATTGCTTTTAAAAATTGTATTAATTTATTTTTAAGAAACTAATGGTGTCATGGAACCTATATTACACTATATTATGTATTTTTTTTTATTTATAAAACTTTAATTATTAAGAGTTTTAAGTAACTTTAATTTTATCTAAAGATGACTTTAGAAATAAGAGTTTTTAATAAACTTTGATTCTAAAGGATGTTTTTTAAATCTTAAATTTATTTTAAAGATGAATTTTGAAATAAATGATGTCTTAAGGACTTTAATTTTATTTTAAGACGACTTCAGAAATAAAAATTTCAACAAACTTTATTTTCTTTACTTTAAGATGATTTTGGAAATAAAATCTTTTACAATTTTGTGAACCTTCTTATTTTAAACCCTTTTGTAACACAAGAATGAATCATAACTTTGCTCAATTATTTTTAATAATTAATGATAGTTAATATGAGGTTATGGCCACATTTCAAAACATGAGGCTAAGATTAATTATTTAGTTGTATAAGGTTGTAACAATTATCCATCTCCACAAAAATAAGCCCGAATCCCATTAAATTTACCGGATGGATTAATTGACAATTGGATATGATTAAATAGTTTATTGTTCCCTTTTATTTGAAAGTAAGACATTGACAGGTGTCGTGTTTTATTTGGCCAATTCTATTCAGCCTAGACACATAACCCTTAAAACCTTACAAAAATTCTCATTGAGTGATTTTAAACTTAAAGCGAGATTACATAGTGAACCCTTACAGTTTAACTCCAAAAAATACCTTGACCCACAAGAACAATCGTCAATTGAGACGCATTTGTTGAATTGTCTTGTTCAAAATACATTTGTGCCTTTGTGGTAATCACTAATCGAGGTGATTTTCCTCAACCAAGGTGGTTCATTTTACTTTTATAAGTGAATCCATCAAAGATCGCTAAAATCCCACTTACAAAAAGACGTTTATGTCAAATACCCAAATTTAAAACCCAATGGATTTGGTTACTTAAAACTTGGCATCTGTCAGAACTACGAAGGTTTTGATCTGTGAGTGAATTTAAAATCCCACTATGATCAGTATGTAGTGCAACTTTGGTGCTCAAACCTACCTTATATTAACTATTATATCGTTTTTATGTGATTAACATGTCTTCTTTGCACTTACTACCTACCCCACTTACTTTATTAGTCTCCCTCACTCTTTCTCCTAATCTCCTTAGCTTAATATGTGTCCCTATATTGTGTTAACTAAATAGAAACAAAGAAAGCATATAAATTAAGAGCACGATTAACCCCAAATGATAGTGTTCGTCCTCCTTCGTTGATTTCCTCGAGCTCCATTGTTGAAGAATTCTCAAGCTCCGTTGTCGAGGAGAGAGAGAACAGTGAGTTAACTTCCTTTAAAAGTTGTCTAACGTCCTCCAACTCCAAAAGTATATAAATGACGATTTTATCCCAAACAAAGTTTGTTAAATGACTTGAAAACCCTCTTAAAAGCAGATTTTGTTTCTCATATTGAGAAACTTGTATATCTCAATATTTTCCCTTTAATAAGCCCCGGTGTTAAACAGACTAAAGAGCTAGTTAAGGGTTTGTTTGTTATCGTTGGGTTTTTTTTGTTTTGTATTTTGTTTTTCAAAATCATAGGATATACTTCCTCTATTTTTATATAGTTGCAACACACGCTTTTTCACTATATTATTAGTGAACTGCTAAACGTCGCTCCCATTTTACAAGGGAGCGCTCCCTTTTTGACATGAATGGAAAATTTTCCCCCTTTTTGCAAATTGTATTATAAACAACTCCTTTGTTGGTCATGAACATTATTATATCAAATGGTCCCCTCAAATATGTACCACATGAATCCCGAGCCCACCAAATTTTTCCCCCCGACATCCAACCCCACTTGCTTCGATCCACCACCCAAATTCTTTTTTTTAGAAAAATTATCTAGTTTTTACGACGGGTTTTGAACGATGGACGACTGGAACATTCGCACTCCGTAGAGGTCGTCGGATGAATCTGTAAGATTTTTTTTTCTAAAAATGAGACATTTGCCCAAAAAATCCGGATATCTTCCTAAAATTTCCAGATATCTTCCTAAAATTTATTAACTTAGTCGTCTTACTATTATTATAATTTTTAATGTGGTTATTATTAATATTTTGATAATTTGAATAATTACTATTAATGTTATTGTTGTTTATATAATTAATATTAATGTTATTATTGTTATTATTAGTTCTAATATCTTTTTATAAATATTGTTATTGTTAGTATTAACGATATTAATTATTGTTGTTATTAGTATAAATATTATTATTATTAGTATTCATAATATTAGTTATTATTTTTGTTATTATTAGTATTAAAGATATTATTAGTTCTAATATTGTTTTTTAAATATTAATGTTAATATTATAAAATAGAACATAATATCTTAGACCATTGTTTTGTTTATTTTGTTTTTATAGGATTTGGAATCTGAAGACGACAGTGATGGTGTGAATTATAGTGTGAATTTTGTCACGGACACGTTATTTCCAACGTTTGCTGATGTAGTTAAACAGGCGGATGCTGCTTCCATAAATCTGGGATTTATTTTGGTGAAATCGTCTTTAAAAAAACAGAGATGGTCGGCCGTATGGATATTTTAAATGTGATCGGGGACGGAGGAGCAACCGAGAGAGTTGGAGAATGCGATACGAAAGGACACAAAAACCAAAGCTAATGGTTGTCCTTTCTACATCAAGATATATTATGAATTCACCACTGACAGTTGGAAGATCCGTGCAAAAAAATGATGAAACTGGTACCCATAACCATCCAATGATCGTGTAACAAGAGGGTCATCGTAAATTTAGTGGATTAAGCCCGGGTGCAAAACAGGTTGTGCGTGACATGACAAAGTGCAAGGTTGCGCCGCGTAACATCATGGAACTATTACAGAGCAATTTCTTGATGATCATCCAAACATCAGGCACATTTACAATTGCTGGAATGACTTGATAACGGAGATGTCTGAAGGAAGAGGAGTTGTTCAGCAATTTCTTCATTTTGCGAGAGAGAGTAAGTATATTTACTAGGTCATGGCCGATGATCTCGGCGTCTTGCAACATGCATTTATGGTGCACCCAATCACAGTCGACATACTTCGCACATACCCACATGTAATAGGTATGGATTTGACTTACAAGACCAACTGATATAGGATGCCGTTCTTTGAGATAGTAGGCGTCACACTGAAAAACCAGAATTTCCTAATTAGTTAAGTTTTCATGCGCAACGAGTGCACGACGAGCTATCGGTGGGTGTTGCAGAGATTAAGGGAGTTGATTGGGTTTTATAAAGAGCCATCGGTATTTTTTTCAGACCGTGAACTTGGCCTATGTGTAGCTTTGAGAGAAGTGTTTCCAGGGACGTTGCATTTACTATGCCGATGGCATATTAACATAGATGTGCAAGCTAGGGTGGCTGATATATTCAAAAACAAGAAGATTGGTAAGAGTTTTAAAAATGGCAAATGGAAACGTATCATGGATGCTACAATCGAGGCGGAGTATGATGATGCTCTAGCTACGATGAAAGCTAGGTGGCAAAGTTTTCCAACAGTGATTCTTTATGTTGAGAGAGCATGGCTTTGTCATAAAACCAAATTTGTGACATATTGGACGAACCAAGTTCTACACTTTTGTAACACGAGAAATTGTAGAGTTGAGAGCCAACATTCAGCAGTGAAGACGTGGTTTGAATCATCCACAAGTTCGTTGTTTAATTATATTATTTGTTGTGTTTACTTCGTTATTGTAATTTTAATAAAAGATAATAATTTTTTGATAATCTGAATCAATGGCAGGTTCTTTGGATAATGTATGGGCCCGAGTCCATTGTCATATTGGTAATCAAATCATTGCAATTCGTAATGGTTTGGAAGCATTAAGATCTAAAATCAGTGAGAAGTACAGACAATTGCCACTGTCACGTATAAATGCAAAGTGTCTCAACATTGTTTGAAAGTACTTGATGATGAGATGAAAAGGATGTAGTATTTGAGTTACCAGGTCTATGAACGTTTTGGATGTGCAATGTGTGTGACACATGGTGTACCATGTGCTTGCCAGATACATGATTCGCTAATTGCACAAACAAGCTTGTATATCAGGCAAATTTATTCCTTCTGGAAGACCTTGGTTATTGGAGATGGTGTTAATATTCCTGATTTGGTTAACGATTCGACCAAGGAAACTTCACATTTTCGTTCTTTAGTTGATGAGGTCATGGATAGTGATCCTGCTGTACTTCAAAATGTATCTCGCATCATTGAAGAGGAGCTGCATCCGGATCATACAAACCTTCAAGAACCACATGTAAACCTCAATGTCTCAATGTTTGAGGTCGACGGAGGAATAATGATACCAGGCATGATCCAAGTTATTTCGAGCTAGTAAACCGTCAAAACACTGAACGTGGTGGTAACTAAGAAACAGGTACTAATAAATTAAATAACTATTAATTTTGTAAATTAAGTGTATAAGATCTTGTAGCTTTACTAATATTGGCTATTACTTTTGTATAGAAGACCTGTGTGACATCAGTCACTGCAAGTATTTGCAGCAGCTTCCGGGGCCGATGTTGTCGTACTTCACGGGGTGGAAGGATGTTATTGGTGATGGGAACTGTGGCTTTTGTTGTGTGGCTGACTTCTTCTTTGGTGATCAAGCGCAATGGTATAACGCTTGGGAAACAATAGCAAACGAGATCGCCGGTTGTCCATAGTTGTACGAACGGATTTGATGGATTGGAAGACTTTGGATGAATATAGAGCGTATTCGATGGGATGGTGGCGCGGTTGGGGAGCAACATTGGATGGTAACAATCCAAGATTTGTTTCCTATTGCTACTTGGTTCAGCGAAAGGGTAATTTGTCTTGGTGTAGGCCTTGTACCAACTTGCTACTACCCATGCATCACCGAGTACAGGGTTCATGATCGCTACAATTGGTGAGTCACCACTACTAGAAAAAAGGCAAATTGCGACGAAATTTTGTCGTTGGAAACACCCTGTTTTCCATCGGAAAACCCATTTTCGATGGAAATTCTGTAGCAACCGGTTGTCACAAAAGTTGTTGTAGGAAAAACACCCTTTTCCACGGAAACTCCGTCGGAAGCACTTTTCCGACGGAATTCAGTCCGTTGGAAGTGCTTTTCAAGCCAGACAAAGTCCGTCGAAAAATTCCGACGGACTGTTGTAGACGCCATTTGAAGTGCGCCTATGTTAAAGCATGTGTGAATATGCTTGGCACTCATAGGAAGTGGGAATTGACGTATATGATTAGGGACAAATAAAGTAGGGAGCCGCTAACAAGTTTTTAAGGAACTTGTAAACCGTTCACGGATCATAAAAGGAAACCACGATAAAGGGACAACAAAAGGCAACAACGATTGACCCATGAAGGTTACACCCTATTCATAATCAATGAGATTACTAAATCCATATGGTTCGGAACCACAAAAGGAGGATCGGGGATGATGGTACAAAGTGAGTCATGGAGTCTCATTAGCCCGTATTGGCCTCTACTCGATTCTTATTGTGAAAAGTGATTCCTGCGATCTCAAAGGCATGCAAACAAAATATTCAATTTGCTCCAAACTATTATTATGCTAAATTAGTTGAATATTAATGCAACATATAATTTTAAAATATCGTGATCACTTGATTAAACAACAAGATTAAAAAGGAACCTAAACCAGTCGTCAAAATTATCTTATTAGTCGTGATTTTCAATTACATTTTTACTTTAAACATGCAATGTGGTGATCAATATAAATAATAGAATAAACATTAATATTAGAAGCAATTTAACAATAATAACGTTAGTCAAATCAAATAATAACCCTAATCATGATACTAGCAACAAGAATAAAATAAATGTAATTAAGTGATTAATTACTCACTTTCCGTGTTTCCTAGAATTGCTACATCATGAATTAACAGTTAGTAACTTCAATAAATATATAAATCAAATTGAATTTAAATAAAAAGTAGAGTTGATTTGGTCCAAACCCTCAGTTAATTATACCTTTCATGTCTTGGTTTAAGTATAGAACTTCGGGTATTGTATGAACTCCTTGAAGTGCTAAGGGGAAATATTATGGAAGAATAGGGAGGCTAGTGTTTAGGCTAAGAGGGAGAAGCGAATTATTTTGTGATCAAGCTTGTTGATGATTGAAAAAGGGGTGATATGACTTCTATTTATAATGAAAAAAGAAGGGTCGAAGAATTAAGAAAAGATAAGAATATATAAGAATTTGAATCGGAACTCTTGCGATAGACAACAATTTTTACGGTTTTTGTTTTTATCATGTCTTTTGATCCAAAAATCGGAATAAGATAAATAATATGACGTTTAAAATCTCTTGAAATCTAATTTCTAACCCAATTAGAATCATATTTCAATAATTTGTATGATAATAGATATGGCCAAAATAGTGGGACGGTGTCAGTTTTGGATAGATTTTGGTATTTCTTTTATATCTTTTTTCGTTATAGCTCGGAATTAATATTATAATATATCATTAAAAAGATGATTTCAAGGGCTATCCAATATCTAAGATTTAGATAAAAAAAATATGAGGCACAAAAATTATATCTGACTATATTTGAACGTCTTTCAATTTGAATTAAGTAGGTCTTTCAAAAAAAAGGAGTTTTATTCAATTTCAAACTCTTTAATCTTATCTTTTCTAAAGGGATAATTAAGATATTTTAGAAAATTATAGAAGCTTATAATTAATCCTAATTAATTTAGGAATGCGATTAAATTCTTTGGACCCTCCACATGATCATTGGGTCGTAGGTAAGGTGGGCTTAGGTTTATTTTAGGCTTAGTTTATTTAGTATTTTAACCATAACTTATTCGTTATAACCAAGGTTGGCTATTAGCATGAGCTGGTTGAGTGACAGCTCAAGGCCCCCCTTTTGTGGGGCCCCCAACTTTTTAAAAAAAAAATCTGTTTTATTTATAAAAAAAAAAAGTTTAAGAAAGCATAAAGCTGTTTGTCAGTCAGTAGACTAAATTGAACCCAACCATCTTCTCTTCTAAGGAAAGCAAGATTATCTTCATTCTCCAAAAAGAAACTCTTACTTATTTTTTCCTATTAATCCTCTCCTTTCATTTATTTCTTAAAATTGCAACTCTTAGAATTCTTCACTCAACGTTCATAATTTTTTTTTCCCAATTAAACACATATTCATGGCCTTTAGCAGTGGTATATATACAATGTCCAGAAAAAATTATTTGCAATTCAAGCTTACAATTGAAATTAAACACCAATTTTCAATAATATCAAAGAGCACATTTCCGCAATCTAGGGTTCAATTGGTCGAATTGGAGCAAAATAAATCAGGTTTTATTGCTCCTACTCATCTTTTCTATAATTGAATTCATACTTTATATGTTTTATAATTGTTTTTTAGTTTTGTTTGATTGAATTTTAATTATTTATATTTTGTTATTTTGTATTATTATTGTTTTTTTTTAATTATGAAGCATAAAAGAAAATATGAATCGTGTTGCTTGTGAAAAGCGTAAAAAGAAGAAATAGAAAGAAGAGTTAGCTCGATCTCAAAGAGGAGCAATTGATAAATTCTTTTCTAAAAAATCTGATCATATTGCTACTATAGTAAAGATGATAATGTTCACTTAGATGATGAAATTAGAAATGATGATGTGGATATGAATGTTAAAAATGCTTGCTGTGATAATGATGAGAATGGTGATTATGCTACTAATAATATTTCAATTGATGCTCAAAATGATGATGATGTTTGTGATGACGTCGGCAATCAAATGCCATCAAATGTTTTTTATTATATGCCTAATATATTTGTACCTAGAACATGGGATGGCTTAGATCGTCACATGGTTGATATTTTGGCAGTAAAAGGGCCTAAAAGAGACTTATCTTTTGAGAAAGGTCGTCTTGACAATACATGTACACTAGAGTTTTACCAAATGGGGAGAAATGTGATAGGGATTGACTTGTATATTCAAAAGAACTTGATAAAGTTTTTTGTTTTTGATTGTAAACTATTTAAGAACTTGATAGGGGTTGGTAGATGTCGAATAGCAAATGAGGGTTTTAACAATTGGAGACATCTTTGTGTTAGAATTAGAGAGCATGAAACTAGCATGGAACATATCCAAAAATGACCACTTGGTATGATCTACGACTAAGGCTTCAAAAGGTAGAAGGTGTTGACAAAATAGCTCAAAAGCAGCTAGAGAAAGAGAAAGTGCATTGGAAAAATGTCTTTTTGAGAATTATTTCAATTGTGAAGTTTCTTGGAAAACATAGTTTAGCATTTCGTGGTACAAATGAGAAATTGTATCAAAGTAGTAATGGGAATTTTTTGGGACTGATTGAAATGCTAGCTGAATTTGATCCTATTATGCAATAGCATGTTAGACGCATTACTAATGATGAGATTCATATATATTACCTTGGCCACAACATTCAAAATGAGATGATTCTTTTGCTTGCTAATGTTATTAAGTCTAAAGTTGTTATGAAAATAAAAGAGGCTAAATATTTTTCTGTTATACTTGATTGTACTCCTGACATTAGCCACTAAGAGCAAATGTCTATAATTTTAAGATATGTGGATGTTTCTTCTAATTGAGTTAGCATAGAGGAGTCCTTTTTAGGATTTCTGAATGTGAATGACACCACTGGACAAAGACTTTTTGATGTTTTATTAAATGAGCTAAAGGTTCTTGATCTTAATGTAGATGATGTGCGTGGTCAAAGTTATGATAATAGGTCAAATATGAAGGGGAAAAAACAAGGAGTGCAAAGAAAACTCTTAGATATTAATCCTAGAGAATTTTACACTCCTTGTGGTGCCCATAGCCTTAATTTGATGTTGTGTGATATGGCCACTAATTCTAGAAAAGCTAGGGACTTTTTTGGTATAATACAACGAATTTACACCATATTTGCTAAATCAACAAAGAGATGGGAGATTTTATAAAAGAATGTGAAGAGTATACTCCTAAATCATTGTCTTCTACTCGTTGGGAGAGTCGTGTTGAGAGTGTGAAAGCAATAAGATTGCAAATTTCAGATTTTAGAGAAGCTTTGCTTGAAGTTTCCGAAAATGACAATGATTTATCTATTCAAAGTGAAGCTAAATCTTTAGCTAATAATGAGCTCGGTGATTTTGAGTTTATAGTTGCTATTGTTATTTGGTATGAATTGTTATGCACTGTAAATACATTTAGCAAAAAATTGCAATCAAAAGACATGCTTGTTGGTGTTGCCATTGAAAATGTGAAGAAGTTAATTGCATTTTTTAAAGAGTAGAGAAAATGGTTTTTTTTTTTAATCTAATGCTCTTGAAGTTGCTAAGGAAATTGCAATTGAAATGGATGTTGATCCAACATTTCCTCAAAAGCGTCAAATTAAAAGAAAAAAACAATTTGATGAGAGTTTAGAAGATGATGTTGTACAATCTGCAGAGGAGTCTTTTAGAATTAATTTTTTAAATTACATCATTGATCAAGCTATTGTATCTCTTATAGAAAGTTTGAACAATATGAAACTTTGTTTGGTTTTCTGTTTGTTCTGACAAGTTGCATTCATTAGATGATTTGAACTTAAAATCTTCTTGTTGTTGTTTGGCAGAAGCACGTAAGAATGGTGATAAATGTGATATAGATGAGAGTGACTTATCTGTAGAGTTGAAGTTGCTTAAACAATTTTTGCCTAACGAAAAGTTAGGGGCACTTGATTTATTAAAACTTATAAAACGTGTTGATTGTTTTCCCAATGCAACAATTGCTTACAGGATATTATTGACCATCCTCGTGGCTGTAGCAAGTGCCGAAAGAAGCTTTTCAAAGTTGAAGTTGATCAAAACTTATTTGCGTAATTCTATGTCTCAAGATGGGCTCAATGGACTAGCTATGGTGGAAATTGAGGGTGAGTTATTGGATAATATAGATTGTGAGGATTTGATCGATTTTGCTTCCAAAAATGCCCGGAGAACAAGATTTTTTAAATGATTCTCATGTAATTCATAATTTTGGTGAACTTTTTTAATATGAAATTTATATAATTGGCGATATATTATTTATGAATTACATCTACATTGTTTAGGGCCCCCACTTTTATATTTCGCACCGGGACCCAAAAAAGTCCGAGACGGCACTGGTTATAACTACGATTTGGGCTTATAATATATCGTTGGAAATCTCTTTTCAAGAACTATCTAACTATACAATCATTGGACCCAGATTATGGACCAAAATAAACTAGTCTAAACGTTTCTATAAAATGGACACGAAATGAATGATTTTAAGGGGCACAAAATGAATTATTTTGGGTTTAAAGGCACGAAAAGAGGAAAATAAGTTATGGTTTGGGGAAATGTGTAGGGAATATTTCAAGCATCCCACACTTGAGCCCCACTGTGATAATACACTTAAGCATGGTGGCGTCCAAAGGGAAAGAAGCTAGAGCAAAAGAGTCGCCAACAAGTTTTAGGAACTTGTAAACCGTTCACAAGGTGAAGGTTACACACTTTCACGATTCATGAGATCGCTAACTCCATAGTGGTTTGGAACCATGATTGGATATTCGGGGATGAAGGTACAAATCCAACCTAAGAGAAATTGAACCTTCCCTAAAAATAGGCATCTACTTTATTCTTCTCATATTCATGTGCGCTTTCTGACTAACTTACAATCAATAGGTTAACCCTAAACCTGTTGAGTCTATGTTGGTTAAAAATTAATGCACAAACAAAACTATTATTGGTGATCACTTGAATTATAATCATATTAACCTAAACAAGATTATTAATTATCTTATTAAGCGTGATTACAAGTACAAATTCCCTTTAAACATGCATAAAAGGCGTGATCAAGCAATAACAATGATATATAATATCAAGCAACACAATAATTACAATCATCATCATAATAATCTCAATCTATAATAATATTCAATCTCATCAAAGCATAATAACGTTAGCAAGATTCTAGGCATGATACTAACATGATTATTAACAACTCCTAGCATGTCACTAAACATTAAAGATCAAATCTTTAGCCCTAACATGATACTAACATGATATTAGGAAAGAATAGGAAGCAACATAAACATGATACTAGAAATCAATAAATAACATCCTAACATGATACTAGGAATTAAAATAATTAAAACATGATTTCTATATCAAAAGAATAATTAAAGCAATTACTTACTTGGATGCCTCGTATCTCTTTCTAATAACAAAATACACGCGTTAGTAACTTCAAAGAAAATAATAAATCAAACAATTAAATTAAATAATTGAAATAGGGATTTGGGACCAAACCCTCAGAAATTATCAACCTTTCACGTCTAGGGAAAGAGCAACTTAGAACTTGGCTAGGTGTGTCTAGAACTTGTGAATGTGGAATTTTTTTTTTAAAGAAGGTTTAGAAAAAGAATAGAGAGAAAGAATAAGCTTCTAGCTTTAGATAGAGAAAGAATAGAGATTGTTGATGATTGTGAATGAATGAAAACGGGGAAATACGACCCCTATTTATACGAAAATAGTCCGGAAATGATAGAATAGAATCAAAATTCGAATTGGAATAAAATTGGTTCTGTCGCAGAGTTGTCGTGTGCGATAGAGTCTAACCTTGTCGCCTTGCGACAGACCTGTCGTTTATTTGGCTCTAAAACAGTTTTTAAGGATTTTGTTTTTATCGTATCTTTTGATCCAGAAGTCCAAACAAGTCCTATATTATGTCGTTGGAAATCTCTTGAAGTCTACTTTCCAACCCAATTAGAATAAGATTAAAAAATTTTGTTGATAAAAAGATATGGCTGAAATAGTAGAAGGCTGTCAGTTTTGGATAGAGTTTCGTATTTCTTTCATATTTTTTTTCGTTATCACGCAAAACAAGGACTCTCAAAAAGAGAAGTTTTATTCAATTTTGAATTCTTTTATCTTATCTTTTTTAAAAAGGATAATAAAGATCTTGTAGAAACTTCTAGTAAATTTATAATTAGTTTAGGAATGGGATTAAGCATTTGGACCCTCCACATGATCATTGGGTCGTAGGTAAAATCCGGTTTGAGCCTAGTTTAGTACTTTGGCCATAACTTCCTCATTATTCATTGAAATTGGGCTTATAATATATCGTTGGAAAGTTCTTTTCAACCCCATACAACTACACCATTATTGGACCCTTATTATGGACCAAACTAAACTGGATCGGACATTTTTCATAAATAGAGTAAGAAAGGAAATATTTTCAAAAAAAACAGAAAGAAGTATTTTTACTAAAGCAACCGCATCACAAGACTTTTCACACTTTCACTTCATTCAATAATCAAATGACGTGAAAGATATTCATCACTGGGCTTGGTTTTTGGGGAGACACAATTAGGTTTCTACAAAATGGATTAGGAATTGGGTTAATTGGTTTATGAAATGTATTGGGATTGAATAAGGATTTAAGCACTCTAAGATTAAATACTCAACCCGACCAATAATGGCGGTGATAGGTTGTTCATCATCGGGTTTTGTTTTGGGGAGACATTTTTAGGTGTCTACAACTGTATACATCAGCCACAGTATACCCACCATAAAACTTAAAAATTAAACTAAATAAATTAAAAACACATATACATCAGCCACAACCACCACCACCACTGAAATCCAAAACTTAAAAAAAAATAAAAGAAAAACTCAGAAACAAAATCAAAAAATTAAAACATAAAACATACCTTAAATTGAAATATGCTTCGAATTTCACCATGGAAACGGTTAGCAAGGCCAAATTCGGCCATGAAAAGTCTAGATCTAGGCTTTTAATGGTCGAATTTGGCCTAAAGTTTTTTTTAAAATATGCAAAACAAAATCAAAGCCATGTATTACCGGGTCGGCATTAAGCATGTGGGGTTGTCGACGGTAGTCGTCTGCATGGAAATAATAAACCCAGGAAGCTCCAGTACGGTGGATGGTTGTAATACCCCTATTATTTTAGTACGCTATCTATATATTTATACGGAAAAGTTTGGTTTATTAGTTTTTACTTTCTCTCAAATTTACAAGTAAATTATTTTTCCACTTTAAGTTTCGGGAAAAAACTTGTTTTAAGGAGGGTAGATTGTAATGCCCGAATATTTTATGATTTTATACAATATATTTTATAAAAAGATAGTTTTTATTTATTTATTTATTAAATAACTTTCCTAATCTCATATTTTATTTTAGAGTTCGAACAGTTTTAAAACCCTATTCTACGTTGGATTCAATTCATAATTTTAACCTATTCTATTATACGTAATAATTTTATAGCCGATTTATTTATTTATTTATTTCTACAAGGTTTCCGTCTTGTTTTCATTTTCTTTCTTGATTCTTTCGATCAAGACTTCAAACTATATGATTGTTTTTCTTAATTATGCAAGCAAAGTCAACTATGATATGTTTTTTGTTTGCCATAATCTTTCTTCTTTGCAAGCCATGAGTATAAGCAAATAAAAAGCAGTAGTTGTGCGTTAATATATAGCAACCATGTGTGGACTTTCATGATAATACTTATGAGTATTATGTTTTTGAAAGGTAATCTCACTATATCTTTTGGAGTTGTTTGTTTATAATTTGATTTCATTATATATTATATGTAATCACACATGTCTTTTATTAGAGATGTTTGTATTACATTTCGTACAATTGTGTGCAATTTTACAATATGTTATTTATATGATCAAGCTTCGTTTGTATATTGGTTGATATGTCGTGATATATAATTTAATTGTCGTATTATTTTGTTATATTATTGATTATATTATAATTTCTAGGGTTTTTAATGTTGTTGCTATAGGGAGTATTGTTCTTGAGGTTTTAGGTTATTAATGCAGAATATTATTTTTGGGGTGTGAGTTAATTAATTTGGGTAGTAGTATTAGCCCTATAGGAGTTGAGATATTTATGAATCGAATATGTTGTCATATATGAATTGGGAACCTGTGCCAATATTGAGATATTGTTTATTAACCTATGAATGGTTATTTGATTGATGTATGATATCAAAAGGTTGATAACTATTACTTTGTCCTTGGTTTGAAGCTCGATGTTATATACCTTAGTCCTTGGCATGTTGGTAAGAGGATGATAATCATGAGTTAAGAATGAGGTACAATCTTTATTTATATTTTTATATGGTCCTCTAAAGTGAGAATTGGCCCGTATGTGGTCTGGTTCAAGGTGTTTTCTGGTTATTGAGAGTACTCAAGTTTTTATACTTGTTGGTTTGTTATTTCGAATTACTCATGTCCAAGGCTAAGTATAGAACAAAGAGCATGACATACTTATTGGTTAGTAAATCGGGGGTGTTACAGTGGTAGTCTTGATGATTGTGGTTGTAATACCTCATATTTTTATACGTATTTTAATTAAAATAAGTATTTTGAGAAGTATTTAATTAAATTGAATTGTTTTATTTAAAGCATTTTAATTATTTATTTTAAATAAGTTTGGAAATATTTATAAAAGGAAAGTTTATTTATTTAATTAATTTAATTAAGTTGGGGTTTAATTTAAGGAAAGTTTTATTTTAATAAAGTTTTATTAGGGAAGGTATTAGGACAATTAAAAGAGGAAAGTTAGGGAGAAGGGTTTCTAGAGAAGAGGTATAAATATTCAACACATGAGGCAAATCAACTTTGCCTAGAGTGGAGAAAACCCAAGGTAAACTTCTCTCCCCTTTCTCCTTATTTTTCTTTCTTTTTCCTTCTCTTTTTCCCCTTCCCCTTTTTTCGGCTCCCCCTTCATCACCACCGGATGACCACCAGCGGTGCCCGCCAGCCGCCAGCAGCAGGCAGCCACCAACGCTGGCAGCAGCCTGGTGGCTATCGACTGCCCTTGCTTTCGAAAAAAAAAAACTGAAACTTTATTTTAAAAACCAAATTAATCCTAAATCTAATTGTTAATTATGAGTTTTGGGATTTGATTTTGATGTTTGATTATGAGTATTATGTTAATTAATTTTCAGATTATGTTTTTAATTAAAAAGCCCCAATTTTTCAAACCCTAGGTTCTTGATTTATAAATTATTGAAGGGTTATAATGTATTATGGTTTAAACCTTTGATTAAAGTGTTTTAAGGCTTAATTAATACAAGTTTTAATTAAAATATAGTGCTGGAACTTTTGGTAGAGCATTAAAAATCAAGTTTCTTTAAGAAATTTTAATTACCCATTAATTGAGATTAAAGTATGATGTTTTTAAATATAATTTCAGCTTATTTTAATTAAATTATGAGGGGTTTTATAATAGTATATATTGCTGAAAATTTATGTAGAGAGGGTTTTAATACTCTTCTATGATTTTAAATTGTAGGAGACTTTGAAGTGAGCGAATTCTATTAGTCGTGGCGATTTTAAGATCGTATACAAGGTATGTTTGCGTACTTAGCATAATTATGTTTATGTAGTAGCATGCTAAATGTATTTAATTGATTACAAGTAGTATCATGCTAGATTTGGAATGGAATTTATGAATTGGTTGTTGTTGGTGATTGAATAATGAGGCATGATTTAATTGTGATGGATTATTGGATGGAAAATAATAGCTTGGAATATTATTTATGAATCCATATTTATTTGTGGTATGTTAGAGAACATGTTTAATTTGGTTTAGAATATTGAAAAGGAATTTTATTATGGATCATATAATTTTTATTGATTCTATAAGCATGAGGAAAGAGCTATATAAGTGTCTATGTAGACGAGGAATAATTTGTATGTAGGTGCCTTTGTGCACTTAAGGTGTTTTTAACACCAAGGGATAGGATTTTTGGCGCTTTATGCATTTAAGGTGTCATTGGCACTGAGGTAGAATTAAAAAGGATTCGACATTTAATATTATGTGGTCACTAATTATTCAAGAATTTAATTGGTATGTTTGATTGTTTGAATAATTATTGCTGATTGAATGATTATGGTTTGAGAGTAAGGATGGCAACGGGTCGGATCTGGACCGAGTCTGGATGGACACGGACCAGATCCGTTTTCCGGCCTTGGATCCAGATCCGCCCCGGATCCGTCGGGTCTGAAAATGAAGACCTAGATCCAGATCCAACGGATCCGGGTCCAAAACGGGTCCTGCACAATACAAATTAAAAAACGCAAATTACATGTATAAATACAAATTTGCAGCAAAAATACTTATAAAAAGAATACAAAATTGCAACTTGTAATTGGGAAAAAAGCAAAAACATGTACAGAAAAAGAAAAACAAAAAACCAAAAATAACTTGTACATATAAACCCATAAAATCGCAGTAGCATATATCACCATCATTAAAAAGCAAATTACAAAAAAAAAAAAAAAAAAAAACAAACGAAGTCGCAGCCTAAACATATATATATGCAAGAAATTCATCAATTGAAACAAAAACTTGTACAGAAAAACCAAAAATGAATTGCTCGTAAAAGATAAGCAACAAAGATAAACAACAAAGAAAGAAAAGGGAGTCAAGGGACACTATTGTTCGTCGTCGACTTGATAAGGTGGGTACTGGGTAGAGAGTTAGAGATTAGAGAGAGAAAGTTAGGGGCTTAGGGTTTGTAATGAAAGAGGAAAAATTCTGACTTTGATTTCTTATTTAGGTTGGGCTGGAATTTTGTTACTACAAGTATTAGAAATTTTTTTTTTAAGGAAAATAAAACGAGTAAACGGATCTGGGTCCGGGTCTGGGAGTTAGACCCGGACCTAGATCCGTTTTTTCAGTAGGATCCGGATCCGTCGGGTCTAAAATTTGAGGACCCAGATCCGTGAAAAACGGATCTGGACCCACGGATCCGGGTCGGGTCCAGATCCACTACCATCCCTATTTGAGAGTCATCACCAAGTTTAATAATCTGTAAATAACATAAAGTGAAAGAGATTACGCACCAAAACTCTTGGAACGTACATACCTCGAGTATAAACATATGGGGGGAGTTATGGGGTTTATACTTTGAGTACAAGACGTTGTACATTCCTTTTATTATTATTATGCGCAGGAATTCCGCCACCTATGAGTGGTTATTGATACTGGCACAGTTAGCTCCCGTGTCAGTATCCTCAATTTATTCGGGGGAGGTTAGGGGGAAACCCGTTCGATGCGTAGTCAACATTAAATAAATTATGTAGTGTCTAGTGAGAACTTTTGTTGGATGTTGTATGCTTGAAAAACAGGTGCAACGAGGTAAGTTGTGTGTTGATAGGAAATTATATGTTAGTGTGTTAATTACGCTTATGTACTCAGCTTTGCTGATTGTGTGTTTTGTGTATTTGTTGACCTTGTCTTTATTTTGGCCCTATGATGACCCATTTTTAATAAAGAGTAGTGGAAACAAGTAGAGAAAAACTTTTCAGGTGATGAATGTAACACACCAATAATTCTCTCTTAAAACCTATGAATACCCTGAACAAAATCCAAGAGAATTACTGGCGTGCTACCGCCACATGTTCAAACGTTAAGGCTTTATCAGAAATTAGCAGCGGAAAAACTAACTCAGTTAAGTTTCAAAACCAATAACCAAAACCAAATTAAATCTTACAACTTGGAACCATTAAGGCCCTTATTCAAATCCCCACAAAAGTAGTAAATAAATAAAGTCAGAGTTTAAATAAATTCAAACTTATGAAAAGAAATAAACTGCGAATAATAACTAACTCTCTACTCAAAATCCCAACACCCTAATGCGAATGCTGCATATGTAAGAACCTGTGGTTAATCTGCTCCCCAATATTACAAGTGTAAAGATTGGATCATTACAGGGTCATTGAAAGGCGAAGGCCATGACCAAAGGAAGACACACACAAAAGCACGCAATCAGCAAAGCTGAGTACATACAAGCTACAAAACATAAAAGAAATCCCTAACATGCTACCAATAGTCAATCATTACGCATCATTAGTTTATAGACTCACACATGACTCAACTATTTATATTAATAAGACTCCATTAATTAATAATAGGTAAATCATTATTTTTATTCATCGGATTTTGCAATAGACAAGGTTGTCCAACCTATGCTCCATTTGGAACATCAATAAAAGAAAAACCCCATGCCTCCTTTCGGAAACATCAATAAACACCAACGACCACGGGCGCGACTCTGTGACCGTACTTAGTATGAGATCTCACCTAATTCCTAGTTTTAAAAAAATAATATTTGAAATAGGAGACTCGTTGATCAGACGACCTCGATAAAAGTACACGGCTAATACCCCATGTACCCCAACCCCTGATTGTCATTACTCCAGAAGTGCACCAATCTAGAGTTTTGCTCATCCGTCTTGCACTTTACGTGATTTACAGTTTAGAATTGGTGATAACTCATATGCAAAATAATATAATCAATTAAAATCACATCATTCCAAGCAATCCAAAGTTCCAATTCAATTCTTGATTTATTAGTGGCAAACAATATTTAGTATTGAATCCTTTAACTACCTCGGTGTATAAACACCTTAAGTGCACAGGGCACTTCAAATCCCGAACCTCGTCTTAAAAGACTTTAATGAACTTCCTCTACTTAAATCATAATTAATTCATGAAAGAGTATTAAAAATTAACCTCATAGAACCATTATCTAAATTAATTCCACTTATAGACAACCAAGAATCCATAACCTTCAATTAATCATAACATATCCAATTGATAAGACAATCACTTATACATCACCCACAACCATAGTCATATACTTATATCTCAAACATGCCTCATACACAATATATGGAAATCACAATGTATAACCAAACAATTTAGACAAGTCTTCTCTATACATGATACTAAGTTCTCGATACATCCCTAAACATGCATCTAAAGGCAAGGTTTCGTAACTCGTACGTACCTTGAATAAACGAATTGGTATGCCACTTTACTATTTAGAAATCACCTTCAATAAACTCCTCTCCTAAACCAAATAATAATCAATCAAATTTACAGCAATACTAACTTACTTTAAAACCTTCAAAATCCAAATCAAACAACACTTTAAAACCGTCCCTTTAGTTAAAATTAAAGGCTTATATATTTTTCTTTAAATTTTCTTCATAAAAACCGCAAAATACACTCTTATACATGAAATTACAGAAATTTTAAAGTTTAATAAAAAATCTTAAAATTATTTAAAAACCCCTAATAATCTCCCTTTTTAATGGGTGATTAAACCCTCTTTATAAAACATCAAAAGTAATACTTAGAAACTATTTCCAGCACTTAAAACTTCAATAAAAGCATATATTTATGCTTAATTAACTTTAAACATAATTAATTTTATCAATCAAACTCAATGATAATATTTTAAGTATAAAAAAAACTTCGTTAAAATCAAAAACTGCCCAAAAATTATATTTAGAGGCTGAATTTGGCCACGAGTGGATGGTGCTTACTAACAAAGGTAGTAAGTCTTTCTTAAAATGTTGTTTCCACATGAGAAACACTACATTTTCATCAAAATCGGATGAGTTCAGAACCTGATTGGGCCAAAAATAATTCATTTTTTTTAACCCTAATTTCTTTCATCTTTTTAAGTGCCGATTGATAATTTCGGGCTTTGTCTGACTTTTACTATTCGGGCTAAAATAAGAAAATAATAAAATAAAAATAAATAAAATATTTGGGCCAAAAATAATTATAAAATAAAAAGGTTTGGGCTTAAAATTAATTAACAAGCTTGGGCTAAAATGAAAACTATGCTTTTACCAAACACCAAGACTGATCCATGGACCTTTCAAAAATATGAATTTAATAAAATACGATTTTTTAAGCACTCTCGGGATTAAATACTAAACCCGACCAATAGCGGCGGTGAAAGGTTATTTATCATCGGGCTTGGTTTTGGGGAGACATTTTTACATGTCTACAGAAGCCCCCACTTTGACTGAGTTTGTAGAAACGTCAGTTTTGAAAACGATAGTCAAAGTAGTCGATAGGGACGGAGAATGATTTAAGATGTTATGCGATCCTAAATCACTCTGTATACGCCGATACCTGCAGAAAAATGTTAATTCCACAAATAAAAGAGTAAAGGGATAGAATACATATCTGGCACCAGTGTATCGGTGACAAACGAGTTTGGTATTTTCCTATGCTTGAAGGAATCTACCGAGTGACATTGATTGAAACGCTTTCCGTGCTTGAGGAAAGCCGACTGAAGAGTTTGGTACCTTTCTAAGCCTGAAGAAAGCTACCGGATAATACTTTCCATGCCTGAGGAAAGCCGACTTGGCGGTTTTCTATACTTGAAGAAAAATCCACCGGATAATACTTTCCATGGTTGAGGAAAGTCGAAAGATGATGAGATTGCAAGTCTCTGTGTATCGAGAACCTTGCGTCATGAAATGATGGTGGTCCGCTGGTCCCCGGACGTGGGCTGTAGATGGTCCGCTTGTCCCCGGACGTGGGCTGTAGATGGTCCGCTTGTCCCCGGACGTGGGCTGTAAATGGTCCGTTTGTCCCCGGACGTGGGCTGTAAATGGTTCGTTTGTCCCCGGACGTGGGCTGTAGATAAGACCTGCAAAAATAAATTTGCCAATGGACTCGTATACACTGTGATTGACTTGACCACTAACTTGACCAAGTTTGACTTGATGTGACATGACATGTGTATGACTTGTGAGTGTGTGTGTGTGTGTGTATGCAGACACAAGCAAACGAAGATGCAAAAGCAAAAATTTTCCGTCAATTTTGGTCATGAGTGGAGGGTACCGACTTTCTCCCGAAAAAGAAAGATGTGAAAACTGAACTTTTATTTTCGAACTTCCTTTCGATGAAAACTTGGAAAAAGTTTTTGACCTTCCCCAAAATAAAATAATGAAAAAGGAAAGAAGTTTTGAAATTCCTCCTTGAGCAAGACGAAATAAATCGTATGGATTGAATTGCTTGTCCTGAAAATAATGTATGCATGATGCATGTTCTTAGGCCAGGAGGCTAAGGACAATTACATCATGTGACACGATAGATGAATGAACTTAAGTCATGGAGCTAAGCATCATATATGGTGTAAAGAAGCGATTTTGAACGTCACTTAGGTCTGGAAGCTAAGCACGTATAATGATTATTGCATAATGAACGTTGCTTAGGTCAAGGAGCTAAGCACGATATGCTTTGTATGATTAAAAATCATTGATATATAAATGTTTCTCAACACATTATGCGATGCATGAAACAATGAATATTGCTCATGTCAGGAAGCTAAGCAAGTATACAATATTTCTTCTAATGAATGTTGTCTTTAAATTGATGAAACATACACAGTGTTGAAACAAGATTTCATGATAAGGGCTCTTAAAGGGAAGGATGATTGATATGGTTATGGATGTGTGAGTGAAGTGTGTGAATGTGATACTAAGGCTGGCTGCAAGGGTTATGGTGATGGAAATAGATGTGAGAAGAGTAAAAAATGATGACTCCTCAGGCTGGGTAAGCTAATGTGATTTGGGTTCAAGCCCCCAAGTCTAGCTCTAAATGGGTAGGGATAAGCATTGGATATTCTTTGACTCGATCATGCATGGATATGAATATGAATGTGGCTGCACCTCGATGTGAGGTTGCCTACGTATCCGTTAGGAATCAGGCCGAACGTAGCTCTAACCGAACTTTGCACGAGTGTGTGTACACCTCAAAGAGGTCTTTCAAGGGTTGTAATGTGGTTAAGTTGATGGTTTAAGGAAGAAAGAGGTAAAAGGCTCAAGACCCGAGAGAAGTCCTCAAGATGTGTAATTGTGAATTTGAAAATTTTGAATTTTGCAAGTTTATTTTCAACACATTTTTTTTTTTTTTTTGCTTTGAACTTTTTTTTTTTCATTCTTTTGAATCAATGTAGGCAATCTCAAATCATGCGGTCCATCACTCACTTAGCATTCATGTTTCTCAGGCACGGTACCGAGCACTCGATGAGAGACGCAATTTGAGACGTGTTCATATCAAAGACATTGGAACACTTGCCTTTAGACATTGTTTTATTTTTGCTTTACTACTTTTTTTTTTACTTGCTTTATGAATGTTATACAATTACACATCTTCCAATCCCAGGGTTAAGTGAATGTGGGTTGAAGAAATGAAGGCCAAATGTTAGACGAGGCTCAAAGTGGTTGATGAAGAACTGGATATGTGATTGAGTAGTTAATGGGGAATGACAGGGTTGCAAAGGTGCCTCAAATCATTGGTGTACCTTGTGTTTAGTTCGGCAACTTTTTTTTGTTATTTTTTTTTATTGAGAATGAATGAATGAAAAATTCTATGATCGAGATGTAAAGGAAAATTGCTCATTTTATTAATGAAAAAGGTGAACGAAACACATGAAACATATAAAAAAAATTCAAAGTGGAAAACCTATGCTAGACATGAATGGGGGAATGGAGAAGAATGATAAACAAAGAAATCATGAAATCTTGCACAAAGGATCTGCGTGCCTTGTATTTATTACTTCTTGCCGCCTGGAGGGACAGGAAGTTTGTTTGCATTCATCAAGTCTTGAATGACGTCCTTCAAATTCCAACATTGCTCCGTAGTGTGGCCCCTTCCTTGATGGTACTTGCAATAGGCATTGGGATTCCATTTGGCGCTCCTTTCTTCAGGTTTTGGCTCTGGAAATGGCCCAATAGGTGTGATCAGGCCTTAACTGTAAAGGCGATCAAAGGCCGCGTCATAACTCATTCCTAAAGGAGTGTAAGTTCATTTCTTCTTGGGCAATGGAGTATCAAGGGCTAACACTTCATTGAGATCAACTTGGCTTATATTGTTGGTAGTATTTTTGTGCTTAGAAGACGAAGAAGAAGGATGGTCGTTCTTCTTGTTTTTTCAAGTGTTATTATTGTTACTACCAGCAGTCTTTATTAGCTCATCCTCGATATTGATGCCGATGTCGTATACAGCTTCGAAAGTGTTCAATGGAAGAAATTTGAGATGTTCTCTATATTTATGAGTCAGATTTTGAATAAAGAGGCGAACCATCTCTCTTTCTTTGGAAGGATCTACCAAGAGTGAATCTGTTTCCCTCCATCTGTTCAGGTAAGCGGTGAAGCCTTCATTCTCTTTCTGTTTGAGAATGGAGAGTTCACGTTCAGAAGTTTTAGTTTGAATGTTACACTTGTAACGATTCATGGAACTGTCGGTGACATCTTGCCAAGTCGCAGTACGCTTGGCATCTAGGGAATAGAACCATTGTTGGCAAGCATGTTCTAAGGAGAGAGGGAACACCGTAGGGAAGAGTGTTACGTCCAATCCCTTAAGAGCCATGGTTGCAGAGAACGCCTTCAAATGGAATATTGGATTGTCAGTAGGCTTGAACTTTGGAATATCAGCAGTGGAGAACTTTTCAGGGATTCTGTCCTTCACATTCAAAGGAGTGGGAGGCCGTTCCACATAAGTGAAATCCTCAGAAATCTTACTCATTTGTTCCTTCAATTTGTCAAGGGTGGAAACAATGACCTTGTTTTGTTCCATGGTAGTGACCCTAGTGGTAAGGGTTTGCATCATGGAAGACAGTGCCTCAATGGATTTGTTGATGTTCTCAATGTCTTCTTTAGTGGCCATTGAAAGGTGATGAGTAACGGAGATGACAAAGTTCTCTTTGAACGCCTATTAGATCTGAGAGATTGTTGCAGTAATGGCTCAAACCGTATTGATCTATCTCTGTTCCTTGAACAAGTATTTGAAATAAAACAATTCACTTAATTGTTTGACTCATTGCTCAAGATAGGAAAGGAAGGAAAAAATAGACATTTGAAAACAGGTGAGAAAAACTCCACTCATTTTTTTTTATTATGACGAAAAAAGGGTGCATGAACCTAATATACGATCATAAACGACCTGGTGCACGACTCGAGTCGGAACATAAAGAAAGTGTGTGGACTATACTTGACTCGTGAGTGATCAAGTGATGTTATAAGACTCGTGGTATGATCGTATGGTTAGACATGTGAACAATAACCAAAATGACTGACGCGAGGACCAAATTAACACGGAAGACTAAACTGACGCTTTTTTTTTTTGAAAAGGGGTGACGTGGCACGGGACACTTATCCCGTCAGACGGGATGAATTCCCGTGTCACGGTCAATTTTATTTTATTTTTTTTTTGTGAAAAGGAGTGACGTGGCACGGGACACTTCTCCCGTCAGACGGGATAAGTTCCCGTGTATCGGTCAAATTTTTTTTTTGAAAAGGGGTGACGTGGCACGGGACACTTCTCCCGTCAGACGGGATAAGTTCCCGTGTCACGGTCAAATTTTTTTTTTTTTTTTTTTTTTTGTTGCTTGTTTATTTTTAAAGGGAGGATACCATTCGACTTAAAAAAAAGACATAAAAACAAGACTTTCCCTAAAATACGGTTAAAAAAGTGGTGCACGACTTAAAGCAAAAAAGTGTGTAAACACGACATGTAAGTGATTAAGTGAGGTTATGGACGCGTGTTTTGACCGTATAGCTAGACACGACCCAAAACTGGACACATCATTCGCACAAAAATCGAGAACAAGACTGACAGGACACTTTCCTGGGCACCGTGTCACGGTGCAAACTGTCGTGACACGGTGCAGTCTACCGTCAGACGGTAGACTTTCCCGTGTCACGGCACTGTTCACCGTGACACGACAGAACATGCCGTGACACGGTGCGCAGTTCCAGGTCAGTTTTGTGATTTTTTCAGATTTTAATCGATTTTAAGTCCGTACTAATTACTATGTGAGAATAAAAACCCTCGGTCATAGGTCAAACAAAAAGAGCAAACACATTAGGGTTAGCACCGAACAAACACATAGCATTTAGGCACGATGATGTAAAAAAAGTTCGCAACCTAAAGTCAAGATCTATGTTCAACTATTGGTCAAGATTTGGGTGTCAAAAGGGTACCATGGTTAAGAGTTTGGACGCGTTAGCAAGGCAGCCTCCCTTGAGGGTGTATGCCAATGGGCGGCTCCGCGAGTTCGTGATGAAATCGAACTCGACTCCATGGTTTGGGTGGATTTAATAACTCGGATGAACCCTTATTGCCATGAGCGTTTTTGGGTTGATAGAGCTTAAATCCCCCAGGGCTAAGACGCATGTAGAACACATACATTTTTTCAGAAAAATCGAAGGAAGTCGACTGTGAGAAAAGAAAATAGGCCACCGGACAGATTTTAGGATTGTCGTGACACGACAGTACCGTTAGACGGTACACTATACCGTGACACGGCAGACTCTGCCGTGACACGGCAGTCAGAAAATCTGACTGGTGCCCTGTTTGCTTTTGCGCGCAACCGAGTTATCCAATTTTTCCTACGGGACAGACCTGAATGCGACGTTAAAACGTCTATGCAGATGCAAAAATGCCAAATTAATCACAGGAATATTTTTTCAAGAATCTTTCAAGTCTCATCCACTCATCTTAATTAAATACCGATCACTCAAATCGATAAATAATAAAGAATCCTCCCCAGTGGAGTCGCCAAATTGTAGGCGTCATTTGAAGTGCGCCTACGTTAAAAAGCATGTTGTGAATATGCTTGGCACTCATAGGAAGTGGGAATTGACATTACGATTAGGGACAACGTTTAGGGACAAAAAAAGTAGGGAGTCGCCAACAAGTTTTTAAGGAACTTGTAAACCGTTCACGGATCATAAAAGGCAACCACGATAAAGGGACAACGATAGGCAACAACGATTGACCCGTGAAGGTTACACCCCATTCATAATCCATGAGATTACTAACTCCATATGGTTCGGAACCACGAAAGGAGGATCGGGGATGATGGTACGAAGTGAGTCATGGAGTCACATTCGCCCGTATTGGCCTCTACTCGATTCTTATAGTGAAAAGCATTCCTGTGATCTCAAAGGTATACAAACAATAATTCAATTCCCTCCAATCTAGTATTTAACTAAATTGGTTCAAGATTAATGCACACATTATTCTAAAAATTTGGTGATCACTTCAATTAATAATAAGATTAAAAAGGATCCTAAACCAGTTGTCCAAATTATCTTATTAGTCGTGATTTTTAATTACATATTCCCTTTAAACATGCAATATGGTGATCAAAATAAATAATAGAATCAATATAAAAACCAATTTAATCATAATTCTAACAACATAAAAAATCGTTAGAAAAATAACAATAATAAAAAGAGCGCGACCCTTACTTTGAATCTGTTTGTTTGCAACTACAAAAATAATAAACGAGTTAGTAACTTCAAGGAAATAATAAAACAACAATTAAATTAAATTAAATAAAATAAGGTTGATTTTGGGGCCAAACCCTCAAACGATTCTACCTTTCACGCCTTGGTTTAAGGATAGAACCTCGAGTAAAATATGGACTCCTTTGAGTGCTTGAAGAAGGAATTTTGAAGTGAAAAGGGTAGGCTAGTGTTTAGGTTAATATCATAGAAGAGAGAAAATAAGAATCATAGCATTCTGGTTGCCCCGTACATCAGAAATGAGGGGGTATTTATAGGGAAATGTGCTGAGGGAGCTCACGGGACTCTAAAATGATAAAAACCCTAAAAACGTATCCCGTGATACGGTCAGACTGTACCGTGACACGGTTAGACTGTACTATCAAACGGTACAAGTTCCCGTGACACGGTCAGTTTTGGAGTGACGCGGGAAATTTTTAGAAAACGGAACAGAAAACGCGTTAAGGGTTTACGCGGAAAGGACACGGAACTTCTCGTGTCACAGCAGACCTCCCGTGTCACGGGAAGCCCTACCGTCAGACGGGAACAGTTCCCGTGACACGGTCAAGCTTGACTGTGACACGGTCAGTTCCAGTCCACTTTTCCGTCTAAATTCATTTTTAACCCTAATTTATTTCGGCTTTTTAAGTGTCGATTGATAATTTCGGGCTTTTTTCTGACTTTTATTATTCGGGCTAAAATAAGAAAATAATAAAATAAAAATAAATAAAATATTTGGACCAAAAATAATAATAAAATAAAAAGGTTTGGGCTTAAAATTAATTAACAAGCTTGGGCTAAAATTGAAACTATGCTTTTATCAAACACTAAGACTGATCCATGGACCTTTCAAAAATATGAATTTAATAAAATACGATTTTTTAAGCACTCTCGGGATTAAATACTAAACCCGACCAATATCGGCGGTGAAAGGTTATTTATCATCGGGCTTGGTTTTGGGGAGACATTTTTAGGTGTCTTCACGTACCCAATTGCCGATACAAGTAAGCTAGAGTAGTTGTACCCTAACAATACTCGTTAATAGGGGTATCATCACGACTAGCTCATGGAGAAAGGAAGGATGAGTCTGGTTACCACTCTTGTCTAGAAAACAGTGAACCTCCAAGCACTAACCACATGTATGCAGACATGGACACAAAAGGGCCTCTCAGCATCCAACGTCGTACCAAAAATCTTATCAGTCAACACCCCACTACCCTGCCAAATCGTCTTAGTACCGCATATCTCAATCAACTTATCCTTATTCATATCCATGGTAACCGAGCACACGTCCCGTAAGACGTCCGTGCTAGGTGTAGTGGTAACCATAGCACCATCGACACGAAGCCCAAGAATATAGTACACATCGTGCAGCATGATCGTGATTTCCCCAAATGGCATATGAAATGTACTATGTTCGTATCAAGCTGCCATCTCTCAATAAAAACATAAATCAACGGCCAATCAAGCTTTTTAAACATAAGCCCGGGTAAGTGAGACAACCAGCCGACATCAATCAATTCGAGGTTCTCTTGTGAAAGGTGACCTCGTCGCTTAACCAATTTAGATTACAGCTTTGGCCTACTCAAACACCGCGAACATTTCGCTCATTCTCAATCCATATGTATGATGCCACGTGACCACCAAAACTAGGGATATAACACTCCCATCCTCAGGACCACCTGGCATCGGCTGCTGCACTGACCATGTCTCTGCCGAGATGGTGATAGGCTGACTCGCTTGACTACCAACGAATCTCCCATGCTGACCCCTATATACCATATGATAATCCTGAGGGTCCAATTCTTCGTCCCGATCACCAGCATGAATAGCCGAGTCTTCGTCCTCCTCGTCAGATGTACGTAGTCCACTTGAAGAATACACGGTCGACTAGCTCCTTAATGATGGTCTCCCGACCAACCACTAGAAGACCCATATTGATGCTCATGCTGAAGCGGTGACCTAGTCATTACTGAACGAGATGGGTTTCTCCTAACAGACGCATTCAAACGCCGTGATATTGCATGACGAGCACCAGAACCATCTATCTACAATAAATAAGTACAAAATAAAATATTAGTAATAATTACAAAAAAAAACACTTTGATTGAAGTTGGACTACAAATATTAATATACAAATAAAATAATTTCATACCAACACCATAACCAATATAATAATAATAATTGTAAACCAACACTAATCATAACAACAACAACAATAATAATAATGGAAATTCTCAATGGTAACCCCCAACTTGTGTAACACTGAAATGGTAACCCCCTTTTATTTATTATTATACAAAATGACCCCAATTAAGAATTTATTTTCACTTATAACCTTATTTTACTAAATGGTTGATTTAAATTAACTATGGTTAGGTTAAAAAAAAGAAAAACATAAAAAAAATAATAATAATAAAAAAAAAAAAAAACAAAACCACCAACCACCCACACTACCACCTCTAAACCTGCCTGCCACCGTTACTTCTCCCCCTTTCACTGCCATCGCCGTCCCATTTTTCCTCGCCGGCGCCGAAGCTTCTCCTCCCTCCGACGATATTGCTATCCCAGCCCCACGAAGCTCCCTCTTTCTCCTCTGTCTCGGTTTCTCCTCCCACCGCAACTCCTCTGTCATTCTACTCCGCCCAAATCAAACCCAAACCACCGTGGTTAAGGTTCGACTGAGGTGCGACGACTCGTGTAAGGGTTTCGAACCACCACCACCTTTGTCGAAACCCTAAACTGATGGTATGGGTTGCAAAATTGGTTCTGGTTTGGGCGGAGGTGAAAGAGAGGAAGGTATGGCGAGTGGGTTGAGGGTCGATGGAGAGAGAGACACTAGTAGAAAAAGGCAAAAAGGCACCGTCGATAGCCACCGGTTTTTAAGAACCGGTGGGAAAAAATGGGGAAAAATGGGCGGGGATAGTATTGCCACTGGTTCAAATCGAACCAGTGGGAAAAATATTATTCCCACCGGTTCAAAACTGGTGGCTTTCACATAAAAGAAAGGGCTTTTTTTTTTATAAAACCCACGCCTTTTATAAAACCCATCATTTTTCCCAAACTCTAACCCTTTCATTTTCTCTCTCCTCCCTCATTCTCTCTCCTCTCATCCCCTCTCTGATCTCGCTCCTCCTTCTCCTTCAGTCCTCTATTCTCTCCTCCTTCATTCTTCTGATCTCGCTCCTCCTTCATTCTCTCTTCTCTCTTCTCTCTTCTTTCGTTCCCTCCTCCCTCCTCTTCAACTCTTTTGACCACCAACCGCTGCCGCCACAACTTAACTTTGCCGCAACATGCAACACCAAATTTGAGGATTTCAGGTCAAATTCAAGATAATTTCTGGGCTTTTGGTGGAATTCGAGGTAATTTCTCTTTTTTCTTACTTTTATTTTGTTTTTTTGTTATTTTTGGTGGAATTCGTGGTTATTGTGGTGGTTTGTGGTGGTGGTTGTGGTTATGGTGGTGGGTGTGTTTAATTATTCGAGGTTAGGGTTTAATTTCTGAATTTAATTCGATTTTGTAATTTTCTGAGTTTCTTTTAATCGATTTTAATTCGATTTTTATTTGATTTTAATCGATTTTTATTCCTTCTGGGTTTAATTCGATCTTCTTCTAGGTGTAATTCGATTTTAATTCTGGTTTTTTTTTTTCTGAGATCTTTAAAATCAATTTCTGGGTTTTTAACGAAATTTCTCGGTGTTGTTTTTATTTTTGTGGGTTTTTAATTGATTTTAATCGGTTTTGGGTACATGCATAGTCGATTTACTTATTTTCGCAGCTTATGGGTACATGCATAGTCGGTTTATCAGTTTTTCGCAGCTTATTTATTTTAGTCGATTTATTTTTTTGTTTTAATTGGTGCAGGTATATTGATTTACATCTTAAATCGAAGAATCAAGATGCAGGAATATTGATGTTCCTTAAAAAATTATTTATTTATGATGTATGGTTTTTTTTTTTTTTAAAATTTTGATGTTGTAATTTTTTTTTGATTTATATTGTATTTTTTTTTTTGATTTATATGTTGTAATTGTTCGTATATTGATTTTATATTGTAATTTTTTTTAAATAATATGTTGTAAGTTGGCGATTATATTGAATGATATTGTGCTATTTATATTTTGATGTTGGAATTTTTTTTTATTTAATTGTTCGATATATCAAGTGATTAAAAAAAATAAAAATTACATGAGTTATTGCCACCGGTTAACCAGTGGCATTGAATTTAATATATAAAAAAGCGGGAAATGAGTATTGCCACCGGTTAACCGGTGGCGATAATAGTTTTTGCCACCAATTTTGAATCGGTGGCTTTTAAAGCATGTATATCCACCCCCCAAATGCCCAGCGGTTCAAACCGGTGGCATAAGGGGGTTTTGAATCGGTGGCTTTTTGCGTTTTTCTACTAGTGAGAGGGAGGGTCTTGAGTCTAGTAGGGGTGTCAGGTTGTGTGAGGGGCTGGTGACGACGACTAGGTGAGGATGAGGTGGAGGCATAGGTGGAGGTGGCGGCGGTTGGGAGAGGGTGATGGTGGCTGGTGAAGGTGGGTGGGTGGTTTAATTTTTTATTTGGCTTTTTTTTTTTTTTTTTTTTTTTTTTTTTTTTTTTTTTTTACAAAAAATATAACCATGGTTTAATTTTTAAACCATATAAGACTCATTAATGTCATAACTAGTTTAAATTTTTTAATGAGGGTCATGATGTATAATTAGAAAAAAAGGGGGTTACCATTTCAGTGTTACACAAGTTGAGGGTTACCGTTGAGAATTTTCCTAATAATAATAATCATAAAATTACTAATAATACCATTAATCATAATAATAACAACAACAACACAACAACAATAATCAAAATATTAATAATCATACTAATAATAACATTACTAATAATTATTAATCATGTTTATTTTAACAATAATCATAATCACACACAGTTTTTTAAACTAAATTATTCACAAAAAAAAAACGGAAATCCAGACATCCGCCTGGAATCTTCGAAAAATCCTAGGAGGATCCACCTGAAAAATCCTGTTCCTCCTTGGTTTTTCCGGAAATTTCAGGCAGATCTCCACTTCCGCCTTAAATTTCCAGAAAAACCAAGGATGATCCGGAAATTTCAGGCGGATCCTCCTTGGTTTTCCGAAATTTCTGAGCGGAAGTTCTGGGATTTTGATTTTTTTTTTCTTTTAGTTTACCTGTTCGCTGCCGCCGCCCAAGCCCCTACCGCCGTCGTCACCCTTATGCGCCGCGGATCAACCATCCCTTTGTCACCGCCTTCAATTGGTGGTTGTAGGTGGTGGTTGTTTTATTTTGGTTTCTGTTTCGGGGTTTTCTGATGTCCTGCGGGAGAGTTACAATTCCGAGACTGGAACCGGACGTCTGTACCTGCAAAATAACGGAGACTCCTGAGAGCTCCGCCTCCAACGGTCAAGTTAGTACCTGATTAAGGAGTAATCAATACAGAAAGTAAAGTAATGAGATCTCTCTAGGTGAGAGTGCTTAGTGTTGGTAATCTGCGTCGTTAGCGAGATTAGCCGGTTGTTAATAAGTCTGTTCTTCTCTGCTTGATCTCTTAATTATTCGGTTGTTTTTTTGTTCTTTTTTGATTAATGAGGATTAATCGAGTATTTATAGCCTTGGGAAGCGTGCAACTCTCTAGGCTTAAGGTAAACCTAGGGCTGATCGGGCCTCTAGACTGAAATGGGCCTTGATGGCCGGTTGTCCCACTTGGCATGGGTGGACACGTGGCGTGTCTTAAGTGGTCCGTGGAGGACGTATCTGTGACTGACACGTGGCAAGCTCCTGTTGGCCTTCGTGAAGGACACGTGGCGGAACCTGGTTGGTCCACTTGTCAGACGGTGATTGGTGGATAAAAATCCCCTAATCATTTGCCCCTCACAGGTGGCACGCGACTGGTCACGTGTCGCCTGTGACAGGTGTCGCACGGTGACAGGCGACGGCCCGTTACAGGTGTCACCTTGCAGACGGCCGAGAGATTTTCCCGCCCAAATTTGAATTTGGAAGCGACCCTTCGCCTTCTCATTTTGCCTATAAAAGGAAGTGCTGACTTCGGTCATTTTCACATTTGAGAACTTTTGCGAGAACATTCGGACCCCTGAACTTGCTCTGACATTTTCGGACTTTTTCTGCCTACCGCCTGTTCTGACAAGCCGACTGACCCGAACTTCCAGGACTTCATCAACCGTCACCCGTTCAGGTAACTCAGTTCTCTTACTCTTAATTTTCTTTTTATTTTTTGAAATGGCACCATGGAAGCACACGACACGCCCTAAGTTAGTGATCAGCCGGTCACCGGGGACGGCTGAATCTAGGACTAGGAGTGCCGCCTGCCCTTTTCTGGACCCATCTTTGCCCTTTATACAAAGTCCGACTGAATCTGTGTCTATGCAGAACGTGATGGCCAGAACAAAAAAGACTGCTATGATATCAAACTCAGACGGCTCCTCCCAAAGGGTGCTCCTTAGCGAAACATCTGACCAGGCGCCAGATGTAGAACGAGGCGACTGTCAAGCTGACAGTGCTGAGAGAGGGACCAAGGTGTTCCCTTCTCATCTAACCGTGGACATGTCTAATTTTCCTTCTGCTCCTTCTAAGGGAGAGGAGGCGGGCCCCTCTAGGAGAGGGGAGGAGTCGTCCTCTTCGGACTCGTCAGGGGACGAGTCCGAATCCAGCTCTTCTGACCATAGTTCTTCTGGCTCAGAAGAAAAACATAGCCGCCTACAAGAGGCGAGAAGTTCTCATGCAGTGGAGAAGGGGGATAATTGGGCAGAGCCGTCCGCCTCTTACAGAGAGGAAAACGCCCCCTACTACTGCAGGGTGCCCCGGGGCCGGATTGCAACCATGCGAGACAACGTGGCGAGCTTTATTGCTAACCACAAAATGGGCCCGGAGTATTTACTGTTTGTGCCGGATCCAGAAGATACTGTCGTCTGGCCGGCTGGTACCAGCTATGGTGACGGCTGCTTTGGCTGCTATGTGGCGGCCATCAAAGCTGGACTGCGCTTCCCATTACATCCGGCTGTTCAGCGGATTTTAGATGGGTATGATCTGGGGTTATGGCAGTTAGCCCCCAACTCTTGGGTAAACGTACTCGGCTATGTGGCCGGGTGCGAACTGAACGGGGTGGAGCCAAGTTTTGAGGCTTTCGCCCACATGAACTATCTCAGCCGGACCCCCAAGTCGGGAGGTACCGGCTGGTATCAATTGACAAGCCATAGGGGTTACCTCATGACGAGAGGTAAGGCAAACAAATGGAAGGATTGGCGGAACACCTTCCTTATTATCGAGAGTTCAGACACGGAGCTGAACAAACGTTTTAATAAGTGGAACAGGGATCCACCTCTTCTCGCAGGCGGCCGCAGCATGCCGCCTGTTCCCCCAAAGGCTAAAAAAGAGATCCTAGACAAAGGACTCTTCAAAGTAGAGACTAGGGTGAACTCTACTTCAGGGGTACGAGAGCAAGTACCCCTAAATTGCGTCCCGAGCTTCAAGTGGCTCTATGACGAGTACTTCTTGGCCGCCTGTGGCCTCGGCAGTCGGTGCTCTAGAGGTAGCCGGCCTGACGAATACTCTGTTTTTTCACGCCTTGTTTACTTGGAATTTTTACTAACTTTGCTGTTTATTTCTTTCAGCCGACGCCATGAGTAAAATAACAGCATCTAAGACCGCGGCGGCCATGCTGCGGGTCTCACTAATGAAGCAGTCGTATGTCGACTCCCCCAGCAAGGAGGCACCCTTGGTAAGCTTTGAAAACTCCTCCTTTTAGTTGTATTATGCATATACTAACTCTTTTTGTTTTCAGTCTGGCACTCCAAGGGCTTCTTCCTCGCAACAGCCGGACCCCAAGGCCCGGAGGACGACTGTTGCAAGCTCTCCTGGGTCTTCCAGGAAAACAGTGGCGGCTGAGAAGCAGCCGGCCACTTCTTCAAAAACCCAGGCGGGGCCGCCTAGATGTATGGACACTTGCTTGTAAAAACTCACCCTTGCTTCCTTCTTGATTAGGTCTAACTTGTTTTTTCCTTTCGCTTAATGCAGCCGGCCCCCAGGGACTTGACTTGGTTGAGGTAGCCAAGTCAATGGTTAAAATAGTTCCTCCATCTGACAGGGAGGCGGTCAAGGGTGCCGGCACCCTTGACCTCGATGGAATTTCGGGGATCCTAGCTGAGGTATACTTAGCACCTTTTTGAGCTTTTGAGTTCCAGGACGCCTGTTAACTCTTTTGATTGGAAACTGACGCCTGTTTTTCTTTGTACTTAGGCCCTGCTCCGAGTCAACAGCCTTCGCAAGCCGATTGATCGGAAAAAACAAAGAGGTAAAGGCCGCAAAGGCTATGGCCGCCTCCAGCTGTGATAAGGCAATGTTTCAAATTGCCCAAAATGAAGTACTGACCCTTGATCTTCTTTATTATCAGGCGCAGGCGACCGCCGCTGTTCGGGCTCAGCTAGAGACGGCCCAAAAGAAGGTTGACGAGCTGGAGGGGACCGTCACCAAACTTAAAACCGAGCTGAAACCCCTTCGCCAAAAAATGCACTCTTACGAAGCCATGGAGAAATCTTTGGCTAACGTAAAAGAACGCCTGGTGAACCAGGAGAAGAGTCTTACCCAAGAGCTCTCGGACAAGGCCGAGCAAGAGAAACAAGAGCTCGTCCGGGAGATGGTGGAAGACTCCGCCCAAATCCAACGCATGACCTGGGAACGACTGTTCCCCAGTGCCGACTTTGCCTCATGGGAAAGAACGTACCGCCAGTGTTCGGAAATATATAATCAACAGATCCTGGCGGCTGCTGAAGAAGAGGCGATGGACGTTGCGTTGGAGGAGGAAGAGCCGGTTGTGGCGCTTGTGCCACTTGGGGGTAAGGCATCAAAAAATGATGCAGCTAAGGCCGAGTCCAGCAAGAAGAGTGCTGACCAGGCGGCTGCTGCTGATACTGAACTGCCCCCTTCTTAAGCTTTAAGTATATTTTTTTCTTTTCACGGCCTGCGTGCCGTTTGCTTTGTAATTACCCGGCCAGGGGGCCGGGGTTTTGAATATTCTGCTGGTCTTTTATGGCCGGCTCATTTTAATCAAATATTTTGTTTTTGTTCAAATTTGTCTAAGTATTTGAAGTTTGCTCACTTGACCGACTGTTGTGTATGGCCAAACGTTTAGACAGGTAAGTATGCCGCCTATGCCCCTGGACGACTGGTTGTCTGTTTCCAGGATAGATGATCAGTCGGCCATTTAATCAATCGGTATTCGAACTCTTTATTCAATTTGACCAAGTAAATAGAATTACCTAGTAGCCAAGGATTTTAAGTAGGAAAACAAGCGGCGGGTACCGGTTGTTTCCCTTTATTGCCAATGTTGGCTTTAAACTCGTTATTTTTTAACCTAGCAAGAGTATTGGTTGAGAGCCTTTGTTTATTAAAAACAAGTGGACGACTCATACCTTTTAGGCTTCATACTAAGTTTGAGTGACTATTAAGGTAACATAGGAGTTACTTAGTCTTTGTCACAATCTTGATTGAGTAGTAGAGGTATCAGGCGGCGTAGGCCGGCTAGACCCCTTGATTCACCAATGTAAGCTATTAACTTAATAGGTTATCCAGTAGGAATAGGGGTTCGAGTGCCCTTGTTTGTTTAAAACAGGCGGACGACTCAAACCTTTTAGGTTCCATACCAAATTTGAAGGAGTGACTATGAGTTAACTTTGGAGTTACTCAGTCGCCGTCACTTTGTTTGAGAAGTAGAGGTACCAGGCGGCGTAGGCCGGCTAGACCCCTTGATTCGCCAATGTTTGTTGGCTATTAACTCAATAGGTACCCCCTGCATTTATCCCAAGTAATACAGGCGGTCATCTGACTCAGATGTCAACTGCTACCACTGGTTTGGTTAGTGATAGAGTTATCCTTGTCTCAAAAACGGCTACGTGGTTGCCCTTTGGGACAGTCGTATAGGTGCCGTGTAATTAGTTTATAGAACAATGTTCCACCCAAAAGGGAGCTGCTCTCTGCGACGAATTTCATCCGGAGGGATGCCGTCGGACGCCTGCTATGATGTTGGGACAGGTCGAATTAGTTTTTTAGTTTTGATCAGGTGGATTGGCGCCTGGTCTGATCATTCGGCCGATGGCCTTGGTAAGTTCTTGGTGAACGTAGGTGCTAAGTAAAAGAAGGGTAGCCGCCTGTAAGGTACAGGATCGGCCAGGCCCTTATCTTTTTAGCTAAGTATTGTGAGTAAAATACTCGATGGAGAGTAGCCGACTGTAAAGGAACAGACGGCATGCCCCTCTAAAGATAGTGAAACTCAATGGAGAGTAGCCGACTGTAAAGGTACAGACGGCATGCCCCTCGTAATACAATATTGAATAGTAAGTGCAAACTTTATTAAGTAGCTCTTTACTTTACATCATTCAGAAGAAATATTTTTTAAGGTTATCTACATTCCAGGTTCGAGGCAACGGTTGTCCGTCTGGTGTTTCCAGACGGTAGGTACCGTCCCTGACTTCCGCATAGATTCGGTAGGGTCCTTCCCAGTTGGGAGTTAGTTTTCCAGACTCATTGGCCCTACCAACTGCTTCCATTTTTCTAAGTACAAAGTCCCCTACTTTGAGTGGACGCCTGTGTACTTTCTTGTTGTATGATCTAGTCATTCTTAGGCGATAGATCTCATGGCGCAAAACAGCATTGCCCCTTTTTTCAGGAAGTGAGTCTAATGCCAGGCGCATAGCTTCCCAGTTTGCCTCTTCATCATATAGCATTACTCGAAGAGTCGGCTCGTAGTGTTCTATTGGAAGAACAGCTTCTGCACCATAAGTTAGGAGGAAGGGAGTTTCTCCAGTCGCCCCTTTTTCAGTCGTCCTAATGGCCCAAAGAACATGTGGTAGTTCATCTGCCCATAGGCCGCCTGCTCGTTCAATCTTTTTCTTGAGACCGTCTGAGATGATTTTGTTAAAGGCTTCTACCTGGCCGTTTGCTTGTGGACGGCCGACAGATGCAAAGTAATGTGCAATTCCTTGGTCTCCCAACCAGCTTTTGAGAACAGGCGTCTCAAATTGGGGGCCATTATCAAAAACCATAGACATGGGAACCCCGAACCGAGTGATGACGTTTTTCCAAATGAATGAAATTACATCTTTCGTCTTGATTCCCTTTACAGCCTCCGCCTCTACCCATTTAGTGAAGTAGTCAACGGCAACAAGTATGTACCTTCTGCCGCCTGTAGCAGGCGTATATGGCCCCAGAATGTCCATGCCCCACTTAGCAAACGGTAGTGGGCTGTGAATGGTAGTGAGGTCAGTAGCCGGACGGTGAATTAATTTGCCAAACCTTTGGCACTTGTCACATTTTTTCACCATCTCCATTGCATCTGCTTCCAAAGTAGGCCAAAAGTAACCCTGCCGCCTTGTCCTTTGAGCAAGCATCCTACCACCTATGTGGGAAGCACAGAAACCAGAGTGAAGATCATCTAGTATCTCTCGTCCCTTTTCAGGAGTAACACACTTTAAGAAGGGTTGAAGGTGCCCCCTCTTGTGAAGTTCTCCCTGTATAATTTCAAAACAGGAGGCTCGTTTTTTCAGTGCTGCCGCCTGTTGAGGATCATCCGGCAGTGTACCGTTTGTCAGATATGCCCTGATTGAATCCATCCAGGTTGAGCTTCTGTCTAGAATTCCAATAGGATTTTCCTCGATGCTTCTCTTCTCCATTACTTCCCAAAACACAGTCCGAGGAGTATCGGAGGAGGCGGATGATGCTAATTTCGAAAGTGCATCTGCCTGGTTGTTTTCTGATCTCGGCACTTGGATCAGATGGAAATCCTCAAGGGAGCCGACTGCTTGTCGGACCGCCTGTAAATACTTGATCATGGCCGGATGTGTTGCTTCGTATTCGCCATTGTACTGACTCACTATCAGTTGTGAATCAGAACAGGCGTCTATTTTCCTTGCCCCTGCCGCCTTACACATGCGGATCCCGGCTAGTAAAGCTTCATATTCTGCCTCATTGTTTGAAGCCTGGAAACTGAAGCGTAGAGCATACTCGAACTTGTCGCCCTCTGGAGATTGACATACGACGCCTGCTCCACAACCGTTTGAAGTAGAGCTTCCGTCCACATATACCTTCCAGACTTGGTCTGGAACTTGAGAGTCAGGAGGACGAGTCATCTCTACGATAAAGTCAGCAAAGGCTTGCCCCTTCACTGCTTTTCTAGGCTCGAAAGTAACTTCGAGACTCTGCATTTCTATGGCCCATTTGATCATTCGTCCGGAGGACTCCATGGTGGTAAGGGGCCGCTTGATCGGTTGGTCGGTATACACGACGACTGCATGTGCCAGAAAGTAGGGCTTCAATTTTTTAACAGCCATGAAGAGTGCAAGACCAAATTTCTCCACTAGGGGATACCTCAACTCGGCATTTTTCAGTACGTGACTGACAAAGTAGACCGGGAGTTGACAGCCGTCCCTTTCAGCAAGGAGCACCGCGCTTAACGCATGATCAGAGACGGCCAGGTACATGTAGAGATTTTCTTTGGGCAAAGGGCTAACCAGCCTCGGCAAGGAATGCAAGTGAACCTTTAATTTCTGGAAGGCGGCCTCAGCATCCGGCCCCCATTCAAACCTTGCCTTCTTCTTAATTGCCTGGAAAAAGTATAGGCATTTGTCGCCTGATCGGCTTAGGAATCTTCCCAAGGCCGCCAGACAACCTGTTAACTTCTGAACCTCTCGAACGGTACGAGGCGACTGCATGTCAATGACCGCCTGTACCTTCTCGGGGTTCGCCTCTATTCCTCTCTGGTTGATAAGGAATCCGAGAAATTTCCCAGACTCAACTCCAAATACACATTTCTTGGGATTGAGCATGACATGGTGCCGCCTGAGTGTGGCGAAAGTCTCTCGGAGGTCCGTCAGATGATCTTTCTGAAGTTTAGTCTTGACAATCATATCATCAATGTATGCCTCGACGTTTCTCCCAATCTGATCAAAGAACACTGTGTTTATCATTCGTTGGAAGGTAGCCGGAGCATTCTTAAGACCAAACGGCATGACCGTGTAACAGTATAATCCCTGATCAGTGACGAAGGCCGTCTTCTCCTGATCTTTCTTCCACAAAGGAATTTGATGAAAACCAGAATAGGCGTCCATAAAACTCATCAAGGCATGGCCGGCTGTTGAGTCGACCAGGTTATCAATTTTAGGCAGAGGGTAACTGTCTTTGGGGCACGCCTTGTTCAAGTCTGTGTAGTCTACACACATTCGCCAGGTGCCATTCGGCTTTTTAACAAGTACCACATTTGCAACCCAATCTGGGAAGTAACATTGCCGAATGAACCCTGCATCAAGTAATTTTTTGACTTCGGCGGCTGCCGCCTGACCTCTCTCTTCACCATGGTTCCGCTTCTTTTGCCGTACCGGCTTCTTTTTCGGATCCACAGCGAGTTTGTGTACTGCCAGATCAGGACTAATGCCTGGCATTTCATGGACTTCAAATGCAAAGATGTCCTTGTATTCTTTCAACAAGTTGTGAAAGTCGGCACCAAGGTTTCTTAGAGCAGCCGTCCCTACTTTGACTGTTCGGTCAGGATGGGAGTCGTCTAATATCAGGTCCGCATGCTCACCAGCCGGCTGAGGGCGGAACTCATCCGGCCGGTCCTCTGCCAATGATTGCTATTTTCTTGCTTTTCTTGCGGACTCAGTCTGGAGTGCCTTTCTCTTTTTGTCGCCTGTTTCTTGAACAGGCGCACTTTCCTTGACATTGTCAAGGTCTGTTTTTTCTCCACTTGACCCAGTGGCCATAACAGTGGGCTTGACATCCGAGAGATAGCACTCTCGGGCCATCCTCTGATCTCCCCTAAGGGAGCCGACTGTTCCATTGTCCCTTTCAAACTTAAGCAGCATAAGTGACGGGATTATAACAGCCTTGGAATTATTCAGGGTTGGTCGACCCAGAATCATGTTGTAGGCAGAGAGTTCCTCTACCACTAGGAACCGGACTACCATGTGTCGTCCTTCCCCTTTTTCGCCCAGGCGGATGGGTAGATCTACTCGTCCCAGTGGGTGGACGACTCCTCCCCCAAACCCTATTAAAGGGGGGGAGGCCGGATGTATGCAGTCCGTCTGATATTTCAGTTTTGATAGACATTTGCTGCTGATGAGATCTGAAGAGCTCCCGGTATCTATGAGGATTCGGCCAACTCTCTGGTTGGCCACTTTACATTCAATAACGAGAGGGTCGTCATGCGGCCCCCTTATTCCTCCTAGATCCTCTTCAGTGATGACAATCTCAGGAAATGTATATTTGGACGGTCGTTCTTGGTGAACGGAATTTACATCTAACCGCCTTATATTATCTTTGTTGCCCCTAATAGAGGGGCCGCCTCCTGAGAAGCCGCCTGCAATGGTGTAGACGACTGCATCATCTGTATCAGAACTGTCGGCCTGCTGATTCTTTTTGGCCGACTGCTTTTTTGAGGAAGTGTTTCCCGCAGATTTCTTGACATAAGTGTCAAGATCACCTTGATCAGCCAATCGGTCTAGGTACCGCATGAGACTGATGCAGTCATTGGTGTGATGACCAATGTCATCATGATAAGCACAGATTTTGTCTTGGTTCCGGTTGCTCGCAGAACCCTTCATGGGGAGCGGCTTCTCAATTGAGAGCCGTCCCTTTATTTCTTTTAGGATAAACTGGTTATCCTTGTTAAACACATATTTTGGGGAGTATGGTTTGAATTCTTTTTTCTTTTTCTGGGCCGGCTGTTTAGAGGAATCAGCCGCCCAGACCCCTTTTCTTTTTTCATCCTTGTTGGACGACTGTTTCTGTCGTCCCTCTCTATTGTCGAACCTCTTCCCGTCCGACTGTTTCATCGTACACAGATCAGTCGCCTGTATATAGGCTTCTGCTTCAATCAAGGCCTCTTGAAGAGTCGCCACCCTTTTTCGAACTAAATCAAATTTGAAGGTAGACCCGTCTTTGAGACCTCTAAAAAAGTCAGTATAAGCTACCTCATCCGGTAACCCTTGAATCTGTATTCTCATCAGGTTGAACCGCCTGATGTAGGAACGAAGCCCCTCATTTTCACCCTGCTGAATTGTTCCCAAATCAAGGGTCGTTTTCTTCGCAGGGATGTTCATTGCGAAGTTGGAGGCAAATAAGTAAGCAAGCGTCCTGAAGCTGTTTACACAACCAGTCGGCAGGTTGCCGAACCATTGCTGTGCAATTCCCTTGAGAGTCGCTGGGAAACACTTGCACCAAGTGGGATCATCCAACCCTTGAAGGTACATCAGGTTGGTGAATGCCATCAGATGGTCTTCCGGGTTAGTAGTGCCATCATAGGCGCCTACTAAAACATTTTTTACTTTGGCCGGCTGAGCGGCTTCAGTAATTTCCTTGGAGAAGGCCGACGGCTGTTCACCAAGTCTAAGCAGCCGTAGCTGCCAGTCCATAGGTTGGACGTTTTTTGCTGCAGGTCCACCAAATGGAGGTGGCTGCATAAAATACTGTTGTTGCGGCACAAATGGTAAGTTTGGTACCGCCTGGGCACTATGAAAGTCGGACTGACGGGAGGTGCCGCCTGACTGACTCTCATGGTACGACTGAGTTGGCCTCATCGAGGCGTTTCGCAAACTGTCCTGAAAATTTGAAGTAGAAGCCGACTCTGATAATCGGTCACTCTTCTTCTGCTCTAGCAGGTGCCGAGCATCTGTGAACGTTTGCTTTGACCCGTCCGCCTGAATATGACGAACCGGTTTCCTATTTCCCGTAGGGTAACGGAATTTTGTGAAATCAAGAGCAGACGGTTCCCGCTTCTTGGATTTAGGATGGGGAGTCGCCTCTCGCCCTTGAACTGGCTTCCTCCTCAGTGAAGTGGAAGGTTTCTTGGCCGACTGCTCTTTGACTGAAGCAGGCGGTTTTTTGTTGATCAACTCTTGGATCTCTCCCTTGAAGTCCCTCATGAAGGTCATGAGTTCGTTCCTTGTGATGGGAGCAGACCCATCAGTCGGCTGTTGCCGAGCAAGCGGTGCGCCTGCTGGCTCGCTTCCTGTTTGAAGATACTCCCGTTCCCTTATTTCAGTATGACGCGTACGGCGGGCCCTTAGGGTCCCGTCTGGAGCTGTATGAGTTTCAACTTCAAATTCACTTTCGGTATCATGGTCCGACTGAACTTGAGGGTCGTCTAGGGAACGCCTCTCTTCTGGAGTCGGTACAGACTTGGATGCCATCTCTGAAGTACTCTCCCCACAGACGGCGCCAAATGTTTCGGGGTTTTCTGATGTCCTGCGGGAGAGTTACAATTCCGAGACTGGAACCGGACGTCTGTACCTGCAAAATAACGGAGACTCCTGAGAGCTCCGCCTCCAACGGTCAAGTTAGTACCTGATTAAGGAGTAATCAATACAGAAAGTAAAGTAATGAGATCTCTCTAGGTGAGAGTGCTTAGTGTTGGTAATCTGCGTCGTTAGCGAGATTAGCCGGTTGTTAATAAGTCTGTTCTTCTCTGCTTGATCTCTTAATTATTCGGTTGTTTTTTTGTTCTTTTTTGATTAATGAGGATTAATCGAGTATTTATAGCCTTGGGAAGCGTGCAACTCTCTAGGCTTAAGGTAAACCTAGGGCTGATCGGGCCTCTAGACTGAAATGGGCCTTGATGGCCGGTTGTCCCACTTGGCATGGGTGGACACGTGGCGTGTCTTAAGTGGTCCGTGGAGGACGTATCTGTGACTGACACGTGGCAAGCTCCTGTTGGCCTTCGTGAAGGACACGTGGCGGAACCTGGTTGGTCCACTTGTCAGACGGTGATTGGTGGATAAAAATCCCCTAATCAGTTTCTATTTATTTATTTATTTTTTTTATTTTCAAAATTTTCAGATGTTAATTTTTTAAGAGAATTAGAGAGATAAAATGAGAGTGAATGAGGTTAGAGAGTGAAAATGTGAGTCGTTGAGTGGAAATTCCGTATTTATATGCTAGGGTAAAAATAGAAATTACTTAAAAAAAATGCCAGTGTTCCCTTGTAAAATGGAAGCAACGTTTAACAACCCCCTATTATTCAAGAAAAGTGGGGTTCACATGTTTCATTCACTTTAAATAGGGTGTGAGGTTGTTAGAAGTACAATTTAGTGGGTCATAAGCTGGATGTGTTATAAGTATTAAAAACAGAAGAAATATGTCATATAATATGAGGGAAAAAAAATAGGACCAAAATTATTAAAATCATAATAAATTTGAAAACTGACAATAGAAAAGTGGTAACACTTTTTTCTTGTTTCCTGTTTTTCATTTTCAAAATATGAAAAAACTGAAAACAAAAATATGCTGAACCTCAAAGATTTAAAAGGTAGTTTTTGATTATTTATTTATCAGCGCGTTTTTTGTGTGGCTGGCCACCCCTTTTGGCCGACTGAAACACCTCAAAATATTAACCGGGTAACTTCTGATCGACCGAGTAACCCATGACTGATTGAGTAACCCTTAATTGAGTAATCACTGACCGACCGAGTGACCCCTGACAAGTAACTGATGACCAACCGAGTAATCCACGACAATAATTAGGTAGGAATGACATGATTTAAACGTGTGACATTTTGTACCCGAAACAAACATGCTACCAAGCTGCACTACATTCCTTTCAATTCAATTCGTTTATATGAGTAATTGTAAAGAATCCTTGCCTTGTTTTCCATATCCTATAAAAAAAAACAATTTTTTTTGCTCAATTATTTGTATATTAAAACATATTATCTCGAGTAACCCCCAATTAAATAACTCTTGACCGACCAAGTAACCAACCCCTGGTCATCCCTGATCAAGTCATCTCTGTATAAATAATCCCAACAGCAAAGTAGGGGTGAAAGTTCGGTATTCGGTTTGGATTTTGAACCAAACCGAATCCAAACCGAATTAATTCGGTTTTGAAATTTTCAAACCGAATCCAAACCGAACTAGATTTGAAACCGATCCAATCCAAACCGAAATTTAAAAACCTAATTCGGTTCCAAACCGAAAATCGAACTTTTAAGGGGATTTTTCCAGATTGTTGAAGAAAAATATTTTTTTAAAAAAACAGTCAAATTTACAATGAATAGATCTAAAAAAATAATAATAATAAAAAGAAGTAATACACTAACACAACTATAATAATTTTATAAATTGTATTGATTACAAGACTAACATCTACAACTATAGATTATATAAAGGATAATTAAAAAAATCAAGGATAACCCAGAAAATTTATGGTGATGGTGATTGATGAGCGACGATGAACACAAGCGGCGACGAACACGAATAGCGGTGGAATAAGGTGACAAATCGTGACTGAAGGAGTGATGGAGGTGGTGACCGGACTGAGGAAGGTGGTATCGTGGTGATGACAAACACCAGAACACAAGCTGCTTTTAGAAATCGTGACTAGATCGAGGGAGCACAAACACGAACTGTCGAACTGATGAAGGTGGTTGTGAGATACGTACTGAGGAAGGTAGTTGTCGGAGTTAGTGAGGAGGTGGCCGGAGTGAGTGAGGTGTTGAGAGAGGAATGGAGGATAAGGGTTTTGGTGAGGAATAGTGGAAGGCCGCAGAAATGAGAACTGACTAACTGAGAAGAGTGAAAGAAGGGAAGTAAAAAATTAGGGTTTTGCTTTATATATGTAGGGGATATCCGGATATATGGGCTGAGAATCTTTGGGCTTTAAAATTTCGGTTTGGATTTCGGTTTTCGGTTTTTGAAAGCCCCAAACCGAATCCAAACCGAAATATTTCGGTTTCAATTTTTTGAAACCGATCCAAAACGAAAACCGAAAAAAACCAAACCGAATTTCTAATTCGGTTTGGTTTGGTTCGGTTTTCGGTTTTTGTCCATATCACTTTCACCCCTACAGCAAAGTATGGCTAGCCCGACATGAAATTTTGCGTTTTATTTATTAATTTATATTTTTATTTATATTTTTTAAATTTCTCACACCCTCGGTGGGCTCGGTCTCCATAATCTATGATTTTGAAACCTTGGTTCTTGCTAACTCCCCTGGAATTCACCCTTTCACTCTACTTTTTTGTATGCCCTTTTCCATTTCCATTATTTCATCTTCATTGTTTGAACCATTTCTCTCTGAATTTAATCTCTTTCCTGAACCCCTCACATTCGATCGACTCACCTGCACGCTCAACTCTACTCTTTTTGGTACGCCCTCTTTCCCCTCTTCTCTTCTTTCTCAATTTCTACATTATTGTTTCAGATTTCTATAAATTATTTTTATTGCAGATTCCCTTTTTTGGTATTTAATTTAATTTTGTGTAATTTAGATCTCTTATTTTTTACATTTTCGACGGACCCATTTGCGGTTTATTTTGTTTGAATCAAGATCTTTTTGAAGTTTTCTAATTTTTCGATTTTAGGTTTAGATCTATCCTTAAAATGCCTGTTAATTTTGTACCCATTCAACTTTGGATTCAGTTTCAGATATTCTTTCAATTAAGTTTCAGTTTTTTGTTAAATTTGGTACCTTTTGTTTTTAAATTGGTTTGTCAGAGAAAAAACATTAATGGGGTTGCTTATTTTTGTTGTTTTGGGTAAACTGTTGACAGTAAATCACGAATCGGTGAGGTATAATGGCTATGGTAGACGAACCGTTATACCCAATTGCTGTTCTAATTGATGAGCTGAAAAACGAGGATATTCAGCTTCGTTTGAATTCGATTCGTCGTCTTTCAACGATTGCTAGAGCTCTCAGTGAGGAGCGAACCCGTAAGGAACTGATTCCATTCTTGAGTGAGAATAATGATGATGATGATGAGGTGCTTCTTGCTACGGCCGAAGAGTTGGGAGTGTTTATTCCATATGTTGGTGGTGTGGAGCATGCTACTGTTTTGCTTCCGCCCTTGGAGACCTTGTGTAGTGTTGAAGAGACTTGTGTGAGGGACAAATCGGTCGAGTCACTTTGCAAAATTGGTGCCCAGATGAGGGAATCTGATCTTATTGACGCGTTTATTCCTATGGTCAAGGTTAGATCATAACTTCTCGTGATTAGATTTTATGTTCTATGCAATTGTTTTTGATGAACTTAAATGCACTATATTGCTATCTGAGATTGTATAGTTATCTAGAGAATCGAAGTATATGTAAACACTAGCAACATTAAGCTTACTATGATTACATTGGGTATGGGTTATAGTGTTGTACTTAGTTCAGCTTGGGTGTCTACAGTTGATAAAAGCATAGTTGTGTATTTTGGTCTTCTTGGAACTCTCTTTTTCTTTTTCATTTTTTGGACTGGAGAAACACATCATTGACAGACTGTTCTGGATAATTTCTATGTGGAGTTTAGGATAGTAGTGGGAAGATGAGTATATATTTTGTTGAAGATAATTTATGAAGAACCTTTTTGGAAGAAAAATTTATTAGTCTAAACATGACAATGGAGTTTGCTCTAACTGCCGCTTCCAAGGTATATGTCGTGTTTGACAATAGCTTTGTGAACCTTAGGTGATTAACTCTCGGGAATGGCTTTTGATGATAGTTGTGGCTGGTATATTAAAAATTTATACAGCATTTGGTATGGTGGGTAAAGTGGAAGGGAAATATACATAATAATACTGCACTTTGGGGTTGTTGCTATTGACATATGGATGATATACTACCTCCGTCCCAATTTACTTACTCCATTTTCCCTTTTGTGCTATTCTAATCTACTTGCCCATTTCCTTTATAGGAATTTGTTTTGCTCTACTTATTCTCTTTGTTGGGTCCCACACTCATCAATGTTTATCCTATGTCCTACATCACTTGCATAAAATTCCATGCAAATGGTAATGGGGTAAGTAGATTGGGATGGAAGCAAAATTATTAAAATCGGGATTCTACTTTGAATCGGAAGGTGCTATCAGAATCGAATCGTAAAATCAAATCATAGAATCGTAAGATTCTACCAACATGCATAATCAAGACGTCAAATGTAAATTTAATTAAATATATTGAAATTATGAGTTTGAAACCTAATTATTGATAGATAATAGTTATTTAACCATTAAGCAATCAATACTTCACAATATTTATTTATAAAAACCTATATAAACATATTTTTTACTTGTAAGGATTTCGCTAGTTCAGAAAAATATGTAAAATTGGGTAGAATCGTAAATCAATCGTATGATATACATGAATCGTAAAATCATAAGATTCTAAGATTTAAATCGGGATTTTAATAACAATGGATGGAAGAGAGATTATATTTGCTGGTTGTTTTCACTTTTATATCTGTCTCTTTGGTCTCATCTGAACATTTGGTGTTATGGGATTTATGAATTCATGGTGTATACAGAAAAAGCACTATGTCTGTATGATCAAATAACCTCTCACTCTTTATCTTCAGGTTTTTTTTATCTTATATGATTATTGTAAAAAAGTTCCGATCAAAGATTATTTACTGATGCCAGTTAAATTTAGCAAACATTTTGAACTCTTTTTCATTCTGAATTTTTTCTGTGTCATTAAATGGAAAATTTGTACTCGCTTTCAAACATAAATCATAAAGTGAATGTATCTATTTCTGTTTCATTAATTGGTCAGTGTGTATTGAATTTCAGAGGTTGGCAGCTGGTGAGTGGTTTACTGCTCGTGTTTCTTCATGTGGCTTATTCCATATTGCTTACCCAAGCGCTCCAGATAACATAAAAGCTGAGTTGAGAACAATATACAGCCAACTGTGTCAAGATGACATGCCAATGGTCAGAAGATCAGCTGCTAGCAATCTGGGTAAATTTGCAGCTACTGTTGATGCTACCAATTTGAAGGCTGATATCATGTCAATGTTTGAGGATTTGACACAAGATGGTATGTTTTACTCTTTTTGAAGTTGCCCAAGATTGATTGAAACTAATTTTAACTTGCAACTCTGTACATGTACTCAGTAGTCAGCATTGTAGATGATTCCATAAATGAAAGTTCCTATTTTTGTAGGCTGCTGATTCTATGTTGTGCATTTCATGGATTGATTAAGACTAAGCCTTGCTCATTTTTATTTATCTAAATCAGTTGTAGTACTCCGTATAAGTTTCTTTTGTCATTGAAAATCAGTTTTGGCAAGTGTGAGGTAGGTTGCGTAAGCGTGAGATAATTATTGAGGGGCGAAAAAGAAAAGTCTATTATTTTTCTTATTTATTCTCTCTCCTTTATTTATTCAAAATTTAGTGCGCATTGGTAAATGTACCTGGTGTTGGTTCTTATCTTGTAAGGCATATGACCTTTGTTCTTTTGGTTAGTAAATATACAACCTTCATTAGCCAGTTTTACATAGACAAATAATATAGCTGCATGTGACAAAAACACCAGTGAAGAAGTAAAGCTCACTTTTAGTTGACTTGGGCAGGCAAAATCAGCTTTGATTGGTTGAAAGAATTGACTTATATCAATTTGAATAGATCTGTAAAAATCAGTTGAAAGAAACAAGTTCCAAATGATGAAAATTAGTTTCAGAGATTTGAACAAACCCTTTGGATATCTTTATGTACTTGATGCTTGCTTTTACAGTGCAATTTTGAGCTAGGTTTATGGGACCTCTTTACCCAGGAAATAGAGGCAATAAAGTTTCTCATATCTTTCATCTGAGGCCGATGGCTGACAATAATACCAGAGTGCCCTCATTTTATCTGTGCTCTATGCTTCTTTTTGCACTGTGTCTGTGTTTTCAGAAGGATGTATTATAACTTGATAGTAATATTAGAGTGTCATTTTATCTGTTTTATATGGTGTTAGAAGGATGTATTTTACTGTATTGTTATTTATATTGAAGACAACTTTGTTTCAGATCAAGATTCTGTTCGTCTATTGGCTGTTGAGGGTTGTGCAGCCCTTGGAAAGCTTTTGGAGCCACAAGATTGTATTGCACATATTCTTCCTGTGATAGTTAATTTCTCTCAGGTATTAAAAATTTACATATCTTACAAAGTAATTAAGTTTTCTTCCTAGACATCTGACATTCTTGGCCAGCTTCATTTTATGCTTTTGATTATTTCTGAATGTATTTCTGTGAAGAAATCTCCTACATATATATTACAACGGTGTTGAAATTATTATGTGCAAATATGAAATGCATAATGTTTTAGTATCTAGTCCTTTCAGTTTGCTGTCTAGTAAATTAAAAATTCATCTTGCATGTGCTATGTTTGGTCCGAACTAGGTGTTGGCCTTTTTGGTTAAGGAGGTGACTTGCGGTTTGTTTGGATAGCAAAGAAGGAAAGAAAAGAAGGGGAAGGAGAATGGAGGAAGGGAAGGTAAATGAAAGGGAGGGGGAGGTGAGCTCCATTTTCCCTTCAAATCTCTCCAATTTTGGAGAGATTATGGTTATTATAGAGAGAGGGAAAATAGATCCCTCCCTCTCCTTCCCCTTCCTTCCCCCAATCTTTTACCCAAACAAGAGATTTTGTCTCCCTCTATTTCTCTTCTCTTCTTTTCCTTTCATTTCTTCCTATTCAAACAAAGTGTTGGGCAGGCAGGGAAGGACCTCTCTTTTTTTTCACCCATGTATTTACTGCTTTTCCACGTTACACGTGCTAATTTTCGAGTTCCTTGCTGGAGACAATGGTAATATTTGTACTTTGCATAATGTCCTTATCAGATAGCAATTGGGGGGGGGTCCATTAGTTGAGTAATTTCGTTGGAATTTTTTTTATTGGCCAATTTTTAAGAAAGGGAGTTGTTCTAGGGGATTCTTGTAGCCTTTCATATATGCCTGTACATCTTATTGGCCATGTATAATGGAATCTTAAGTCCTAAAGGATGTAAAGGTTTCTATTTAAAAGATGTTTTGGGAAAGTCTCAGACATTCATGTCAACTTGTATATTAGAGGACCTCGCAAAATCACAAGTTTTATCCCTTGGTATGTGTTCTGTCCTAATTAAAAATCGTCTTAAGCAGTAACTACCATGGGGGGGGGGGGTCCATTAGTTGAGTAATTTCGTTGGAATTTTTTTTATTGGCCAATTTTTAAGAAAGGGAGTTGTTCTAGGGGATTCTTGTAGCCTTTCATATATGCCTGTACATCTTATTGGCCATGTATAATGGAATCTTAAGTCCTAAAGGATGTAAAGGTTTCTATTTAAAAGATGTTTTGGGAAAGTCTCAGACATTCATGTCAACTTGTATATTAGAGGACCTCGCAAAATCACAAGTTTTATCCCTTGGTATGTGTTCTGTCCTAATTAAAAATCGTCTTAAGCAGTAACTACCATGGGGGGGGGGGTCCATTAGTTGAGTAATTTCGTTGGAATTTTTTTTATTGGCCAATTTTTAAGAAAGGGAGTTGTTCTAGGGGATTCTTGTAGCCTTTCATATATGCCTGTACATCTTATTGGCCATGTATAATGGAATCTTAAGTCCTAAAGGATGTAAAGGTTTCTATTTAAAAGATGTTTTGGGAAAGTCTCAGACATTCATGTCAACTTGTATATTAGAGGACCTCGCAAAATCACAAGTTTTATCCCTTGGTATGTGTTCTGTCCTAATTAAAAATCGTCTTAAGCAGTAACTACCATGATTGAGTACACCTATATGAACACCTATTGTATGTCATATTGGTTTTCATATTTGTAATTCCTATATAATGTTTAATAAAAAACACAGTGAGCATCTTGCTGATATCTATGCGGATATATCTGTCTCTTGAATTTTTCTTTTTGGCCATAAGATAAACACCAAATTCTACATGAATTGGGTATCTTTTTTTAAGATGAAATATGTTTATGAGGGTGAAATGGTTAAAATGTTTTTCTTTCTATTATATGCGATTTAATTTTATTAATATATCAATTTATGTTGTCAGGATAAGTCATGGCGTGTACGCTATATGGTTGCAAATCAACTTTATGAGCTGTGTGAAGCAGTTGGTCCTGAACCTACGAGGTATCTATTGACTATTTTGCTACTATCACCCATTTTATGTCCATCATTTGCCTCAAAATATCTTGTTGGTTATTATTATCTTGTTTAGGTCAGACTTGGTGCCTGCATATGTTCGGCTGCTTCGTGACAATGAAGCAGAAGTACGTATAGCTGCTGCTGGAAAAGTGACCAAATTTTGCCGTATCTTGAATCCCGAACTTGCAGTTCAGCATATTCTCCCATGTGTCAAGGTATATTTGGATAGATGTCAATGTAGGTCGTTTAAATGATTTTATATTATTCAGTTGAAGTTGTTTCTTTGTGTGTCTTGTACATTGGTTGTTGAGCTTCCTGATGTACAAGCTTTTATCTATGCAGGAATTGTCATCAGATTCTTCTCAGCATGTTCGCTCTGCTCTGGCTTCAGTTATAATGGGAATGGCACCAATTCTAGGAAAGGTGAGAAATCAATTTACTTGTGCTCTATATTATTCTACATAAGTATTATTTTGTAAATGATGTGTCACCAATAATTGCAAGAAGTGAACAAATATCTGAAAACACGAAATCGAGTAAATATTGCATATGAACTTAGTTGAGGTAAATGATTATACAAACTCATTTACATGCATCTCAGCTGCTGTGTATAGCTGCATACCCAATCAAACACAGTTAAATTTAGCTGCATATACTGAAGGGATCTTATTAGGACAATTGCTGATAAAGATTGGGGAATTTCCGTATTCATTTTTTAACATAAACTCAAAGAAAACCTAACAATTTTAAAACTAATTCAGATGATAACAAACTACCTGAAACATGATCCATCTGTCAAATCGATAAATCCATGACCAAAATTCTGTCATTTGATCTAACCATATTTATTTGTTATGTAGAATTATTTGACCTGTTCTACTAGTTCCCTTTCTTCCAAATCAATTTACTCTTGATTGATATAATTTCATTTACTGGCCATTGGATCCTATTTGGAATTTGTTTCTTATGGAGGAATTTTGCTTTCTCGTTCTAACTAATAGAAGTAAAAAATCAACATTGGAGTTCCAAACATGGATAAATGATTCAAATTGAATTTTGGAAGAATATTAAGTAAACAATTAAAAAAAAATTGAGTACATCTGCTCAGAATTTAGCTAATTGAAAATCATTTACTTAATCTGAATATGAGGTGTAAATTTCATGTCTGACACACTTTGTGCTGTACAAAAGGGGTGATTATACATGTGTGAGGTATGCATTTGTTACAAAAGGTTTATGCTGGCTGGGAGTTAAGATAATGATTTGGCAATATTTGTAGAATTTTTGTTTTCTGGTTATTGCTGTTTGATTGGTTTTCTACTTGTCTCCATTTCATTAATGTGATGTGTTTGTAATGCCCTTTCATCCTTGAAAGTTGTGCATATGTTATCTTAATTGATTGTGCCTTTAGAAAGAAGCCAATTGAGAATATGCTATTTGTTTTTCCTATGGTATTCAGTTGATCTCCTTTGCTTTATTTCTTCCAGGATTCTGTTGCTAAGATCAGTCTTATATAATTTATGTTTTCTTTTATTCTGCAAGCTTTTTGGAGCTGTTTTATTGTTAATTATTCAATAGGAATTCCATTGACTGTCCTTCAATTGACTCGACCTTCGTGTACCTGGTCACAGGATGCTACAATTGAGCAGCTTCTTCCCATCTTTCTCTCTCTTCTGAAAGATGAATTTCCTGATGTACGTCTGAACATAATCAGCAAGCTTGATCAAGTGAATCAGGTTTGTACAAAGCGTTTATTTATCGATTTGTTTTTTCTCTTTCTATATCTGATTAGACTATTTTCTCTCAACTCATACGCTTTGCTGTGTGCTTTTCTTTTCCCTTGATTTTTTTATGCGTTGTAATTTTCTTGTAACTTAATTCACAATGCTTCGTAGTGCAGGTCATTGGAATAGATTTGTTATCACAGTCATTACTCCCAGCAATTGTTGAGCTTGCTGAAGATCGACATTGGAGAGTTCGATTGGCCATTATTGAATACATACCTTTGTTGGCCAGTCAGTTGGGTGTCGGATTCTTTGATGACAAACTTGGTGCTCTATGCATGCAGTGGTTGAATGACAAGGTTTGTGAAACTAGCACCCTTTTTTTAAAAAAAATTGACATGACTTAATCTTTTTTCTTTCTTTTTTTTTTTTTTTTGAATTTTAATAAAAATGTAAACAGTTCAACATAATGCAAGTCAAATTCCTAGTATAAAATCATGTGAGCCGATAAAGGCAAAATAGTTTGCAAATTGGGAATTGTGGACCCTGAAATACTTTATATTGGTATACAATGGCATGCCACTTGGAGTGGATACTGTTTTTTATTCAATTTGTTAAACATTAGGCATTTGATTTTCAGGTCTACTCAATTCGTGATGCTGCAGCGAATAATGTTAAGCGCCTTGCTGAAGAATTTGGCCCAGAATGGGCAATGCAACACATAATCCCACAAGTATGTTATTTCTTTTCTGTTGATTGGTATAACATTTAACTTTTGACTTGAAGAAAATTTAAGTTTTGAAGTGCTGTTCTCATTTAGTTATCTTCCTGTATGTCTACACGTCATTGCTTGAGTTTTCTTTGGCCTGCACTTATCTTTTCTGCACTACAAATGTATGATAAGGAAGAGAAGGAATCATTATGTTATGAAATTAAACCTGGACACAAAGTCACTTATATTTTGCACCTGGAAATTGACTTCCAAAAAAAAAAAAAAAAAAAAGATTGTAAAACTTAAAATGCATATCTATATTTGATTTTATAATGTATGTATGATATTCTGTATAATACCATGACTCCGTGAGTAACAAAATATATTATTCTAAATTTCTAATTACTCAATTTGAATATGGAATCTATTATAGAAAGAAAGTCTCTTGACTTGAAGTATTTTAATATTGTAAAAAGAAATATGATTCCCTGTGAACCTGTGACCACTCATTTCTGTTGTAAATATCTTAGCAGCGTGATGTAATATTTTTCAACAGGTTCTGGACATGGCTACGAACCCGCACTATCTGTATCGGATGACAATTGTACAAGCAATTTCCCTGCTTGGCCCTGTCATGGGCGCAGAAATTACATGTTCCAAATTGTTACCAGTAGTTGTAACTGCATCTAAGGACAGGTATCTTGCTTTACTGCTCTCTTAATCATCTAAAATATTATCTAGCGGACTGCCTTATTTTTTTCTCAATACACAAACGGTTTGCTAATCTGGATTTTACACACTTCAGGGTACCAAACATAAAGTTTAATGTTGCAAAAGTGTTGCAGTCGCTTATTCCTATCGTTGATCAATCAGTAAGTAATTTCTTCTCTGGAAAATAATGTTGTTTGGTAATTAAAATATCTGTTTGGCTTCTGCTTCTCACCCGCTCCCTCATTCAGGGAGAAAGGGTAATGTAAGATTTTCAGTTAAGAATAGTGATTTGATGTGTTAGTTGTTTGAATATACTTCCATATTCAAGGACTAAAGGGCGACAGAAGTAAAAAGTATTTGCTCTTTTGAGTATTTGTGCACTAGTCTACTAGATGCGCTGTATATCATTGAACAGAAAGGTCTTTCTGATTGCAGTTTATTTATGGATTGGGCTTGCTAGGTTAAAAAGTATATCTTTTATCACTTTCACTACCATAATTAGGGTTAATGGTGTAATGCTATGCCATATTGACGCAGTGGACAGTGCAGTTTGATTTTGGGATCTTGTTTTGCTATTCCATATTTCTATTATGCTATTCCATGTTGTATATGATCCTTCTTCCCAAGTCTGAGTAAATTCGTTGATTGACTCATCAAGTTGATGACAACTTCCTCAGCGACCCCTCCCTCAATGCAGAGGGTAAAAAGGCTCTATCATCTTAGGAATTTAAAATGCTCATGATTTTATTGCAAGGTTGATTGTCATTGTTGGTAATGTAGCAGTCAGCTAGTCACATCATTTATTTGATTCTGCGTTATATAAGATCTTCTTTCCTAAGTCTAAGCAACCTAGCTAGTTAGCTTATCTGATCGGTGATAACTTTCTCACTGGCCTCCTATCCTTCTGATGTAGAGGGAAATAATAATAAAGGTTTGTGCGTGTTTCCGTTATATTTTGCTTTTCATCATCCCCAAACAACCCACCAACAAGTGATGTTCCACGAGTATTTTGGAGTTCATTTGCTGCAAAGCTACTTTGAAATGGGTTGAGTTCTTACACTAACTTCCTTTTTTCAGGTGGTTGAGAAAACTATTAGGCCTTGTTTAATTGAGCTTAGTGAAGACCCAGATGTGGATGTCAGGTTTTTCGCTACACAAGCTCTGCAGTTGACAGATCAGGCTGTTATGGCTAGCTAGATTTTCTTTTTCCTTCATTCTTTTTTGGGACCCAGGTGTGTAGCTAGATCTTTGTGGTATGTTATAGGCATTCTTTACCCCTCTTTTTAATTTTAACCCTCCCCCTCTGCAAAACTCAGCAGACGAAAATCTGCCTCTAGTGTTGTAATTTTGCTGGAATTCAATTCAGACTGATCAGTTTTGCTCCTATTAAATGTCAGCGAGCTTCAATGTCTATTGCCTGTGATATTTTGTAAGGAAAAGACAACTACACGAACAGATTTTTACAGCCAAACTGAACTTAAGTTATCGTTGTTATATAATAGTGTTTATTGCATTTTACTGCATCTTTGCTGGCTGCCATTGAACATATTATGAGCATTAACAAAATCAAATTATAGAGCAGTTGGATATTCGATCTTTGTAACTGATCCGTTGTGATTTTTATGTAGTTGAAAACAAAAGTTTATACCTTAAACTGTTTACTGCATAAATGCATGATTTTCTCCTTGGTATTTTATTTCGTACATGCCTTTTTATGAAATAGCGGCTGTGATCTACGCGGAATAACATACTTTGATGAAACTTTTAGCCAAATTACGCTAAAAAAAAATCACTTGTAAAGTTGTAATAATTTAAATCTAGTATGAATAATCACCCTTAGTTTAATACGTTGTCATAATCTAATATACAATGGTACGAAATTGAGGCATACTATTAATTGTGAGTGGTTTTTTTGAAGGGAAATTTTGAAAGTATATTGATGAACATACAAATTTTAGAACAAAGGCAAAATTAGCTGCAATACCCTAAAACTTAGGTGCACTGAGCACCTTGGAATATGCATAGTAGCCAAAACTTCACCAACTATGGTCTTAGGTGCGACGTGTGCCTTAAATGAAAATAGTTGGCCACTTATTTCATCGGAGGAGGTGAATCCATACGTGCTAAGTGGATGGAAGACTACATAATTGTTCTAGAGAGTGAAGATTCACCTCCTCCTGGTAAAATAAGTTGTGGGAAATTTTCATTTATGTCACGCGTTGCACATAACACCATAGTTGGTGGTGTTTTGACTATTACACAAAATTTAGGGTGCTCATAGCATCTAAGTCATACTTTAGGGTGTTGCGACCAATTTTGCTTATAACAAATGATTCAATAACTTTATTTTTTATCCTTTTTCAATAACTTTATTTTTTATACTTACCTTTTAAAAAGTTTAAGATAACTTTATGAATAGTAGTTGGATATTTATGCCCTCTATTTTTTTTTTAAATTTTTTTACCTTTTCGTTATTAAATACTTGCCCCGTTTTTATTTTTTGCACTATTTATTTGTCTTACTTTGTCTAGTGTTTGTAATTTTATACATAAGTTAAGGTATAGTCTTGTGGGTACTTGTTGGAATCGTCTCAATGAAATGATTACTAATTTTTAATTGTTAGAATTTATGCTTATTGATAATTAAAGATAGATAAAATATTAGCATCATCATATGTGCACAAGAGAAATGGAGCAAATATTTAAAACCGTAGGGAGTATCTGGTTTGGAAAAATAATTTTAGTTATCTCTTTGGTTGAACTTTTAAGTATAGTGTGCAGACAAGTGTTTGGGATCCCATCCTAGTTTGTCAGAGAAGTGTTAAAAATCCTACTGAAGCAACAAGCAAGGGAAGTGGGATTCTTCTATATCTCACAACATCTCAATAATTTCATAAAAAGAACTGAAAATCCTCTCGTCATAGTTCATGTTGGAAATACTAAAATTGTAGCATCATACGGGAATATTTAGTAGAAACAATAAACAATACTAAGTTAGTCTACAAATATTTAGAAGATATTGAAAGTGGAAAGCTTCTATCATTTGAAGGCCATAAAAATCTGTGTGAATCTTTCATGATATAGGACGAATTAAATGCTGCCAAATGTGTCATAGAAGAGGAATCCAATGCGTGTCCACCTATGTTGCACGGATACCGACACGGACACGGACACGGACACGATACGGACACGGGAAAACGGCAATCCTGAAATAGGGGACACGGGTACGGCATATAACAAGGCATATAATATATCAAAAAAACGAGAATTTGACAACCTATTCAATAAAACACTAAATAATTAGCCTCAAAACACACAATTTTGTTAAAACAAGTAAATAAACAAAGTGTACGAACGTAGTCTCATACATATCAAGAAACCATCAAACCAAATACATGTCTTAATAATAGTTTTACAAATCATAAATAAAATAAACAAAAGTACTAATAGTTTCATTCTTCACCATCACCAAGTACATCATCAAAAATCATATTCTCCATCTCGGGTTCATCAAGTGAGAGCTCGGCCATCTCTAGAATACCAACCTCTCCTAGGTTGTCATGCTCATCTCCACCCACATCCCACAACTTAGATCTCCCCTTAGTGTATTCTTCACTTCTCCTAGAAAGTTACATTTCCAATTATAATTTCCTCCACCACCCGATATTTTATCACCCTTAACAACAAACTTCCACAAAGGGTAGGGGTCCTTCTTAGACTCAGATGAATTACTACTACCACTAACATTGCACGAAGCAGAGGCACTAGAACCACTAGAAGACATTCCTGACAATTTCAACAAGACAACAACACATTTTCAGCAAATCAAACATTTATAGTTTAGCTCAAACAACACAATCAAATTACACAATGCACATGTGTTATATGTATAAGTTTATAGTGTAAATGTTAGAAATATAGAGTGCTGTTTCATTTATATATACAGTATCCACATGCATATTATTTCTCCAAAACAATGGGCACTAACATACACAACATATATATCAATGCACTAATGCAGCAGTTGAAGGGCAAGCATAAAGTTTAGACTAAATGATCACAAAAATCACAAAAATGCACAAAAGTTTAGACTAACTGAAAGCAAGTTTTTAAACCCAAAAATGGTCAAAACTCAAAAGGGGTAAACAAATAACAAAAACGAAAACCATAAAGTTATCCAAAAAGATAAAACACTACATATCCCTTAATCTAGAACATAATATTGAAGTAATTGAACCACAAAACCATGATACAAATTACTGAAATTAGCCAATTTAAGCAAATCGTGAAGGAATGAAATCAAATTAAAAATTTAAAACGAGAATGAGAGATTGAGAGGAATACCTGAGAAAGTGAGAAGGCTGAGAGCACCGACGAGAGTGACGCCTGGACGGCGGCGACGAGCGACGAGTGACGGGCTGACGGCGAGTCGACAAAGGATTGAAGGAATAGAGTATTAAAGTGGCCAGGTTTCGTGATGACTGAGGACTTGCGACGAGCGACGAGCCGACGACTGACGCTGTGACGGTGGACGGTGGGCGACGGTCAGGCGACTTCAGTCGGCGGCGATTTGGGTTTGAGAAGGTTGAGGTAGAATGAACTCGTGAAGAGGAAGATTGAAAGCAGTAGGGTTTGAGAAAAAAGAAACTGAGGGAGTTGGGCTGGAATAACAAAAGGGCGTGTCCAAAATAAAACGGGCCGTGTCATAGGGAGACACGGTCTGTGTCCATGACGTATTTTTTTTTAAAAAAAAGGGACACGGATTTTGAAGTGTCGGACACGTATCGCACCGTGTCCCACCCGTGTCGGTGTCGGACACGCGTGTCGACACGGACACCTCAGCTAGGTGGCGTGTCCGTGCTTCACAGGTGTCCACTATGATGACAGTAAAGACAACGAGGGTGGTCTACAAGACATGATGATAGATGAGATGATAGATGAGATAATAGATTTTTGAGCGCACAACAGCAATCATGCATTCTACTTTCACTATAGCCACATTTTATTAATTGTTATTGTTGTAAAGTGTCTTGGTAAAGACTAGAATAGACCCGGTCTACAATAACTTATTGTAGACCCAACCTTCTAGTATACCATACGAATGTGATTATATCATACGATATGTGATTATATTACTACAAAAGTGATTATATTATTCTGAAACTGTTATGTATATGTATCACTCGAAAAGTGAATTTATCATTATAAAAAGTATCAAATAATAAATTACATCATTCAAAAGATGATTTTTAAATTTTATCATCCTAAAGATAATTATATAATCTCATTAAATGATTTACTATGAGATTATATAATTCAAAATATGACTCACAAAAAGATAATTATATCATCTAAAAATGTGATTATATCATCCAGAATGTGATTATATTATTTGAAAGTGTCAAATTTTGGGTCTACAATAATTTATTGTAGACCGGGTCCACACAAGTCCAATTAAAGTGTCTTTAGAAAAAGCAGTGGACATAATCACTTGTTGAGTCATGCCTTGTTGTAAGACATAGAAAGAGTTGGTAACCTGTATTAGCCTTCCTCGATATAAAGGGCATAAGGAAAAGAGTGAAGAGTAGAGTGCCAGAGTTGAAGGAGTTAGCTAAAGCATATTATAAAAACATTAGATAGTTCTCTAGAGAAAATCCTCACCTTAAGAAACAGATTGACTCTTATCTCTCTTAAAGTAGAGGAATTCTAGTTTAGTTCATGTCTGTTTAAACTTTCAATTATTGCGTTTGTAATATATGAGTGTTGTAATCTTCCTCAATTATAAAAATTTCCCATTAAAATTATAATCCAAAAACAAGGGATTATTAATCTTAATTATTAAGTATTTCCATTAATAATACTAATAATATCATCAATGCGTATAATATAAAGTGTTAGTAGTACTATAAAGGGTCTCAGTAGATAGTAGTGTTGTAGAAAGGTCTAGTGATTAAAAAAAAAGTGTGGGCCAACTATGTTTGTTATGTACTCCGTATTACTCTCTTTGTTTTTAAATAATTGCTCCACTTTTCATTTCTGGCCATTTTAAAATTTACTCAATTTCTTTATTAGGAAACCTTGTATAGTATTTAACACGGTTGCTAAACACAACCTTCACCTACTTTACACACCCCCCCAAAAACCCAATTATGCCCTTACCTTCTCATTTTCTAATTCTTTCATCTCTTCCCTCTCTTTCACCCTAAAATCCCAAAACATTCAGTTCAATCATACACCCAATTCATACACGCAAAATTCATATTCATCTTTATGATGAACAAACCTTGTTCATCATAAGGGTATGAAGGTAATATCCATTATACGTGGACTCCAGGTTAGCAGTAATGTGTTTGCTTACGTGTAATCAATGACCAGGTCATCGTGCACAGTCATCAGTTTTCAATTAACGCCGTCAAACGAGTCATTATTCATAAAGGAAAGGAGATTAAAAGCTTCGAGTGGCGATTTGTGCGAGGGAGATATAGGTAGATCTGCTTCACCAATAGAAAGCTCACCGATACCGGAATTCGAAGCACAACACAGACCTTTGCCGTATCCACTATCCGATGTAAGTCTTATTTTTGGGTTTAATTCATATTGTGTTACTTTGATTTAGAACACATCTCCTTGTTCTTTGTATTTTGGTTAAATTGTTGCTGAAACATATAAGTAAGGGTTGGTGTTGAAATGGAATTTCGAAAATTAATTAGAGTGTGTTGTAAAATGCTACAAAACAAGAGTTGGTGTTGAAATGGAATTCCGAAAAGTAATTAAAGTGTGTTGGAAAATGCTACAAAACAAGGGTTGGTGTTGAAATGGAATTCCGAAAATAAATTAAAGTGTGTTGTTTAATTATACAAAACAAGGGTTGGTATTGAAATGGAATTCCGAAAGTTAATTAAAGTGTGTTTTTTAATTATACAAAACAAGGGTTGGTGTTGTTTGGTGAAATTACAGTTGTAAATTTTAATTAAAAGGTTTTGATTATGGTTTCAAACAAAAGGGATGGTGTAGGTGTTCCATATTCAATGGTTGTAATGAATTGGTATTAGCATCATGTGGGGGGCTATCTGGGATCTGATGTGTGTTGTTTAGGGTTTGCTTATAAATGTTTGCTTTGCTACATCATTATAGTAATTAATCTTGTTATATCCGTTAAAGGTTGGTGTTGAAAGTCCTTTTTAGCACCTAATCTTGTGTCCTTGTTCGTTAAACTAGTAATCGAAGTTTAATTGGTAGTTGTTTCAAAGTAATGGTGTTGTATGAATTTTATATTTTGTGAAATTAAAGCAAGGTCATGCTATTTCCTTATAGTAGTTGTAGGGAATATTTTAAGCATTATCCCTTGCTTGAACCCCACTGTGATCATACACTAAAGTACGGTGACGTCCAAAGGAAAGGAAACTAGAGCAAAAGAGTCGCCAACAAGTTTTAGGAACTTGTAAACCGTTCACGAGGTGAAGGTTACACCCCTTATCAATCCATGAGATCGTCAACTTCAATAGGTCTGGAACCATGACTGGTAGTTCGGGGATGAAGGTACAAATCCAACCTAAAAGAGATTGAACCTGCCCTAATAATATGCCTCTACTTTATTCTGATCGTATTCATGTGCGCTTTCTGACTAACATGCAACCAATAGGATTACCCTTAACCTGTTTATCCATGTTGGTCGAATATTAATGCACAAACAAAACTATTATTGGCGATCACTTGAATTATAATCATATTAACCCTAAACAAGATTATTAATTATCTTTTTAAGCGTGATTACAAGTACAAACTCCCTTTAAATATGCATAAAAGGTGTGATCAAGCAATAACAATATATAATCAAGCAACATAATAATAATAATAATAATAATAATAATAATAATAATAATAATAATAATCATAAAATTATAATCATAAATCATGTTAAAACATAATAATAGCAAGATCCTAGGCATGATACTAACAAGATTAATAACAAACCCTAGCATGTCACTAAGCATAAAAATCAAAATTTTAACCCTAACATGATACTAACATGAATATTAGGAAAGAAAATAAAAGACATCGTAGGAAACACACTTGTCATATTTGATATTAGAAATTACCCTAAACATGATACTAAGAAGATCAAAACTCCCTAACATGACACTAGGAATCATAATAACAACCTAGACATGATTTCTATATCATAATATCAATAAATCAATTTAAAACACTTACACGGATACCTTGTATCTCTTTCTAATAACAAAATACACGCGTTAGTAACTTCAAGGAAAATAATAATCAAACAATTAAATTAAATAATTGAAATAGAGACTTGGGCCAAACCCTCAGAAATTAAAACCTTTCACGTCTAGGGCGAAGACAACTTCGAACTTGGCTAGGTGTCTCTAGTGCTAATGTATGAGGAATTGTGTTTGTAAAAGGGTTGGTTTAGAAAGAGAAAGAGAGAATCAAGAAATTCTTGATGAGAGTTAATGAGAATTAGAATTAATGAAAATTGATGATGATTGACAGAATTTTAAGAGGCTATTTATAGAGAAAATCAGCCAAAAAGATAGAAAAACAAATCAGAGTTACGATGAGGAAAAAAGAAGTTAGTGCCAGGCGCTGAACATTAGCGCTAGGCGCCAGGCGCTAATGTCTGTCGTTAAGCGCTAATTAATTTTTTCACGCGTTTTCTAAATTCAGATAAAATTTGGCCGTACAGAAGGGAAAAATCGTATTTTCCTTAAAAACACTCTTTTATTCTAATTAAAACTCCAAAAAGTCAACAAAAGTCAATTTATCAATGCTAATTGAATTAGGAATGAAAAGAACTTTCTAGATGAATCTGGAAGACTAAAACCAATCCTAATTGCATTAGGAATGATAAATCCATATTAGGCCCTCCTCTAGATCATTGGGCCGCATATAAGGCTCAAACCGGGCCCAATTTAGTAATTTGGCCATAACTTCCTCATTATTCATCGGACTAAAACCAATCCTAATAGCATTAATTTGTGGTATTCTATTTGCATATGATGGTAAATAAATTTCAGGTAAATCAATGTCTATAGCTATGAGTTGTATTTGAAATCCAGGTTTCTTGTTCAACTATTATGATCCACTTTGTCCAACACTATATGCAAGTCACAAGTTTTTAATAAGGAGTTGTTGACATTTATTGTTGTTTTTAGGAACAAACTGTTGTTTTAATTTATTAAACATTAGGTTGTGTGTGTTGGTCATAATGATTAGTTGGGGATTTTGATTTATGTTTTCAGCCACCGAGTATCAATTGCCGTATTCACTCATTTGGGCGTATTTGTAAGAAATTTGAGGAAAGAAGGACTAGATGGGTCAATGAGATGGGGTTTGGGGGCATTCTTCATCTTGTGTCAGACATGCATCTACCAAGACAATTATCGTATTGGATTATGACTAGAATTGATCCACTTAATAGGATCTTGATTGCTCCTGATGGACATGAGTTTCCGCTGTCAAAGAATCAAGTTAGATGGATATTAGGTACACCCAGTGGTAACAAGTATGTGCCATGTTAAAAAATGATCAACAATGAAGTTTGCAAGAAGGTTCATAAGGTGATTAATATGGGAGTTCATGGAAAACAAAATCTAGTAGAGGATGTGGAAGTGTTTATACATCTGTCGGTATTCCGATAAGTAGTAAAATGATGGATAGATTGGAGGGAAACTTTGGTGAAGACGAGGAAGAGGAATTCAAGACACTATTTCTTATCCTTTTACTGCATATGGTATTGTGTCCAAATCAATCACCTCGGCTAGCCTCAGATATAATACCGGATGGTAGCTGTGTCAAAGACTGTAAGGAGTATGATTGGAGTGATTTGGTGTTGAATAAAATGATGGAGAGTGTGTCCAGTTTTGCTCGGCGTTTCTATGCAACTGGATATGCTGGTGGATGTGGAGGATGCGCGATATTTGCTGTTGTGAGTACGATGCATACATATATCAATTTTTAAGACCTGACATTAGTGAATTATGGATTTTGTGATTATGAATTGATGATGTTTTTATTACAGTTTTTTTACCTTGACAGGCTAAATAGGCCTCCTTTACAATGGGATGTATTCCCTAGGATAAAGGTGTAGACCAAGCATGAAATCTCAATGGTAGCGAAGGAGGACCGGACAAGATATGGGGACTACGGGAGGTTAGGGTTAGTTTCTAATCAACAACTATATTATTCATCTACACATGTGTAATGATAGTTGAATATTTGCAAGGAAAACAGAAATTTTAATATTAGTGCTAAGAGTTACGTGATTTTTGTGCAATTGGTTGATGTTGCATATGGAGAGAGTCATTACAGGATTGCTAGGGACTTTGAAGCACCAATTGAAAATGTTGTGCTTAGAGTGAGTTTTTTGTTTACACTTTGTACTGATAGCTGTAGGCGTCGCTCGAAGTGCGCCTACGTTAAAAGCATGTGGTGAATATGCTTGGCACTCATAGGAAGTGGGAATTAACATAATACGATTAGGGACAAGGAAAGTAGGGAGCCGCCAACAAGTTTTTAAGGAACTTGTAAACCGTTCACGGATCATAAAAGGAAACCACGAGTAAGGGACAACGATTTACCCGTGAAGGTTACACCCCATTCATAATCCATGAGGTTACTAACTCCATATGATTCGGAACCACGAAAGGAGGATTGGGGATGATGGTACGAAGTGAGTCATGGAGTCACATTCGCCCGTATTAGCCTCTACTCGATTCTTATTGTGAAAAATGATTCCTGCGATCTCAAAGACATGCAAACAAAAATTCAATTTGCTCTAAACTATTATTAAGCTAAATTGGTTTAATATTAATGCAACACATAATTCTAAAATATTGTGATCACTTGAATTAACAACAAGATTAAAAAGGAACCTAAACCGGTTGTCCAAATTATCTTATTAGGCGTGATTTCCAATTACATATTCCTTTTAAACATGCAATATAGTGATCAATAAATAATAATAGAATAAACATTAATATTGGAAGCAATTCAACAATAATTTGTTAGTAAAATCAAATATAAAATAACCTAATCATGATACTAGCAATATAAAATAAAATAAGAGTAATTAAATTAATTAATTATTCACATTCTGCGCGTTCCTTTAAATTGCTACATCATGAATAAACTGTTGGTAACTTCAATAAAAAATATAAAGCAAATGAAAATTAAATTAAATAAATGTAGATTTGATTTGGTCCAAACCCTCAGTTAATTATAACTTTCACGCCTTGGTTAAAGTAAAGAACTTCGGGTATTGTATGGACTCCTTGGAGTGCTTAAGGGAAGAATGATGTAATTAGGAATATAGGTTTAAGGCTTAGAATATGAGAGAGAGAGAGAAGAATTTTGGTGTAAAAGAGAGGAAGAGAGAAGGATTTGATGATCAAGCTTGTTGATGATTGAAAAAGGGGTGATATGACCTCTATTTATAGAGAAAAAAGAGGGGTCGAAGAATTAAGATAAGATCCGAATTAAATCGGAATAAAACTCGATAGACAGCAGTTTTTGCGAGTTTTGTTTTTATCATATCTTTTGATCCAGAAATCGGAATAAGATGAATAAGATATCGTTGGAAAGCTCTTGAAGTCTACTTTCTATCCAATTAGAATCAGATTAAAATATTTTGTATAACAAAAGATATAGCCGAAATAATGAGACGGTATCAGTTTTGGATAGAGTTTGATATTTTATTCATATCTTTTCCGTTATTGCTCGAATTTGATATTATAATATATCATTGGATACATAATTTCAAGGGATATCCAACCGTCAAAGATTTGGATAAAAACTGTGAGGCACGAAAATATTATCTGTCTATCTTTGAACGTCTTTCGATTCGAATAGAATTAGGACTTTTAAAAAAAGGAGTTTTATTCAATTTCAAACTTCTTTAATCTTATCTTTTCAAAAAGGATAATTAGGATCTTTTAGAAACTTATAGAAGCTTATAATTCATCCTAATTGTTTTAGGAATGGGATTAAATAATTTGGACCCTCCACATGATTATAGGGTAGTAGGTAAGGTGACCTTAGGTTCGGTTTGGGCTCAGTTTAATATTTTGGCCATAACTTATTCGTTATAACTCGGATTTGGGCTTATAATATATCGTTAGAAAGATCTTTTAAAGCCCCATCAAACTATTAAATCATTGGACCCAGATTAAGGACCAAAATAAAATGGATTAAAAGTTTTATAAAAATGACACGAAATGAATGATTTTAAAGGATACGAAATGAATTATTTTGGGTTTAAAGGCACGAAAAGAGGAAAATAAGTGAAGGTTTGGGGAAATGGGCTAGGAATTGGGTTGGTTTATGAAATGAAAATATGGTTTTGAATATGGATTTAAGCACTCTAAAGATTAAATATTCAACCCGACCAATAATGGCGGTAAAAGGTTGTTCATCATCGGGTTTGGTTTTGGGGAGACATTTTTAGGTGTCTACAATAACGAAATTGTTTTTGGACACATATGTTTCATTAATACATCATTGGGTTGTATCGTTGTGTGGTAGGATGTCTCCGAGCTGATGGGGTCTAAAACTGAAAGACAAAGGCGCTCTGGTCGTCAAGGAAGAGACAAGGTTGAACATGCTAGTAATGTAACAAAGAAACATATTGGTTATCGCTATGCTTAAGTTAACCTTATATGTAACTGTAACAAGAATTAATTTTATTTTACAAAAGCTGACGGTATTTGTACGCCTTACACACGCACGACAATGATTCGTATTTATTGAAAATTTTGTTTTTCGAGTGATTTCGTAGTCAGAAACTGGAATATCTCCATCACACTTGTTCCTAACCAAATAACTAAACATGTATTTATACAAGCCTACATTAATTTAAGGGACTTGTTATTCATCGCCCGTAAATCTCTACATAAAGCCCACATTTTATAATTTTTTGACAAATTTGCCCTTTTTATAATTTTAACCGAAGATAAATTTTTCGCACTAAAAAAATGTGGAGCAGCACCGGATCGCCGAGGATCACCGGAGAATCGCCGTCGTCATCGGAAAACGAGGTTCGTAACGCATCGTAAGGACGAAATGGTGGCTGGCGCCTAGCCAAAAGGCCATGCCGTGGTTGTGGCGCCTAGCCAGGACGCCGCCACCGTGGTAACGGCGCCTGGTGGAGAAGCCTCGACCATGGTAGTGGCGCGTGGCCAGGACGCCGGAGCCACGGCCAGGGCGCCTGGCCAGGACGCCGCCACCATGGCGGCGGCGTCCTGACCAGGCGCCCCGGCCGTGGCTCCGGCGTCCTGACCAGGCGCCCAGGCCGTGGCTCCGGTGTCCTGGCCAGGCGCCACTAGGGGAATATATTATTTTTTTTTTTTTTTTGTTTTGTTTTTGTTTTTTTTTTATTTGTTTGTTTGTTTTTATTTTTGTTTGTTTTTCTTTTTTTTTTTTTTTTTAAATTTAATCCCCTTTTTTTTTTTTTTGGTTTTTTTGTTTTGTTTTTGTTTTTTTTATTTGTTTGTTTGTTTTTATTTTTGTTTGTTTGTTTTGTTTTTCTTTTTTTTTTTTATTTGTTTGTTTGTTTTTTTTTTGTTTGTTTGTTTTGTTTTTGTTTTTTTTTATTTGTTTGTTTGTTTTTTTTTGTTTATTTGTTTTGATTTGTTTTTGTTTTTTTTTTGCTTGTGGTGTTTTATTTTGTTTTGTTTTTTTTTTTGGAATTTTTTTGTTTTTGTTTGCTTGTGTTGTTTTATTTCCTTTTAATTTTTTTTGGAGGGAATTAATTTTTTTTTAATTAAGTTTTTTTAATGCATCTTTTATTTTGTGTTTGCTTTTGTTTTATTTTGTTTTATTTTGTTTTGTATTTGTTTATTTTTTTTTATTATGGTTTTTTTTGTTTGTTTATTTATGTTTGATAAATTTGAAATGAAATGTGTGTTATTATTTTGTTTTTTAAATGTATTATGCGTTAAATATAAAAATGATATTTAGAAATTTAAAATTTAGAAATTGCGTTTGTGATAATTTTGTGTTAAGTGTATTAATTTAATCTTAATGTAATTATATTTATACGTTATATGTTATTGTTACAGGATTATGGTGGAGACGGAAATGATTACAGTGGGATTTTTGTACATGATGGCCTGTTCGAAGATGCTCAACAAGCGATTGATTGGGCAAAACAGGTTGCAATTAGATCAGGCTTTTGTTTAGTAGTAGCAACTCATAAATCTCAACGGGATGGTAGAATGGATCGCATTTTGAGATGCGACCGTTATCGCAAAAGAGAAGAACGAGATTTCAGTAAAGCGATTCGGCTTGACTCAAAGCGGAAAGGTTGTGGGTGTCAGTTCCGAGTTAAGGTTCGACAACATCAAAGGCGTGACGGTTGGGAAGTGAAGGGTTACGGCAAATGGGGATATCACAACCATGAGCTGATAGCATACAAAGTGGGGCATCGGCAGTTAAGCGGCCTAAGTCCAGCTGCGAAACTAGTTGTAAAAGAAATGAGTGATGCTCAAGTGAAGCCCGCTAAAATATTAGCGTCTGTGTTAGAGAAATTCCCCGAAGACCAGCCAAACCGAAGACACATCTACAACGTCAGACAGAAATTGAGGTTTGAACGGTCAGAGGGAAGGAACCCTATACAGCAGCTTCTGCACCAGGCACAAGCACGTGGTTACCTTTACTGGTTTGAATCTGACGAAGACACATCGGAGGTAACTCATTTGTTCCTTGTCCATCCTGATTGTGCTGATATGATTTCGTCTTGGCCATCTGTGATTTTGATCGATTCAACGTACAAGACAAACAAGTACAAGTTCCCACTGGTTGAGATGGTTGGGATGGCTCCAACGAACCAGAACTTTCTGATTGGTTATGCAGTCATGAAGGATGAGACGGCTGCGAGTTACCGTTGGGTGTTGGAAAAGTTGAGAAACTACATCGGCCCAAATGTACAGCCATCGGCCATCGTAAGTGATTGTGAGGGAGGTCTTTTTGCCCCTATAGCGGAGCTGTTTCCGGAGTCGAGTCATTTACTGTGCATATGGCACATCAACAACTGCGTGAAAGTCAAAGCCTACAATCTTTTCAACAAGAATTTAGTAACAGCAGAGACATTGGTAAATGGTAAGTGGCGGAAGATCATTTAGTAACAACTGCGTGAAAGTCAAAGCCTACAAACTAAAAAGATAATGTCTAATTTCAAATATTACAAACTAAAAAGATAATGTCTAATTTCAAATATCAGTAATCCCTCTGTGACGCCCACTGCCACTGCTCAAGGGTCCGTTCCAGATCGTCAATAACAGCTCTGCCTGATGCACTCGTCATGCAGTCCCTTTCCTCAAAAAGTCGGTGTCCCAACTGCATAATCTTGCCCATCCACTACACAAAACAAAAAACATGAAACGACGTATTATACATATATATATTAAAATAAGAGAACAACAAATAAAAGATGAGACGTACCGCATAAGAGGCAGTGGCAGGTGGCACATCGTCATCATCTGCGTCGTCGATGTCTTTGATCAACCTCGGGTGCGAGTGCCGGATGTACCATTCCATGTAGTGCTGGTCACACATGGCAGTCACCCCACTTGGCGGCCGCTGCAGCTCCGCCGTCCATAGGCGGGCAACCATCGGAAACTGCTCCCACATGGATATCATGTTTGCCGGCCATTGGACGACGTACTCCTTCGACGACGCAGATCGTACCGCCTTACTGGGCCATGCCGGTGGAGGTGGGACAACTTGGACAAATCCAAGCTGGCGAAGACAGCGCTGCGGCATGTACGCCTCTACGATCTCGCGATACTGAATCAGTCCGGTGTAGAGGGTCCTGGGTACTCTGTCGACCCCCAAGAAAACTGGCCTACTCTGTCGGGCTCACACGCGTCAACTATGTCGCGTGGCCTGAGCTTGTTCCCGCTCTTATCCGGAAACAAGGTACACCCGAGAAGAAGAAAAACATATGCAGCCAGCTGTGTGTCCTGCGTCCTACGTGCCGTAGGGTGCAAACATCGCTGCAAGACGGCTGCGATCTTAACGCCGCCGTGATCCCACACACCAAGTGCCGATGTGTACAGCGCAGCCCTATCCACCGCCAACAGCTCCGCTAGTAAATCTGCCTGATCCGCATCAGTGACGACAGATGCTCGGTTTCCCTCCACGGGAATCCCAAGGATGGCCTCGACGTCATGCAACATGATCGTCATCTCACCGAACGGAAGGTGGAACGAGTTTGTATCCGGCTGCCATCGCTCAATGAAAGCCGTGATCAGCGTCCAGTCAATCCTGTCGTGCATGGTGGCAGGAAGGTGACTCACTCTAGTGCCCCTCAATCGCCCGACCATCTCGCTCTCCTCCGGCCAAGCATCAGCCCAGCTACACAAAAACCTACAAGTCTTTTCCCGGGTTTGGCATTTCAAAATGCCTGTATCCAAAGCCCTCTCCTGGTCCTCCCAAATACGGGTAGCGATGTGTCCTAAAAAGCTAGGAATCACACTCCCGTCTATAGGTCCCCCGGCCACCTCACCCCTCACCATCCAAGAATCATTAACGGCCCTCGACCGTTTTCTGCTACCCGCAGACACAGTGGACGCAGATGATGTGCCAGATCTACTAACAAACCTACCATCTCGACCCTTACGCACATCTACCCTATGCGTATCATACGTATCATCAAGCCTCTGACTGAATGGACCGTAATCATCATATGGTCCACTCTGATCGTCGACATAAACAAAAACATAAACATATACCAAAAACAAAAAATATTAACTACAAACAAAAAAAAAACAAACATAAACAAAAACAAAAACAAAAAATATTACCAAAAACAAAAAATATAAATACAAAAAAGGACGAAAATAAACACAAAAGCAAATAAACAAGTAACGGAAATAAAATTATAAACATAAAAAATAAAAATATAAACAACACAATATAAATAAAAACATAAAAAATATAAATATAAACATAAAAAAATATAAATATGAACAAAACAATATACCAAAAACAAAATATATAACCAAAAACAAAAATATAAACAACAAACTAAAAAATGAAAAACATAAACAAAAACAAAAAATCAAAAATGCAAAGAAAAAACCAAAAACAAAAAACTAACAAAACTTAAAAAATTTAAAATTGCAAAAACTTAAAAAAAGAAGAACATCAAAATTTTAAAGAAAATTTATAAAAAAAAAAGGGAACTTATAATTTTTTTACATACAAAAATATAATTCAAAAAAAAATAAAATACATAGGAACATAAAATTTAAAATTAAAACCAGAAACAATTTTTTTTTTAAAAAAAATAGAACATAAAATTAAAACAAATAAAAAAACAAAATTTAAAAAAAAAAAGATAAAAAAAAAGGGAACATACAATTTAAAAAAAAGAAAAACAAATTTTTAAAAAAAAAAAAAAAAAAAATTCGAAAAAAAATTTAAAATTAAAAAAAAACAAAAAAAAAATTTAAAAAAAAAAAAAAGAGAAGGAGGCGCCTAGGCAAGACGCCCGTACGGTGGTGGCGGCGCCTAGCCCAGACGCCACTACCACGGCCGTGGCGCCTAGCCTATGCGCCGCCGCCGTGGTAGTGGCGTCTGGGCTAGGCGCCGCCACCACCGTATGGGCGTCTTGCCTAGGCGCTTCCTCCGTGGTGGTGGCGTCTCGCCTTGGCGCCCCACCGTCGCCGGAGGTTTTTTTTTTAAAAAAAAAATTACAAAAATTTAAAAAATTACCTTCTGGCCGGCAAACCGCCTTCCGCCCACCGCCGGTGCCGCCACTTCCTTGCCGGGCCGCCTCGACATAGCTCTGGAAATAATTTAGAGAGAGAAAGTGGAAGTAGAGAGTAGAGAGAGAAATTGTGTTTTTTAGTTTGAGGGCAAAAGTGTCATTTCACTCTTATTTTGTGGGCTTTATGTAGGAATTTGCGGGCGATGTTTAACAGTTCACTAATTTAATCACAACACCTATCTTGGGCCCAAGTAATCAACATCTTCTGGGTTTGGTAAATTGTACATTGTCCTAATAAGGATTTAAATGTTAAAGATTTGGAACTGGGCCCTATTTGTCCCGACTTATTGGGCCAAAAGGGATTATGGACCATATATCTTAACCCTAATAATTTTGTGACACTCGTACATGATCATTGTGGCGCATTTGTAAATTATGTAACGAGTGTTGTATTTATCATTAGTATATAAATACGGTTTTGAATAAGTTGTAATTAAAGTGTTGATGAATCTTCAATGATTAGTACTGATAGGCTTTTACTTTACAATGCTGTTTTGTTGCCACTAAATGAAATAACAGTTTTATTTTCTTAAAAAATAAGCAACTCCAAAAAACACATTGTTCGTTGTACTTAGATTCACACTTTATTGATTGTTTTTGGAATAAATAAAAATTAATCATGAAATGTTCAGGTACTTATTTTATTAAATGTCCACTCCAAAAATAAGTTCGAAATATAATATGTAAAATGATTTAGTGATAGTTTAAGCTAGTGATTATTAAATATTATACAAACTTTTGTCCCAACATTGGGTATAAGCTCTTGGTAAAGTAACTGTAAATTTCACGAGGAAAAAATGTGATATTGGGTGGACCCAATAAATGAAATTGGGCATAAATACACAACAACTTGGATGTTTATACCTCCCAAACATTGTACAATCAAACCAAACAAAGTCGGATTGGGCCAAATAGTTTACTTGGTTTACTAGGCCCAGCCGTGTTGGTATCCACATATAATAGGGATGACCTATACTTTATGGATGCAAGGATTACATGCATTTTGACACTACTCAGGTATAGGGTGGTAAATAAATAAATATATAAATTAATCCTGTCCATTTACACATGATTCACAAATCACCTTGTATGATTAAAGGGTCATTCCATATTTTATGGAGTTCCTGTGTTGATAATTACAAATTAGGTCTAATATTGAGTTTTGTTCCCGCTTGATTTTCACGGTTTTAGAATAAAAGGTAAAATAGTATAAAATGGGTAACAATATAAAGATGTTTTTACAATTAAACACATGTATAATAGTAGCAGCAGTACAAAGTAAATATTATTAAACATATACTCCCTCCGTCCCCTTTTGATAGTCCCTTATGGGCATTTTTAACGGGAATTAATAAACACAAATAAGAATAATTAAAGTACATTAAAAAAGTAAATTGACATTGAGTATGCAAAAAAGTAAGAGAGAAAGTAATAAAAGTACATGGGAAAACAAAATTTATATGGGAATGTTAAATTTGCACAAATATTGTTGCAAATTAGAGGGAAATTAGGTAAAAATTCAATATTAATGGTTATTGGAAAAAACAAATGGGGTGAACATTCTGGGACTAAAATTTATCCATAAGGGACTATCAAAAGGGGACGGAGGGAGTAATATCTAGGAAATGTAACTTCGAATTATAGTATGCACATAAGGATAGTTGATAACAATATATGCTTATGAAATAGTAAAGAATGTGTTCGATGAGATTCAGATTCAAGATCTTTTAGAGTGGAATCAATAAATGAAAAATTAATGCATGACAATTAATAAAATTTATTCAGTTGTTTGTTTAGTTGTATAGAAGGGGCGAGATAAGGATAAAATATAAGAATAGAACGGTGATACGAGTTGTTTACCGTATAAAATTAATTAATAATTTACCTAACTTAAACCTTCAAAAATATTAACAACTAGTAGAAAGGGTAAGTAAGGGTCGAACTCAAGAGGAGATTAATTAACTCTATAAACCCAAAATCAACTCTAAACATAAACTATATACTTAAAAGAGTATTATTCACCCTATGTACATGAGATTGGGGGGGGGGGGGTTTAATCGAATAAGAAACTAAGCCAAACAAGATAAAAATAATATACTAATCTATTGTTTAAAAATAGACGACAAGCAACCACCATTGTGAAACCAATTCGATCATAGATTAAAACAACATAACTTAATTCCCAACTTCCTTTCATAATGTCTCCTTCAATATTCAACTTAATATTTAGATAGTCAAATTACCGTCGCAGTCGATTTGACATGTATAGCTCACTAGAAATCAAAATCTTGCTAATACACTTTCTACCCCAATAAACTTGTTAGGAATATAGGAAAATATATTATTCTGATATATTTTCCATATAGATTTCATAATATTATATTTAGGATAATAATATATCTTAGTGATATTCTAAGATAGATTTATGGAAGCTTATATGATAGAGTTTATATTGTGTAGGTTATCTTTTGTAAGCTATAAATAATAGCCAAGATCATCAATACAATTCAACTCATTCTCTCATAAATAATTACGCCGCAGTAACACGAACGTTACGATTGGAAAGTCGCACTTTGTTGAAGTCGATTGAGTTGCACTACTATGTTGATGTCGCCTTCAATTTTTTTATTTAAAAAAAAAACAAACTTTTGCTACCACGGCCCTTTGCTGGTGTCCATGGTCTTCTTTCACGGCCCTTTGCTGGTGTCCGTGGTCTTTTGTCACGGCCCTTTGCTGGTGTCCGTGGTATTCTTTGCCACGACCCTTTGCTGGTGTCCGTGATCTTCTTTGCCACGACCCTTTGCTGGTGTCCGTGATCTTCTTTGCCAGGCCCTTCGCTGGTGTCCGTGGTCTTTTGCATTTTTTTTTAAATAATAAATAATATGCCAAACGTGGCTTTTCTTCATCTCCATGGAGATGAAATAATGGAGGAAGCACACTCAAACACTACAACCTAACCAAATCACATATGATCATTCATATTGATCACATACACCAATAATAACCCACGCATCACATGGTTATTCCAAAAAAAAGGATTAAATAAAAAAATAGAAATTTCAAAGAGCAATACTATTGCATAGCGGAAGCAAATTTATGAATCCCACCGGTGGGTTTAATATTCAAACCCACCGGCAGGGGGAGTATTTGTGTGAATGGTCCCAAGATTTAACTTGCTCTTGATACCATGACAAATTATTTATGAGAGAATGAGTTGAATTGTATTAATGATCTTGGCTATTATTTATAGCCTACAAAAGATAACCTACACAATATAAACTCTATCATATAAGCTTCCATAAATCTATCTTAGAATATCACTAAGATATATTATTATCCTAAATATAATATTATGAAATCTATATGGAAAATATATCAGAATAATATATTTTCCTATATTCCTAACATAAATAAATTAAACGTTCATATAAAAACAAGGAAATCATGTGAATCAATTAAATATCAAACTTGAATATCGAAATACGATTATACTCAGTGTTTAAACGACGAAACTTAAATCAGGAAATTAAAGATCAAATTACATCCAATTCACCAAGTAGAAGCAACCAAATTAATCACAAAATTAAAAGATGAGGATTAAATTAAGGAGAACTTATGAACTGAGCCAAGAAACAAACAGCCGCTGCTCGAATCCACCGTCAAATTCGTCCCTTCACCTTCCAATACCACCCAATTGATCAACCTTGGACCAATTCGCTCTCTACTAAGCCTCACGAACTTCCCGTATTTTTGTGGTAATACTTGTGTGTTTTCTAGGAGGGATAATTGGGGATTTTATAACCGAAAACAACCTAGGTTTTCTGGGTTTGAAGGGATAGAATTGTAGAATATGATAAAAAATCATCTTCTCTATCTCTTGCCTTAAATTTCGGATGAATTCGAGCTCTTATTGAAGATGAGCACTGAGCTTTAGTTCTTTGGTTTACACGCCTAATAGTTAGGCACTCCTCCTTATCCTTATCCTTTTGCTTTTCTTTTATTTCTTTTTAATTTGCAATTCCTTGCTCTTCACGTGACTTTGAGCTAGTGGGAAGTAATTTGCCTCCATTTCCTAATCACAAAATAATGATAAACTTATAAAGTACTTATAATATAAGAAACTTAATAAAAAGAATAACTCTAATATGAATATACTACTAAAATTATAAATGTAAATAAATTCCTAAAATAATAAATAAAAGGCAATATTAAAACTAATATTAGGAACTAAAAATATAGTATATAATGCACTTATCAAACGGTGGGTGGTACAAGAGGAAGGAATAAGAAATGGTTTTCAAAATAGCAAATTAAACATAATGAAATTCTTATGGGTAAAGGAGAAAGATTAGAAGTTAGCAAGGCTTTTTTGTAGATATTCAATACTTATCCCAATTTGATTCCCATACTGACCAAACATGGAAGGACAAAAAAATATATCCCTGGTCCACCTATTTATCCCATCTTATCCCTCTAATTTTCATCTCTTCAAACAAACGCGCAGCAAGAGAATCCTAAGACAAATGCTAAATTAGATATTGTCATCATTTATGTTTGACCAACTATAAAGCCACAATACATTGATTTAATCCAACAATTTAGCACTTCGGAAGTGTTATAATAACATGTTTTTCCCTTCTTATCCCTCTAATTTTCATCCCTCCAACCAAACAGCCCGCAACAGACTCCCAAGAATTTAAAAGATCTTATCTTAACTTAAATAAATTGAATATTTAGAATCTGTTGAAAATATAAATTAAAATTGGTAGCACTTTTTTATCCATAACACAACGTACTCCGATATTAAATATCCTTAATCTGAAATCTGTAAAACATTGAATAATTTGGAAAAAAACGATTAACTCTTTGGAAACGTGACATATGAAATAAGAATAAAATAGAATTATCATAAAAATATTAGTAACAATTATAATAATAATAATAATAATAATAATAATAATAACAATAATAATAATAATAATAATAATAATACAATTCGTGTGTTTTCAAGGTAAAAAAAAGTAAAAAACAAAAAAAATACTAAAAACCAAACGTTGGTAGCCTCGTTAAAGTACAAAGCTGGACACTTGTCTTATTATCATAAATGCTCCATGACATTCATCTTTTTGTCATCAGTATTTTTCAGTTCCATAAAATTATCCAAAGATAGGAAAAGTACACTTTTAGACTATCCTTTATAAAATTAGAATTGGTTCCTTGCCATGGAGGGTTAATTTTAGTATTATGAAAAAAAAGGGTTTGAACTTAAATATCAGTTTTTTTATTTAAATGCAACATAATCATGTAAACACCGATTAGCTAAATAATGACCAGTTATTTAAAGGTGATCTGCTCTGCTCTGTTCAGCTTCTAACTAATCTGGTCTGCTTCTATTTGCTCTGCCGTGTTATGCTCGCTCTGTCCTACTCTGCTATGAATAAAATTAATAATAATAATAATAATAATAATCATAATAGTAAATAAATCTGATCTGTTGTAATATGCTCCGCTCTTCACAGAACCTCAAAAGAACAGGGCCTTCAGTATGTTAAATTGAATATATATAAAGCTTTGTACTAATCATTTGAAGATGACCCTATTATTTCGTTCAAAACCAACCAACCTCAAATAATATTATTGTAATAAAAATTCCAATAACATCTTATTTCTTATTCTACCTTTCTACTTAAATCAACTAATATTCAAATTTCAATGTATGTGAAATTATTTTTTGGAACTTTGTCCAAAACACATTGTTTATAAGTATTGGTTATCAATCAATTACATAATTTACCATTAAAGTCAATTACATGTATTAAAGTATTTTTTTTATGTCATATTAATCGTATTTAAAACATGATCCATAAAAATCACAATAAAAATATATAGAGTATATTTTTTTGGACACACTAGCAAATGGCTAGTGTCATTGTTGTTGTGTCTTTTAGTATATAATTATGGAAGATGATTATTGATTGGTCGTTGAATTCCCTACTGTACGAAACTGTACCAGTTGTTTATTTTAAATTTTTTTCTTATTTACTTAATATCCCGTAATTGACGTTGTTGTTTTCTGACATTTCCCTCTAATACCCCTAAGTCAACAAGCCAAGTGAATTCCAAAACTAATAACTAATAGCAACATCACTGGAAAGCTATTTTGACAATTAGCTTGTCATTCAACATACGCTTTTAATCAAGTTATCAATTTAGCTACTTGATGCTTCAATGCCTACCTATTAGCTTAGTAGTAATTGTTGGATATAAAAAACATGGAAAGTGGTTAATTGGTGTAATGAACAATTTATTTTGGCAAGTTTAATTCTCAAGAAAATTGGCTTGGCAAAGCTAATTTTCTTAGCCAAGCTAATAGAGTATTCTAGGTCTAACAGTGAATTTAGTAGATTCGTAATTATTGAATTTTCAAGCAACACCCTAGCTACAATCGTTGGAGTTGCTAGAAGTACCCAAAATCGTTTAAAATTTAAACTAATTTTATTCCACACTAATATGCTCTTAATTAAAAATAAAATATTATTTTTTCACAAACCACTTTTACTTTAATTAATAATGAATAACACCACCATGTTCAACTTTTTGAAAGATAACTACATATAAGTATTGTAGTTTGAAAAAATACAGGTTTAACTTTGTATGATTATTATATTGCGTTACATTTGTATTTTCTAATGGCCGCCCTTAATACTCAAGTATTTAGTTTTATATTTCCCAATATAAATATTTATTTTGAAGTCAAAGTTAATCCCCATTCTGTGAACTAAAACTTTGTTAAGTTTATTAATTCCTCAAATGTGAACAATGTAGCTGCATTCTCTTTCTGGTGCACGACCCTATTCACTTTCAATGGTATTTGCAACAGGGTGTAGGGTTCGAATCCTACATCTTACTTTAAATCAAAATTTGTAATTTTTTTATTTTTATTTTTTTTCCCAAAAGTCCATATCCCTTGAAACCCTAACCCTTTTCCATTGTTTAACTCATTCTCACTCTCCCTCCTTCCTCATTCGGCGGCAAGGGTAATATTCCAAGCAAAAAACTTACCTTCTTCCCTTTGTTCAAGTAAAACTCTCTCCCTCTTGAATCTTTGTTTTCTTTGATTGAGTTCCTCATTTCCGTAGATATCTTTTTTTGCTTTTCATTGTACATGACAATTGATGGGTATTTTAATTTAACTAAATTTGCTCAAGTAATTACATAAAACTGTTTATAAATGAGGTAAAATGGTTAAATTTTATAAGTATATTGTTAGTTTAGACGATTTTGAAATGTTTAATGCACAAAATTTGGAATACGACTTGGAGATGTTCAAAATTGGCTTGAATTTGAGAATATGATACTATTATCCTAAGATTGTTTGAGTTTTGTAGATTTTTTTGGAATTGTATTGAGGTTTGATGGATTTTTTTATATGAGTACATTTGTTAGTATGTTCTTTGATAAAGCATTTGAAGAATATTCCCTTTTATTGTTGTAGTAGAATAGCTGATCCTTTTTCCCGTTTTATGCAATACAATTAGGAAAAAGATTGTTAGGTAATTCAATTATTGGTAGTCCTATTGCATACATGTAGATTATGGTTTCAAGTACAGTCAATTGTGAGTATTTATGGTAGATTTTCTATTTTTGCGATGTCAAACACTCAAAATGTATGGTGAATCTGTAGTTCAGTATTTCTAGGAGTAGTCCTTGAAATGTGGATGAGTGGTTTTATCCTATTTAGAAAATGTTGAGCTTTATTTGGCCATACAGATATGTCATTATGTGTTATATAATCGATTCTATTAGATTCTTCGGTTTTTTCACCAAATGCCCTTGAACTTTTCAAAAATTCACCAAATACCCTCAAGTTTTTCAAAATTCACCAAATACCACTGAAATTTGTTAATATTCACACCGTGACCTCAAATTACCCTTGACGTTGTAATAAAATTTAATTCACCAAATGCCCTAACTTTGTTAAGTAATTACACAAAATACCCTTATTTTTGGAAGTACAACGTCTAGTTTGAACTTTAAGGAAACTAACCGTTAGTTTTGATTCTCACCCTTTATTTTCATAAATACTGAATACATAGCATCCCTCTTATTTGCTTAACCACAAATTTGTAACACCATGAGTTATTAATCTAAGTCATCCTCCTCAATGTATGAGAACTTTTGTGTAAGAGTTGCAAACAAATCTTGTTTTGGTAGGAGAAAATTTGCAATAAGAAGTTCTGAGTCCGGTAGTCCTCGGACAAGCCCAGTCTGTTCACTAGGGTGGGTATAGACTAATTATCAAGCCGCATAAAAGGGGCTTGAGTTTGCTATATTATGTCCGTTGGACAAAATATGAACTATAGCCCGATCCGTTTTCATTCCAAGCCCGTAAGTAATCACCTCTATTTCATTTGCCCTTCTTTTTCTCTTTTTATGAGGTCTCCGACACTTCTTTTTAAGAATAGAGGATGTTTGCAACTCTTACACAAAAGTACTCATACATTGAGGAGGATGATTTAGATTGATAACTCATGGTGTGAAAATTTTGTGGTTAAGCAAATAAGAGGGATGCTATGTATCGAGTATTTATGCAAAAAAGGGTGAGAATCAAAACTAACGACTAGTTTTCTTAAATTTCAAACTAGACATTGTACTTCCAAAAATAAGGGTATTTTGTGTAATTATTTAACAAAGATAGGGCATTTGGCAAATTAAATTTTATTGCTAACGAAACTTTAACGTCAAGGGTATTTTGAGGTCACGGTGTGAATTTCAACAAACGTTAGTGGTATTTGGTGAATTTTGAAAAACTTGAGGGTATTTGGTGAATTTTTGAAAAGTTCAAGGGCATTTGGTGAAAAAACCGTAGATTCTTTGTCATACCGTACCATTGTTGCTACACTAATTTGTAGTTTTTGGGATTTACGTTGAGTAGGTTGAAAAAGAATGTCTATTAGGAGATTTGAGTTCATAATCGACACTTGTCGACGCTTACGAAATGTGGTGAGTCTATTATGATATTTTATTGTTTACGTGGAGTTTATAAAAAGTTCCATGCTCAACCTAGTTATTAAATGATTTTTTTGCTATCCAGCCTCTTCCAATGCGTATGAGTCGCCGGGTGAAAGAAAGGTGTACAAGGTCGAATGATAATCGTAAGGCTAATCCGCCTTCGTATGGGAAGTGACCCACACACATACATTGTGCATTTGAAAGATATTACTTGGGGTGATGGTCTTATGGAAACTTATTTAAGTGAAGGATGGGGGGAATTTGTGAGCTCAAATAACTTGAAAGTGGGAGACCTTGTACACCTTTCTTTCACCTGGCCACTCATACGCATTGGAAGTACTCGATATTAACAACATAACTAAATTATTAGCTAAAATCTTAGTATACAGTTAAGTTAGGATAACTACAGTTATAAAACTATGTTAGTAATTATGTTAATGCCAGCCAATGATTGATTAGAAACAATCTTAGCATAATCCTAGGAAAATATGATATTCTAGATTAAAGCTTTCGTAATGTAAGAATAAGTAGGAGGAATCACCGTTTACCATAATTCTAATTGGATTACCTAAATCTTCTAGAATTTTACTGTAGGAATAAGAGATCAATGCATTTGATGGTTTTTTCAAAGTGGTTGGGGTATTCATCAATGCACTAGTTATCCATCATATCATATTTAAGCCATGCAAGGTTGCTTTCTGCCTAGAGTACAAAATTGAGTAAATGTAATTAATTTTTTTTAATTTTTTAAATTAAAAATCGAATTACATTACAAAACTTTGCAAACCTAATGCTCGATTTAGTTTGGAGACAATTAAATCTTGTTGAATTAAGCTTGTAGAAATTTGGACACCATTCGATTAGGTGACAATTATAATTTTAAGGTTATTCTTTAATTATATGCCCTGTGAAATTGTATTGTTTTTGTTTCAATAAATATTGTGGTCCGTATTACATGTAGATTTTGTTTCAAATTAATTAATAAGTCCCTATTTTAAATAATCTTCGTATACATATTGGTTCCAAATTTTAATATTTGTTCCAAGAAAGTCACTTTGTTTGCAAATTGAATTCGAAACATAAATTCTTGGAACTGCTCACGAGCTAGTTAAAATCTTAAGTGAAGATCGAGATAAGTCTAACCCGGCATAAGTTATGACCGAGCGTTTATTTAGTCGAGTACGAGTTCATTACCGACAACTGGTGTGACAAGTTTAATATACTTTTATTTCTTGAATTCACAACATATAATTTAACCCGTAAAATTAATTAATTATGTCCCCTCCTACATGCAATTATTAATCCTTCATTATATATGTGTACATTATGCCCATCATCGCTATTTTGTTAAGTAACTGAAATTAGATCCAATAAATTTGATTATTTAAAACAACACATAACTTAAAAACATGTAAACTTGTGTAGAGGTTGTAAATAAATTTTAAAAGTGATGCTTACTGAAATAGTAAAAATATCATATTAGCAAGGTAATTTATGCTTCAACAACTTTGCTGACTTTACTTGCAATATTAAAGGAGAAGTACACCTATTCATGTCACACTTCAAGTAGAGCCGGCGAATGAAAAGTGACTTGAATCAATCAGTTTATTTAATGTTCTATTCTCTTGTCAGAGTACCATCCTTTAGATAATTTGTGATTTTATTTCCATATATCCCCCTTAAATGAAGTCTGGCAAAATCTTTTCAATTCTTAGCCTAGTGACTTCTATGAGGTTCAAAAATCCTTGGACATCAATTTGGTAGGCCACGAATCAGGCAAACCTGACTTGGAAAATGATACCACCAAAACCGAAATGGAAATGTCAACCATCTTACTTTGTCAGTTGTTAGACCTATAAAAGAAGTTCACAACACATACTTGGATTACTTGGTTCCAAAAATGTGTTCCTATTAACTCGACTTCTTTACCCACAAATAGCAACAATTTAGGATATAGGTTACCATATGGTGATATGACCAAATCTACATGAAAAAGATGGCTACAACTAAACATCCTCACAAATGTTATGAACAAATTGTAAATAAAGATGTTCGCTAAATAGTATTATTTTTGAAAATTATGTGCTTTTGCATGGTAGATATATTCATATCACTTGAATAAAAAAAAACAAAGAAGAAAAATAAAGTATCACAATGAAATGTCAAAGTAATAAACAGCAAATTGAATCTTGTATAGGACGTATTATCGACCTTTCGATGGATTACTAAGTAAAATAAATTCTATTCGTAAATGTCTCTAGGAAAGAACAATAGCATCATATATTTTTTTTTGATAATCGCATTTCATTGGTTAGGCTTTTAGGTTCTATGACCTAAATCGCAATTATCAAATTAAATCTTACATAATCTTGTTTGTGTACACGTAAGAAGTACATGATTTATATCTTCAGATTAAAAATAATCCATATCAATTAATGGTAATATTAATAATTTTCATATTTTTTTTATTATGGTTGCATGTGGTGGTCAAATTTTTGATTTGTGGGTTATAAATCCACTATGCAATTGCACTTTATTACTTTTTACATATATGTCAAATTCAAATAAAATTTTTAATTTTTAAAAGTCTTTTGAAAATTCAACCACAGAAAATGATTTTATGTTATAATTCATGTTCCCTTATTTTGTTAAATGATGTTGTCGCAATAATTAAGAAATGTATCTCATCCAAGCATTAAGTACTTAGATGTATTAATTAAACATGAAAGAATTTCCGGTTTATATTTGACTTGCCCACATCTTAGCAACAATACAATTTTATAGGTGTCATTACGATTAGGAAAATTTGTAAATTACCACCCAAAAATAGTTCCATTTTCTAAATAACCACTCATTAAAAATTTTATTTTAAATTACCACCCACTAAAATA